>NC_089272.1:53886696-54236969 GCF_963678975.1 Dysidea avara | reverse complement strand
CTGCAGCAGAATTAGTAACTGAATCTTTACCACATGCAAGTGTTGGTGGGATCTTACCTTTCGGGGATGATCAAAGTACTTCAGTAGAAGAGACAAATACACAGTCTAGAACAAGTATGTTGCACTCAAATGAAATGGTGTTGTCATGTATCATCTAGCACACCAGTCAAGTTATTATAATTTTAGTTGGTGACTACAGAAGGCATGATTAATTGTAAGGTCTTGTAGCTTCACTATAGCTATTTGATCATTTTGATGGGCTTTATCTATATTATTATTGATCAGTGCTCCTACTGGGTATGTCTGAATAGAATAGTTATACAAGGATGTAGGGGCACTGCTTTACTAGGCAACTTTTATAGGTATCCAGTGATAAAAAGGCTATAGAACAGTTGAATTTCAGTTGTTACTTTAACTAATATTTGAGCATTAAAAAATATGATATCCATTGCATGTCAGCATATAACTATTATGCATTGCAAGTGGATTGACTGTGAAGGAAACTCTTAATGTTAGGTTTATCATAAAGTACACAACACATATACAAGGCAAGTACTATGTTTATCACAGCAAATACAGGGATTGAGACTACAATGATTCAATGAGCAGTAGCATTATGGATTTTAAAATCAAGAGAACTTCATAACATTCCGGTGTCTGTCATGGATAGCATCGCAAAAGACCTGCAATCACTTTTTGATGTTTTGACAGAGAACATACGATCTACCTTACACTCAATACTTACTGAAGCAGCCAATCTCACAGAAGCAAAAGCCCAAATATCTACCTATATATCTGGCTGCAGATTTAACATACTTCAAGGATCACACTCACAAAGTGTACAGTTACAGTATTTCAGAAATCACTTTAATCTAATTGTAAGTTGTGCAAAGCAAATAATACTCGACACTTAATACAATACATGTACTTTTACTTAGGATCCAGTGAAGATTGAACTCGGAACACGATTAACTTACAGAGGTCGTGGACATAAACGCCGGCTTGTAGAAAAAAAAGGATGAGTTTGTTTATATACCACTACTAAAAACATTACAGGCTATGTTGAAGAATGATGATATATTACAAGAAGTGCGTAAAATTCATAGTTTATTACAAACTGTATAAGTCAATTTAAGTATATTTAGCAGTTTTTGGCTTAAACCCTGCACACATGCATACATGTAATGATAGCATATACAGAACTCCACTATTGCTAGGGGATAATACAGAGTGCATGCACAATTGTTGGATATGGCACATGTATGCACGTGGCACATGTATGCATGTGGCACATTATCATGCAAGCCGTCTTATATATACATACTCTCATAAACAATTACAGGTAAAGTGAGGTCATCAATCTACATCACCAGAAATATTGAGTGACTACTGTGATGGATTATATTATAAAAATCACACAATGTTAACGAGCCCAAATTCCTTGCAAATATTGTTGTATTATGATGATTTGGAGGTTTGCAATCCTCTTGGCTCCAGTAGAATAAAGCACAAATTAGGTATGTTATGTGGTCCATGATACAACTGCATAATTCCATCTGATTTTATAGCTATGTTTTAATGCTGGGAAATATTCAGCCAAAGTTTCGTTCAAAGCTTAAAGGAATAAAACTTATTGGGTTATGCAAGCAAAAACATGTAAAGAAATATGGGATGAATGTGATATTGCAACGACTTATAGAAGATATAAAAGAACTAGTAAGTATACAAGTAACATATAACATAATTTTTCAAAAGGGACATTAATTGAAACCACAATTATATATTGAACTCTAGTAACAAGAGTCTTTTGCTTCCTTGTTGTGTATTTAAGAGGGGAGGAGAACCTCAGTGTCCGCTCATAGTAACTTTGTACCATACCACAACTTCATCTAATGCACCAAGTCACTGAAAGCTATAGTGTGAAACTGTACATGTGATATGGTTTAAATGGGTAGCTACATGTAAATTAAAAAAGTTGTTAACATTGAGTGAAAAGACTAGAATTATAAGTTTGGCTCGTTTATAGAAAAACATACAGTCTAGCTCATGCACTACTGTTTTATGTCAAATATTGAATAAGTGCTCATGTTACAGTAATATATAGTTTCAACCTCATGTTTTTCTCTATATAAATTCAAGTTTAAAACTATGTGATATGAAAAATACACTGCATATGTATATGTGTGTTATAGGTGACCTCGTGTGATATTTTTGTGATAATGCATTGATATTTTTGAATCCTGCATGTATCACCCCATTCTATAAGGCAGAGACAGTTTTCCCAAATCATTTGTGGTGTGTGCTATATAGGACCCACAGATTATGCTGGCATAATTATGAGCATAATAGTGCCTGAGAGCATTGAGCATAATTCTAGCATAATAGGTAGAATATTTGTGTAATAGTATGAATTCTTGCTTATGAAAATAGCTATCACAGAGAAAGATTGATATACTCTAATAGAATGGTCAGCAACTCTAATAGAACAATCAGAGTATATTGATCTTTTCTTTGGTATGCATTTTGACAAATATAGGTTTGTGCATCAGCCACTTATTATGTATCCATAAACTGGACCGAGCATAATATTACTGAGGCATATAATTTGAGCATAATAGGTAAAATGTTGAGCAGTGCAGCATATAGCATAATGGGTAATCGCTGCATGGGTCCCTATATAGTGTGTGCCCTATAAAGAGTTTCCATTGTACTTGCCAAAATTTTGTCCTACCAAAATTTTGTCATTTAACTTGTGGGAAGAGCCAGTTTTATGTATAATCTTGTTTTGTAGCATGCATGCATGGAGGATAAATGGAATACTTGTATCTCAAGCTCCTACTTACTCAGATGTACATTTTATAATACTCTTATGTATCATTTTGATATGTTTGACTTCATTGGTTTGATATTGTGGAAGTATTGCCATATAGTGTAACATGACAATTAAAATGATTGCTCTATTAGAGTAGTTCAAGGTCTCTAGATAGGTGATTGATCTATTAGAATATTTAAATGCAATTGTTTTGTGGTGCTTTCTGTATTATGACAGGACCATTTCATGCCAGTATCCAAATAGTTTGGTGTATACCACTGATTGCACAACAATTAGGTTTGAAATACTGTAGAATGTAGTTGTTTTTATAGTTTCCTAAACCAACGTAGTTCCATAACACCCACGAATAGGTGTATTACACCTTGAACATGTTATTATACACTTTCGCACCATGTTACCAGTACACTTGAGTTGTAATGGTAACGCCTCCTAATCACATATTGATTTAATTTGCCATACATTAGTTCCAATAGCAAGAGTGCCAAATCTCATGGTTCATGTTTAGTAATTGCACTGTATAAAGCAGCCAACCAGAAAGCATGCAGAATCACAGAAACCATACAAGTGTGACAAGAATGTGGTTTGGTAAATAGCATGACCATGCATGCATGAAGTGAAACATATTGTCAATTTTTAAGTAGCCAATCACATTTGCTGGCATGGGTAAGTGCAACGTATTGATATGTCATAAATACTGACACCTTTTATGAGGTGTTAGTGCTTTATTACAGGTGTACCAATACACAGGAAAGGGTGTTCACAAAATGTAACTCCCAAAGGGTGTGTCTATAACACTCATCAAGGTGCTTGTCATTGTGAAGGGTGCTGTAGTAACACCCCCTTGATTTTTATAAAAATATGGGTGTTATGGTAACACCTACATTTTAACAGTGTATATCAAATATGTATTTCTTACATATGCACATATTATACTTATGTAAACAGAGGTTATACATGTGGTTAACCAGTAGTGTATAAGTCAATTATACTCATATGTACCACTCTGCGTGGGTAGTTCAAAGGCATCGCCAATGCCATAATTTGTATATTGCACTGCTGTAAACCGCAGCGATTGCATTATAACTTATAACGCACTGGTTGTAGTTTTGTAGACCACAACAAGTGCATTATAAGTTATAATGCACCGACCGCAGCGCAATATACAGATATTGCACTGGCTGCGGTTATGCAGCATAGCACAAGTGCCAGTGGCAAAGACCACTACGTCACCTCACCTAATAGGTGGAAAGACACTTCACAGATCACTCGAATTCTTTTATAGCCTGACATGTAAAGGTCGATTGTGGGCCATAACGTCACCAATACGTATAATGTTTACAAGCAGCCAATGGCGATCGAAAAAGCCAACGCGGGTGGCCACAACTCTAGTCTACATATATATAAATGTACTTATACACCTTATTAGTCTGGTGCCATCTTAGCCCAGATTAAACTGTAGTCCACTCACTGGGCGAAAAGTTCCATGTCCGCTTGTAGGTAATGCGTATAAAATGGCCATGAAATTTGTCATTTCAGCCACATTTCATACTTAAAACATTAGTAGATTTCAGTAAAGTTTCATACAAAGGATAGAGAAAGATTTACTGCATCTAGAATGGTGCTGGAAATGAGGCAGTGAAGAAATGTACATTTTAACACTGTGAAATGCATACAGGATGTAAAAAATCCTGTAGCTGAAATCAACATTTTCTATATTGTGCATCTGCTTTATACTCCGCTAGTAATATAGCTAGCAATGTCTCGCTCCTGAATTGTATTTACTACCCACAATACGTATTTCATTAATAAGTAAAAAAGCACATCATTTGTACAGCAACTATAATTTTCAGTTCACAAATTGAAGTTCTTGACACCTTCAGGATTCTTTTTTTCTGAGGGATGTTACATCACTAAAATTAATGTAGATTTGCTCTTTTACTTCAGTCCGTTGAGTGCAGCTTTCTTCTCCTAATCTGTTTCATCACTAGTTATATATAGTTCTTATAGGTAGCATCTGTAAAAATGTTGTTACAATAAAAACATTGCTATAGCAATTTTTTTCTGTGACAAACCTTGAATTAATGTATACTATTCCTTGTACAGTGTCATTCATAGCTTTCACAAGATCCAGCCATGATCACAGGTTTCTCCACTGCCTAACTTCAATAGACCACAAAATACTCATTTCCAAGAACTATAGCAGAACTTACTATCTGATTTCATCTACATGATACAGTACTACCACAAGACATCATCAGCAGTCCAAGTTTTGAAAGCATCAGTATATAACTACTTTGTAACTTCCTTTGACAACTTTATGTAGCTAGGTGATGTTGATGGCAGATCCCACTGCCATGCAGTGATAGATATCAAATTAATAATGAATCATGAATTAGCCACATCTTCTTACCTCACAATTGCTACAAATGCAACTCTTCCTATATGTCTTTCTGCAAAGTTCCCTATGTCAGGGTAGCTTGCACTTGCAGTCATCTATAAAGTAGACTTAACCAATTCACTGTGAGGTAGTTGTACTAGAGATGATGAGTGCTTGTGGAATGCACCCAGTTGTCTCTCGACCCAGGGGGTGTTACCCTCTACTCCTTTTGCCAGCAAGCAACATGCGATTTTGTAGCCGCCAAATGCGTGTAGCACTGTAGCTAGCTACTGTAGCAAAGGTATACAATTGTGGCGTCGCTAGAAATTGGTGGAAAAGGATGGAAGAGGCGATATCTATGAACGATCATAAATGCTGTGACAGTCTTTATAGCTATACCTGCAGGTAAGTCTGCCATGGAGCACAAGCACTGTTCTAGTTCTGGATGACAACAAGCTGCATCATTGCTAGAGCCTCGTTATTAACTGCGACTAGAACAGTCGGAAGAAACATGCAGCGAAGGTGATTGTGTGCAATCTGTGCATGCATGTATGCTGTTGGTATATATATACGAGCATGATAGAGCAGTGACCTCATCCATGCGCAGCCATATAGCTAGTGCGGTGGATGCACTGTGGCTAATTAGATTGTCCACACTGATTAGTAAAAATATTCGTGTACTTGAATGCATTCCTGTCAACTTCTTGGTCAGCCTTAGCCTACACTAACAGAGCAAAGCCCAACACACAAACACATACAAACACACACACAAAAGACAATACCTTCTCTTCAGCTACCACTTGCCTACCTGACTGCATCTGTGTGCTAGCTACTCATGTAGGCTGGTGCTAAGAGTCATCGTAAGCATAATCCTTCGAGGGCAGGACTAGTATTATACGTAACTCACAGAAAGGTGTACCATACAGTATCTCATGTGAATGTGTGGGTATGGCAGCCCAATTAAGTATCACCTGTACCTTCACCCACTACATATATTATATTAGAGCTATGGATGGTCTGCCTCCCCAGTTGTCATTAGGTTGCCACTTAACACCTGGGTAACTGTACTGGGAATCAAACCTGGCTGAAGCCTTTCAATTACCAAACTCAGACCACTTATCTTAACTGCCTCATTTACTCTCTCTCTCTCTCTCTCTCTCTCTCTCTCTCTCTCTCTCTCTCTCTCTCTCTCTCTCTCTCTCTCTCTCTCTCTCTCTCTCTCTCTCTCTCGCACACACACACACACATACACACACACACACACACACACACACACACACACACACACACACACACACACACACACACACACACACTAGCTACTACACAACATTAAATTTTTCCATGTATCAAAGCACTGATTGTGCCTACCAAAGGTAATGGATTTGATAGTGACAGACTGTTAGCAGCTACAGAATTTTTTTGTGATTTATAATGTCCGTGCTTGCATGCATGCATGAGTCAAAAGCAATAGCAAAGTATAAGTCCTTTCAAACTATTGGCACACAGACTAACAGCTGTTCCTTCAAGCCATTAAAATGAATATAACCATTAACACTAATGAAATAATGTGCTGTGGTGGATTCCCAGTATGCAAATTCATAGAATTTTTTGCACTACACATCACTGCCTGCTTCGAAGAGCTTTTGCTCAATATGCTTCACACATCACTGTGGAGATTATTGTGAACACTTGGCACTTTTAAGTTAGTTTTAATATAGAAAAAGCTAGCTACCACCATTAGCAGGACACATGTGCATAGATGGATTGCATTCCATCTTAAGAGCTTCTGTGATTGAAACTTACTTTGCTACATGCTTAATGCATGTTCCTGACATGTAGATATGTATTATAGTGCACACAATAGTTGCTAACAGGTGACTAGAAATTCATTTACAACAGAACAAAGTAATGTTATAGTTTAATATGTATTCAACCAAAAGCATTTAAAAGTAGGGCTACCAAAAAAGTCACCATTTAAGAAAGGTCCCTATTTAACAACTGGGTAAACCGGAGCAATGTGAGTAACCTTTCTTGCTCAAGGAAGCAGCAACAGCAACTTAGCATCAACCCTGGCTGAAACCTTACAATTACCAAACTTTGATTGTGCCTACTAAAATTCATGCATTTGGTAGTGACAGACCGTTAGCAGCTATAGAAGTTTTTTTGTGATTCAAAATGTCTATAGACCATGCTTACATGAATGAATAGCAAAGTATATAAGTCCCTTCCAAGCATTGGCGACACAAACACACTAACAGCTGTTACTTCAAGCCACTAATTGGATATAACCACTAATGAAATAACACTAATGCGCTGTGGTGGATGCCCAGTATGGAAATTCATAGAGTAGATTACTAAGCTACACTTCACTGCCTGCTTTGAAGAGCAATGTGTTTCACATATTGCTGTGAGAAAATTGTGAACACTTGACACTTTAAACACATAAAGCTGCAGCTACCACCATGCAGGATCAGGTAACATAGTTAAGCAGGACACATGTACACAGATGGATTGCATTCCATCTTACGAGCCTCTGAGATTAAACTCTTACCTTGCTGACATGATAGAATTTTGTTCACACATTGCTGCTAAGAGGTGACCAGAAACTCATTTACAACAGAACAAAGAAATGGGCAGGTAGCTATAGTTTATGTATTTACCAAAAGGTCTACCAAAACATTTGAATATAGTTATGTGTAATTCTTCAACTCTATGAATATGACCAATTAGCTGCCACCACCCTTCTCACTCATGCAGTTTCTTAGCAAATAGCTAATTTTAAGAGAACTTTATTCCTCATGCAAGTCCTTGCACATTACAAGCTACTAGTTACATGTGAATGATGATCACATCTAGTTGGTCTCATAATGTTATTAAGGCATACAGGTCTCCAAATCTGTATAGCAAATCTGTGAACTAAAAAAATTTAATGTGATACTAGCTATATAGATCACCATATGAGAGTGCTGTAATCCATCATAATTCTTGCATGGCTTCTATTTAACTGTAAACCAACATTGCAATTAATAAACCATCTAAGTGTCATTAGTGTTTTTTTTCCTGCAATAAAGTTCTACCAATAACCTCTTGTACCAAGAGGCCATACTATAAGATCTCTTTATTATGAACTATTGATAGTACACATATACAATCAAAAATCAGTAATTTATTGTTATACATTACATACACGTGCCCAGTGGCAGTGACACAAAGACTAACACCTTTTAGTTTGACAACCATCCACTATAGGATTGCGGGAAAGACTATACCACAGTTGGTTGTGGTGCCTCAACAGAAACTAGGGGAAGTCACAACATTACAGTATACTGTGTTAACGTCATCCACAACTGACCAAAGAGTTGAGATTAGCCATATTGTATATTGTCAATGTAGACTTGCGTGCATCATGTATCAGGTAATGTAGACAGTACGATGCAGCTATTGCACACAGAAACTAGCTATATGTAAAATGATGTGATATCATCATAGCTAAGTTGATAGCTTGCTTCAGTTATAAAATTAATGTAAAGCAACATTACAATAATATGTCACCCGAGCGATAACCGGGAATGCTAGGATGGCATCAACTTAGTCACTGCACTGTAGCTATGTTACACATAATCACCCACATAACTGTAAAGGCATATATTCCCATTCCTTATATATACACTAGGGGAAATTTTTATGGTGTACATGTATAATATTCATAGCCACTTACATTTCCTTTATTATTATATTCATGAAATGCACTATTTCTTTTTTATCTCCTGGCAACCAAGTGCAGGTTATTTTATCGTAGTAATCAGTACCTTTCCACAAATCCAGGTATATCATTGTAGTATACATTAAAGTACATAGCATGAAGATGGTGAACCGCTGAAACAGTAAGTAAAACCATCGCTAGATATTTACTAAAATAAACACTTTGTCACAACGCCATACTCCCCAGCTGTCTGTCACTATTCATGACAAATTCTAACATCCATATTGTACAAAGACACAAAGTGTAACACAATTAAGGCCATAATATTTACCTTGGCATACAGTACATAACTATCCAGCTCCCTGTGTTGACTGTTTACATTGTCATGTTGAAAGCCCTAAAGGGTTGAGTATCATCACTGTATGCCATAGCTTGTTTTTTCTGTAGCATGGTAAGTCACTGAGAAATATGATTTTGATACAATTCTGGCATCACGTAAAGTTAATTTTAAAAGTAAAATAGAGCTTCCTTAGTATAACAATTCATATACCACTAAAAAGTTATTGCAGCAGCATAACATGGGTTACAGTGTTACACATTGTTATAGAGACACTCTGTTATATGATGTTGAAAGCCTATGTTGTGTTGAGAACCATGTTTTGGCTCAGTATTACACTGAGCTAAACACAAGAAACCTGTACTATCCATTTGATCAGTTTACAGCTGCATTTTCACTAGTCATGAATGTGGTGAAAATCTTAATACTCATTTTATCTACATTTCTTGTAAATGTTAAAACAATTTACTGTAATGTGACACTAACAGGAAATTGTACAGAAAATGTTCAAAAACATTTCCTGCATGATAACTCAAATAGGAAATTCTAAAGGAAATCATTAAAAAAATTTCCTACGTGCTGACACAAGCAGGACATCTTACTTTTCGTGCAGTGACTTCGACAATGACTCAATAAAACAAATATATTCTATATAATACTAACCTTTATGTTCGATTGTGGTAACCAGTTTTATCATGCCACCAGATTCGAGTTTAGCCAGTGTGAATAGTAAAAATTAGACTAGTATCGTTTAGTAATTAGGTTTTATTTACTTAAACCGTCTATTTAGCTGCTTTTTTTCACTCGAGAGAATCACTATGGAAATTAGTCTGGCGCTTAGTCTATATGGCATGCTGAGCACTACATGATGAGAGTCGAACAGTGAATGCAGGTTAGTGATATAACCCATAGCGTACCAGCTTTCAATATCTCAGGTGGCTGCAGTACTGCAGCTGGGGAACATCATCACAACATCCGGCTTGGTTACCCACAATTGATGTTAGAAACCTGGCCTTTATAAGTGTTACAGCTGTCTTGTGAGACTCTCCCCACCTATTAGGTGAGTGGTACATAACAGTTATACAACGTGCACTCGTGCTCTGCCTGTATAAACACACTTGCCTTCGGGCCTGACGGCCCTCAGGCTCATGCGTTTATATCAGGCAGAGCACTCGTGGCCGTTGTATAACTATATAATATTATACATAGTAGTGTAAATGGTATCTATACACAGGTGCAACCACGGTGTATAACAGATGTGCCACACATGTGTATCCTTGGTGTATATCATAATAATACATCAGTTATACTCCTATGTATTTCAAATGTTTTGCATGGTGTTAGTGCAGCTAATATAAACATCTCAAGCCTTTATAAGGCCTTTTGGTATACAGGCTCTGCCTTTACCAGGTACTTTAATCATAATGCAGTTACAGCTTGCATGCATGCATGTATTAAACAGACAAAGTACCAAAAGTAGCTATCAAAGTACATTTTTCATAGTCCCAAAGCATACTTCATCCCTTCTATACATTTCCACTGCACTCGAGTTTACTATAATAGTGATGTCCGATATATCGAAAAATATCGATTTTGCGATAATTTTGTCGATATCGTTATCGTATCGATTTTCGATACAGCTTTAGCAGATTTCGATATTTATCGAAAAGGTAATAATTTGCGATAATTATCGAAATACCGAAGAATATTTCGATAAATCTACAGCATTTAGTGTGTGATTGCGCAATCACGCTAGAAATGAAGGTTGGTTCTGTACTATCTAGCCACTTTAAAAACTTGCCTGCCAGTTTTCTAGGCTTATTATTAGTTTTATGCAATGGTTTGTGTGCAAATTGTATTTCAAGCATATTTATAAATATCGGCCGCCCACTCAATTACACCACCCACACAATTAAAAATTATCGAAAATCGTATCGAAATTCCCAATATCGTATCGAAATAAAAATCCTGATATCGCACACCACTATTACTATAGTCTAACATCTAACATGAAATGAGCATATAAGACAGATTACAACAAAAGCTAACAATGTTAAGAGCTCTCCAGTAAAACCTTAAATCATGTCCCGTCAACATCAAAGTCACCTGTTACAAAAGTATGCTAAGGTCAATTCTCAACCATGTGGTCATCATACATGCAGAAAAACGTTCAAACCCTAGAGTCTGTGTAAAAGAGGTCTGTTAGATTTGTATTTAACAACTACTCACCTTATGACAGTGTATCCAACATGCTTACTAATCTTGGCTGGAGTCCTCTTGCTGATAGGCAAAATGAAAATAGATTAATAATGCTATTCAAAATAATTCATCACATTGTAGACATTAACGCTGACTTTTTACTCCCACCTTGCCCTTGTACCCACTCTACACATGGACACTCAAAGAGATTCCTACAGTTACCAGTAAGAACTAATGCCTACTCAAACTCTTTTCTTCCAAGCAGTATTAAGCTGTGGAACTCTTTACCAGATAATGTTGTAATTATTTCAGACCTCATCATTTTTCTAACAAGCTAGGAATAACAGGACTGTTATCTTAATTCTTAATATTGTAATATGATTACTTTGTGCATACGTGCTCCCCCAGGAAGCCTGCACAGTAATAAAAATTAATTACAACACAGTAGTCTGGCGTGGCCGCCCCTTCTATCAGAAATTCTTTTTAATCAAAGGGGCGGACGCACCAACGTAAAGCTCCTACAAAATTGTCTGCATGCATACATGCATCGAATTCTGCATGCATGCATCTGCATGCATTCTGCATGCATGGCTATAAAATAAGGATTTCCTTCTTTGATATCTAACGTAGAACATGCAACGTACTGAGAAGTACCAGAAATTTAGCTGTTTGTCATTAATCAATAAAGTTGTATACTGTTAAAGCAATGAAGTGGATACTCAGAAAGTACGCAAACTTGCAAGCTATATAGACACCTATATTGCTGTATAAGTACTATATACTTAATTTTGTAGTTACTAAGTACTGTAAGTAGTTTATAGGCCCATGTGTATAATTTTAGCCCCGTGCCGGATGTTAAAAGCGTTTCGAAGCACTAGCTAAACCGGCCCGCTCACGCATGTGCATTGTATAAGTCCCTAGCTAGCTATATCATGTGCGGCACAAATAACGCCTTAGCAAGGAATCTGCATGCATCATGCATGGCTGGATTCGACTCCATTAAAAATATGTGACCGTCTCAGCGAAAACCCGTCTAGTTCGCACGAGTCGCATGTGTATTTTTGAGAAAATCGAAATTTAATAATAATCCGTAAATTACGCATGCTACAAAAAAAGAAAAAAGTTATCGGGCCAGTACTCGAAGAAGGAAGACTCAAGTCGATTAAAACTATACACCACCTTATTCGCCTACTCATACGGAGTTCGAAAATCTTTGTATCATTTCTATAGCCCCAATGGTTTGCGTGTCACATGCGTTTGTTTGCGAAGCGGTAGATGTAGCTAAACAAAATTATCGCTAATTCTTGTACAAAACCTCCTTCACACGCCTATGCGTAAGTGACTGCAAGGCTCTAAAACTATACCTTGGTTAATCTGCTAATCCATGGTGAACATTGTAAGCCAAAATTCAACTTTGTAGTAGTGATGTGCGATATATCGAAAAATATCGATTTTTGCGATAATTTTGTCGATATCGTTATCGTATCGATTTTCGATACAGCTTTAGCAGATTTCTATATTTATCGAAAAGGTAATAATTTGCGATAATTATCGAAATACCGAAGATTATTTCGATAAATCTACAGCATTTAGTGTGTGATTGCGCAATCACGCTAGAAATGAAGGTTGGTTCTGTACTATCTAGCCACTTTAAAAACTTGCCTGCCAGTTTTCTGCAATGGTTTGTGTGCAAATTGTATTTCAAGCATATTTATAAATATCGGCCGCCCACGCAATTACACCACCCACACAATTAAAAATTATCGAAAATCGTATCGAAATTTCGATATTTACTCCCAATATCGTATCGATATAATATCGAAATAAAAATCCTGATATCGCACACCACTACTTTGTAGACTAATCCAAACGGACGTTATGGCTGTGAATGCAAGCGCCTGTAGTATACTTTTAGTATATAGTCACTGTATAAATCAATTTCCCGGTTGTTCTTCCTACTTTCTAGCGCTGTATAATTCCAAAACTACTCAACACAGAAGGCTGAAATTTTGGTGAACCATTCATAGACAATGCAGATAATGCTGAGATATTTTTTTTAAATTTGGAGGTTGTGCGAGCTAAACGGGTTCTTGCTGAGATGAATACATATAGATGATCGCTATTAAATAGAGCGATAATTTTTACACCGGTTACGAACGTGAACGGCTATTTTATCGGCACAAGTCTATCATTTGCTGGACTATCAAACAAACCAGTTGTGTCTAGGCGAGCTAGAGTTGGTATGCGTCCAATATGCCCCGAGCATTCGACATTAGGGCACACGTCTAGTAGGTTTCCCCTAGCATTCAACTTTAGGGGACGCGAAAAGTAGTTCCTTAGCGTTAGGGGTAGGCTAGTGTTCAGCTTTGGTTTCTTCTTCACTCTTGTTATATATAGAAGTCACTTCAGTCAGATGTTTATAAGGTAGAAACTAAAGGAGATGAGTAGCTGCAGCACCGGTGGTATGATCGTTACAAACATCGCTTATGATAACGGATGCCCGGGTTCGAGCCCTCGCTTACACAACTTTTTTTTCGCTTTCTTAGGTTTTTTGTACAAGTTTTTTTTTTAAAATGCAAGTAAGTATTATACCCTCTACTGCCGGAAAAATAGCCGGCAAAACAGTGTAACCGGTGCCGGCTCTAATTTTTACGTCACAAAAATCGTTATACGCGTAACCACAATTTCCTCGGGACAAAGAGTGGGCAGATTCACATACTGTTTGTGTGCATGGCTCCTTCATAGTACAATTCAACTTCTGTTAATTTTATCCGCATAAAACTCAAATCCTGGGGTTGGAGGGATATTTTTTCCTTACTTTGGCCTCTTTTCTGTTACACCTTTTCAGTCAGTCAGTAAGTTAAGTCATTAGGTCTAAGTCCCTGAAATTAGGTTAGGTAATCCTAAGGCTGCAGCACTTGTTGCTGTCAGACCTTCAGTGCTGGTCAGTGTAAAGTTCTAATAATTATAATATTAAAAAAACTTAACAGGGCATAGAAAAGAAGCTGGGAAAGAGCATGTATGAGACAAATCATCAGTGGATGAATCAGGCTGGGTTTAATAGTTATATACAAGTACACAAAAAATGGAATTTTCGACTAGAGTAGGGACCATAACACATCAATAAAAGTACTGAAGTAGTGCGCGACACAGTAAAACAGTAAACTTATTGTTATTATTAACAACAATAAGAAATGCATGTTATATCCCTATACTGTGCCCAAGGTATCATAACGGAAATGTATAATGGGATATTTATGTTTTACTGTGATTTGCACTACAGCTTGTTTCAGGAATTATACAACCAAGTATAACATAACCGCATTTCGTCAGTGGCGTAGCCAAGGGTGGGCATGGACGGGCATTTGCCCAACCATCACAGTTTCTTGCCCAACCATCACAAACTTTTTCCCAACCATCACAAGTATCTTAAGATTCACACGAGGATTCACAGCAGCACACAAAACCACCTTACTTTGATACTGTAAAGCGTAAACATGTACCTCATTTCTTGAACCATGATTTCAGAAGGGATTGAGATAGATGGTATATCACGTGATCCATTACGCGGAAAATCCCTTGGGAAGTCCCTGTAAAAGACGTACGTGCCACGCTCCTTGGCGCTGTTTAAATTTGAAATTTAAAATGGCGTCAAATCGTGGTACACTACAGTCGTGGTACACTACAGTCGTGGTATACTACAGTCGTGGTACTGTATCTCTGAGTCACAGTGAGTGATGATTGATTTTGGTATAAAACATGGGGTGGTACCACTACCTCATCCCAAGGCCATGCTTGCTTTGATGAAAGTGGCTTGCTCTTTTAGAAATGCAACTGGTTTCCTGGGATACATTTCAATGTACACTGGTGTATATTTAAATGTCTCCCTGTAAAGAGGTATACATGGCAATTGTATCCTCTGGAATTCCTTTGATCTAAGGTGTCAAAGTGTTACATATCATTCAGGTAGTGCGTGTATCGCGTTTACTCAAGATATTGCACAGTTAGGTGTGCGTATATCATGTTAAAGAAATCCTCATGTTTCTTTAATGTCCTTTGCTATCTCTTTGTGCTATTATACAGTCACACATCTTGAGATCGATTGTGGGATTAAGTTTCTTAGTCCCATGGTGAAGAGTTCCTTTTACTGAATTGAAGCTGTTTTTAATACAGGTGAGTTCTATAGTACTGTTCTGATAAGTTCTAGACAGCTGTCTCAATGTAACCAAATGCGCACATGGATATAAGACACACGGTAGTGTGTCGTGCGGCCCAAGAAGCCGGGGCGTAACACCCGTGAGTATATTGACAGGAAGAAAGAAAACGCAATTTTCGCACCTCCGTAGCTCTGTGCTGCCTTGATGAAACAAGACGATTTTTGCTGTGGACACTCCCTCCACTTTCAGCACTCCACATTCCAAATTAGATCGAAATCGCTTCAAGTGTTCCCGAGATATGCGACTTCAAAAATTGACTTAGTTTCTTCATTTTTTTTCTTCTTATTTTTCTTCCTCTTTTCGCACACTTACAAAAACTGCTATAAAACGTGAACGCTATATCCGATTGCCTTGAAATTTGGCACACAGACGGGGGGGGGGGTTTAAAGCCGCATCTTTGTACCAACTTTGGCTAGGATGCGATAAACACGAAAAGAGTTATGATCGATTATTCACGAAATATAACACCAATATGTTGTCACGCCTACAGGATAAACCGCGTATGGGAAGAAGCTGAAAATCGGTGGGTGAATAGGTTAACTATTGAACCTCAAACCTTTTGTGGTTTGAAAGAAATCGAGTTAAAAACCAGGAAGATACAACGAAAAAACCAACAGTGTGTAACAATTACGCAATCGAGATTAGCTAATAAAAAACGACTACTTGCCACGCCTACCAGATAAACCGTTAGGAGGAATGCTTGAAAATCGCTGTATAGAAGGAGTAATCATCTTAGAAAGGCTCTTCAAAGGTGTAGAAGAATCAGACTTAAAGCCACGGAGTTATAACACGAAATCCAACTTGGTGCAGCAAGTGCGAGATCGAGATACTCTAATAGAGCAGTCATCCTAATAGAGCAGTCACCCTGAAGAGAATTCAAGAGATCAGCTAGAAACAAGTAACCTGTATAGAGATCAGCTAGAAGCAAGTCACCCTGTAGAGAGATCAGCTACAAACAATTCACCTGTAGTAGGGTCCGCAATCCGAAAAATCAACTTTTACAAATCGACCCCCCTACCATTGTGGGATGTTCATTGTGGTATCCCATTGCTAGATCCACCATGAAACCGGAGGCACGATTGTTGTCTTCACAGAAATATCGATTTTAGTATTTTGTGAGATGCAAAAATATTTTTTTTAATTTCGTGCTCCACACAAAGAACAGGATAGAACTTGCTGCTTAGCTAGATATTATCTAGAGTTAATGTAGTTAAAAAGTACGCACAGTACTAAGCAAATGATTCACTGGGTTCCCGGCACAGGGTTGCTTTCTCTCAAAAAGCAGAAAACGAAACACAAATTTTCGAATTTAAACTGCCCTACCAGCCAAGACAAGAAAAGCCAACTCTTCCTCATAGTGATGTGATAAGGTTGGATGCATAGTCTGTCTACGCTGTTAGTCTGGAAAGGATCTGAGACTTCTCACCATCTGGGTGAAGAACGTCAAAATTTTCGTGCATCATTTCAAGGGATTCTCTCAATGGTACCAAAGTGCTTTCCAGTACTTCTGATGCCACACTGGTCACTTAATTTTGTTTAGAATGATGATAAATGATGGATCAAAACGTTTGGTAGTAGTAGTAGTTGGTGTTTCTGTGATTTCATATGATGTAGTATACCAGCAGCTCCACCCAGCTCGAATCAAAAATGAAAGATTTTGTGCTTTTTTCGGTTTGTTTTTGGATGTTCTGCAGCATAATGGTGATGTAGGGTGATCTGGTGAAAATTCGAAGCTGCTGTGGAGCGTGAGAGTTGAAGTCAAATTTGGACGATTCTGCTGCCTCCCTTGATGAATAGCTTAGAGCGAGGCGTGGAAGCCGTGGATGAAATAATAATTGACAACCACTGCTACCAAACGTTCAGGGACATCTTTTGCCATAGTTTTAGTTTATAATTGATGATTGTTGTGGCTGCAGAAGCGCTGGAAATGGCTAGAAAGCGTGACACAATTCTTTGATGTTGCAGAAACTTTTGACGCTCGTCACCCAGATGGTGAGAAGTCTCAGATCTTTTCCAAACTAACAATATAGACAGCCTATGCACCCAACCGTATCGAAACACTATGAGGAAGAGTTGGCTTCTCTTGCCCTGGGTGGTAGGGCAGTTTGATTTCGAAACTTCGTATCTCTTTGTCTGTTTTTCAAAGAAAGCAACCCTTTGCCGGGCACCCAGCAAATCATGTACTTATTTCTGTACGTACTTTTCAACTACAACAACTCTGGATACGATTTGGCTAAGTAGCAAGTTTCATCCAATCCTTTGTGTGGAGTACGAAATTTTAAAAATAAATTTTGCATCTTGCGAGATACTGAAAGCAATATTTCTGTGAAGACAACAATCGTGCCTCCGGTTTCATGGTGGATCAAGCAATCGGATACTACAATGAACATCCCATAATGGTAGGGGGATTGATTTGTAGAAGTTGATTTTTCGGATTGCGGACCCTAAGCCTGTAGAGAGATCAGCTAGAAAAATTTACCTTATAGGGAGTTCATGCAACTATGGAAAGGGATAGTTCAGCTAGAAGAAATCACCTTGTAGAGTTCAGCTACAAAGAAACTACCATGTAGAGAGTTCAACTACAAACAAATCGCCCTGTAGAGAGATCAATAGAAGAAGTTACCTTGTAGAGAGTTCAGCTACAAAGAAACCATCATGTAGAGAGTTTAGCTGCAAACAAATCACCTGTAGAGAATTCAGCTACAAAGAAATCTCCCTGTAGAGAGATCAGCCAGAAGAAGTTTCCTTGTAGAGAGTTCAGCTACAAACAAATCACCCTGTAGAGAGATCAGCTAGAAGAAGTCACCTTGCAGAGAGTTCAGTTACAAAGAAACCATCAAGTAGAAAGTTCAGCTACAAACTAGTGACCTTGTAGAGACATCAGCTAAAAGAAGTTACCTTATAGAGAGTTCAGCTATCATGTAGAGAGTTCAGCTGCAAACAAATCACATGTAGAGAGTTCAGCTACAAGCAAATCTCCCTGTAGAGAGATCAGCTAGAAGATATTACCTTGTAGAGAGTTCAGCTACAAAGAAACCATCATGTAGAGAGTTCAGCTGCAAACAAAACACCTGTAGAGAGTTCAGCTACAAACAAATCTCCCTGTAGAGAGATCAGCTAGAAGAAGCTTCCTTGTAGAGAGTTCAGCTACAGAGAAACTATCATGTAGAGAGTTCAGCTGCAAACAAATCACATGTAGAGAGTTCAGCTACAAGCAAATCTCCCTGTAGAGAGATCAGCTAGACGAAGTTTCCTTGTAGAGAGTTCAGCTACAAACAAATCACCCTGTAGAAAGATCAGCTAGAAGGAGTCACCTTGTAGAGAGTTCAGTTACAAAGAAACCATCATGTAGAGAATTCAGGTACAAACTAGTGACCTTGTAGAGACATCAGCTAAAAGAAATTACCATGTAGAGAGTTCAGCTACAAAGAAACCACCATGTAGAGAGTTCAGCTGCAAACAAATCACCTGTAGAGAGTTCAGCTACAAACAAATCTCCCTGTAGAGAGATCAACTAGAAGAAGTTTCCTTGTAGAGAGTTCAGCTACAAACAAATCACCCTGTAGAAAGATCAGCTAGAAGAAGTTACCTTGTGGAGAGTTCAGCTACAAAGAAACCATATTGTAGGGAGTTCAGCTGCAAACAAATCACCTATACAGGCGTGGATCTAGGATTTATAAAAAGGGGGTGCTAACTCAAGGTACTAATCTCTTGGGTAGAGGTGTGCAAAGCACACTTCCCAGCATGCGAAGCATGCTGGAACTAGGGGGGTCTGGGGGCATGCCCCCCCAGTTGAAAAATAGACGCTAAAATACTGCAATTTGGAGACATTTCCACATAAAATTCATATCTAGATATTTTATATACTGCCTTTAGATTATAGGTATGGCTCTCTGAAGCATTTTGCTAATGGAAAAGTTTGGGTAGTTACAGACAACCAAGTACATGATGCACCCCTCTCACAATTGCACAACACTGAATAGGTGCTTGCTAGAATAATAATGTTGAAAGTGGAAAATTTTAAAATTTGAACAATACAAGATTGAATTTGAAAGCATTTTCAATGGAAATTGTGTACCTGAATTAAGTATTGCCATACATATTAACTACAGAAGTAAATGCATGAATGAAGCCCTTTAAACAGACTAATGCACTTCATTGTATGTATAAGTGCAGGCAGATTTGGAAAAATTCCATAACAGAACCAACCACATGTTTCCAGTGAATGTTCTATTAGAGTAATTAGCTGACTGCTCTATTAGAGTATCTCGATCTTGTACACCTCCAATGTTGATCCAGGTCCTTGTTGCATAAACTTTAGCATAAATCCACTGATAATACCTTGGAAAGATGTTTATAAGGTGGTTTTATGAGTAATTGTATTATTAGTGATCATATAATTATGCTAAGACAAAATTTCATTATAATACTCAGCATATTGATCAAGTAAAGCCTAAATATGAGGGGGGGGGGGGGGGGCTTCAGCCCCCAAAGCCCCCCCCCCCCCCTGGATCCGCCCCTGCTATAGAGAGTTCAGCTACAAACAAATCTCCCTGTAGAGAGATCACTAGAAGAAGTTACCTTGTAGAGAGTTCAGCTACAAAGAAAACCATCATGTAGAGAGTTCAGCTGCAAACAAATCACCTGTAGAGAGTTCAGTTACAAACAAATCTCCCTGTAGAGAGATCAGTTAGAAGAAGTTTCCTTGTAGAGAGTTCAGCTACAAACAAATCACCCTGTAGAAAGATCAGCTAGAAGGAGTCACCTTGTAGAGAGTTCAGTTACAAAGAAACCATCATGTAGAGAGTTCAGCTACAAACTAGTGACCTTGTAGAGACATCAGCTAAAATAAATTACCTTGTACAGAGTTCAGCTGCAAAGAAACCATCATGTAGAGAGTTCAGCTGCAAACAAATCACCTGTAGAGAGTTCAGCTACAAACAAATCACCCTCTAGAAAGATCAGCTAGAAGTAGGCACCAGTCTATTATGCTGGCATAATTTTGAGCATAATAGGTGCCTGAAAGCATTAAGCATAATGCTAGCATAATAGGCAGGATAATTATGTCATACTGTAAGCTAAAATGCATGTCACTGAAAAAGGTGGACAGAGCAGTTGATGCTGCAGTGGAGCATAATTATTTGACACAACTATTATTATATTTTACAATGCAGCCAAACTCTTAATGCACAACAAGCATTAACTTTTACATTTATTAACTAGTTGTTCATAAGCAAAAGCTTATCACCATCCATTAGAAAGTAACAAAACATGGGAACTGCAGAAAAATTTGAGCATAATAGGCAAAAATTTTGAGCACTGCAGCATAGCATAATAGGCAAATTTAAAAACATAATAGGCTGGTGCCTAGAATCAGTGATTTTCCTAGAATTGCATATATTTATTTCTCAACTTGGTACTAGGGACCCGCCGATTATGCTGGCATAATTATGAGCATAATAGGTGCCTGAAAGCATTGAGCATAATGCTAGCATAATGGGTAGAATATTTGTGTAATAGTATGAATTCTTGCTTATCAAAGTAGCTATCACAGAAAGATCGATATACTCTAATAGAACAGTCAGTAACTCTAATAGAACAATCATATAGCTGACTGTTCTATTAGAGCATATCGATCTTTTCTGTAATATGCATTTGACAAGTAAGTTTATGCTTCAGCCACTTGTTATTTATCCATAAACTGGAAATTATTAGTAGAGCATGAGAACTGAGGCATAAATAATTGAGCATAAATTTAAGCATAATAGGTAAATTTTTGAGCAGTGCAGCATAGCATAATAGGTAAAATTATGAGCATAATCGGCGGGTCCCTAGCTAGAAAAAGTCACCTTGTAGAGAGTTCAGTTACAAAGAAACCACCATATAGAGAGTTCAGCTACAAACTAGTGACCTTGTAGAGACACCAGTTACATTGTAGAGAGTTCTGCTACAAAGAAACCATCATGTAGAGAGTTCAGCTGCAAACAAATCACCTGTAGAGAGTTCAGCTACAAGCAAATCTCCCTGTAGAAAGATCAGCTAGAAGAAGTCACCTTGTAGAGAGTTCAGTTACAAAGAAACCACCATGTAGAGAGTTCAGCTACAAACAAACCACCATGTAGAGAGTTCAGCTAGAAGAAGTTACCTTGTAGAGAGTTCAGCTACAAAGAAACCATTCTGTAAAGAGCTCAGTTGCAAACAAATCACCTGTACAGAATTTAGCTACAAGCAAATCACCCTGTAGAGAGATCAGCTAGAAGAAATTACCTTGTAGAGAGTTCAGCTACAAACAATTCTCCCTATAGAGAGGGCAGCAAGAAGAAGTCACCTTGTAGAGTGTTCAGTTACAAAGAAACCACCATGGAGAGTTATGTGATAAATATATGTATTATATATATATAATTTGTACATTTACTGATAAAATCAGAAATATTTAAAGTACATCTGCTTCATCTTTTCTTCTTCCTGTGGTAAAGAAAAAAAGATAGGTTAAAAAGTCTGTGGTATACAAATACAAAAAGAAATGAAATCTAATCCAAAACAGCCAAGCTGTAAAAAAAAAAACAGTGCGGCCCTCAAAAAGGCTATGGTGAAAAAAGATGTGAAATCCAAGGTGGCGGCCAAGAAATGGCTGTGATGGTAGGTTAATGGTAAAAATTTTAATAACGGCAATTTAGGTGAATTTTTTTCCAAGACCAAGCGGCACAAAAATTCACCTGAATTGTCGTTCTTAAAATTTTTACCATTAACCTACCACCACAGCCATTTCTTGGCCGCCACCTTGGATTTCACATCTTTTTTCACCATAGCCTTTTTGAGGGCCGCACTGTTTTTTACAGCTTGGCTGTTTTGGATTAGATAGTAAATACCTGGAAGTACTTCTAACAGCATTCAGCATGTATCGTGCACTAAATCATTGGTGGTGAAGTGATATTCATGCGTGACTGTAATTTTATTACTCACATAGTACCTGGCAGTATAACAGCATTAAACTATCATTATCAAGTCATGTTTCAATGTCTCGTGTCTCCTTATTACTGTCATTGTGCGTACATTTGAACTCTTAGCACAACAATGCCTTGTTATTATTCTTAAATTATTTCCAGTGCCCACTATCAAAATTCACATATCTACATGTCAGAAATTTCCCACACATGTAGGTGAATTAACCCATGTGGCACATAATTACGGGCACAAGTGCTTTGCCCAATATATACACACAAGCACAAGGGCCTGTGGCCCTCATGCTCATGTGTATATATCGGGCAAAGCACTCGTGCCCATGGTATAACTATTACATGTACGTGTATGTATGTATGTATGTATGTATGTATGTATGTATGTATGTATGTATGTATGTATGTGTGTGTGTGTGTGTGTGTGTGTGTGTGTATGTATGTATGTATGTATGTATGTATGTATGCATGGATGTATGTATGTATCAACGTTGAAACCGGGTCACTACTGCTGACCGGATGACCCACTGACCCGGATTTGACCCGGATTGACCCGGATTAATTAAAGCCGAGACGTGTTTCGGCTAGTCTCGAGCGAGCAAACGAGTCTAGATTTTGAGCGTTTGATTCGTGTTGAGTAAATATTGCAAGTTCAGCCTAGCTGTAGGTTGAAGGCCAAAAAAAAAAAAAAAAAAAAAAAAAAAAGATCTTCACCTACTGACAATAGCTACCCCTCACCATAGATACCCTCAGTTTCGTGCTGCATACTGCACATACTAGCAAATGGGCGTAGCTGAGCGTATGTTGGTAATGCGATAAGTGGGCGTGGCTCACGAAAGAGCTACGCGATAGCGTTTATAAGTTTCCACGTCGTCAAATGAACAATTTCGTTTCTCACGTGATCCAATCCGGGTCAGACCCGGATAAATTGTAAACCGGGTCAGACCCGGATGACCCGGAGAAAATGTGACCCGGATGACCCGACCCGGTTTCAACGCTGGTATGTATGTATGTATGTATATTACAATGCTTAAGTAACAATGCAACAATCTATTTTGCAAGAAAGTGTAAGAAATTAGACCACATGCATGTTGATGCTCTATATTGGAGTACATAAAATTTATAATTATTGCCAATAAGTATTATACTGAACTTTGGACATGGCAGTACCATACTTTAGTAATGAGTATAATATTATATTTTTTAGAAAAACTGCTATAGTTATGTGGGATCTAAATATTCACTATTATGGTTGAAGATGCAGATGCATGCACACTATAATATTTCAGGCCACTTTGTTTCTGTGCTGAAAATATCTTTACTACACACTGCTATATCTATTTCAATTTATAATATCTTCTTTGAAGGTTTCTATAAATGTGTACATTTGTATGTATAACCAGTTATTTGTTAAATGCAGACATTGACCATTATGTATATTTATTTTTTACAGAAATCCCGCTCTATGCATGATAGCAACCATACTGGCAAATGTATTGACAAATTCTCTCATTGCTGCGCATGCACATGTAATTGAAGTAGATGGTACTACTGGTAATGATGACCCAACATGCTACAGTGGAAATGGTGGTCCTTGTAAAACATTGCATTACACACTGGAAAATGGTATGGCATCCTCTACAACCATTTTGATCCATAAGGGAACATATGATCTGACACGTGATGGAATGTCATTTTACAACATTACAAATATTACAATAGTAGGAGATGGATTTGATGTTACGATAATTTCATGCAGCATTGGTGCTGGCCTTACTTTCTTCAATGTAGATCAGCTTACCTTAGCTAATTTTACACTACTTGGCGGAGGGAAGATCATGAATAGTACGTCAGTCAATACAACCACTGGTGAATCGGCTGTGTTTAGAGTTGCACTGTATCTTTTAGACTGTACTGATGTCACAATCGATGGGTTAATGATTACTAACAGTACTGGAACTGGAATGGCAATGTTTGATGCAAGTGGTAAGATTGAGATAATAAATTCCATTTTCCAATACAATAGAGCCCTAGAAACAGAAGAGTTCCCAGGTGGTGGTGGAGCCTACATTACTTTCACTTACTGCAAGCCAGGAGTTACACAACCTTGCAATGTCAGTGTCACTCAAAATTCCATCTATAATGTGCACAACTGTACGTTTCTTTCAAATGCTGCAACTCCCTCTGAAAATGCAAGGATATTTCTACCATTGCCAATTGCAAGTATCCATCGACAGTTTGGTCGAGGTGGAGGATTACACTTTATGCTAAGAGGGGTAGCTGAAAACAATAGCATTACGATTGCAAACAGTAGATTTCATGACAATAGTGCTGTGTGGGGAGGAGGTATGAATATTGCACTCTTAGATAGCTGTAAAGGAAATCAAATCCTAATAAAAGACTTGGTATTTGAAAACAACTACTTGCCTTATAATGGATTTGTGAATACCACTGGAACTGGAGGTGGAGCTATCAGAATTTCAGTATTTCCAGAAATTACTCACAATTACACCACTAGCATCTACATTATCAATTCTACTTTCAATAATAACTTCGCTGCTTTTGGAGGAGGAGTATCCTCAGAGTTCAAAAGGGAAGAAACAAATTCCACAGTATTCATTTATTTTGTCCAATGCAGGTGGTATCGTAATGCTGCCCGACTAGGAAGTGCAGTGGATGCATATGTACATCCATACCCGTTTGGTGAAGTTGCCAATTTCATTTTTGATACATGTAGTTTCATTGAAAACACCAATCACTACTCGGATTTGCATGTGAAGCTTCTTGGGCATGGAACGGTTTATGCATTATCAGTTCCAGTCACATTCAGGAACAGAAATACATTTAATGGAAATTATGGTAGTGCGCTTGTAGCAATATCAACATTTTACATATTTTACAATGGAGCTGTGGCTGTGTTTGAAAACAATACAGCTGAGAATGGAGGCGCAATTAGCCTGTTTGAAAGCTCATATATAATACTTTTAGAGGACATCGAACTAAAGTTTACAAACAACATGGCAACAGGAAAAGGAGGTGCAATATATGCTACAGGAGTGACACAAAGAGATTTGATTAGCAGTCATTACTGCTTCATTGTACACAACAATCTTTCTGTGTCTCCATATGAATGGAAGCAGAAAAACATCAGAGTGACATTTTCTCACAATCATGCTAAATATGGGAACTCAATATTTGCTACCACACTATACACATGTGTTTGGGAAGGACTGATTGGACTAAAAGAAACCCAATTAGAAGATATTGAACAAGTATTTTACTGGAATGGAACCTTTACATATGAAGGCATACACAACATTTCTTCTTTAGATCAAGAGATTTCATCAGAAGGTGCATATATACATAACATCAATAAGGACAACTACAACATTTCACCTGGACAGCTATATAATTTCAAGTTTAAGTTGCAGAATGATAGAGCAGAAAAGATAGACACTGCATTGTTTGCAAGCACCAATGACAGTTCTGTTGGAGTGGTTGTTGATGACCAGTCATATTCAAATGGATACACAAAACTGCAAGGAGACCCAGGAAGTGTTTTAGCTATGGAGATGATTACACTTAGTAGCCTACCTTTGTCAGTGACAATCACCATCCACTTGAATGACTGTCCACCAGGTTTTTACCCATCTTATGGAAGCAGCCCTAATGAAACAACATGTAAATGTTCCGTTAATGTACCTGGAAAAGATTACATTGGAATAATCCAGTGTGATGCTACAAATTTGGTAGCATATTTAAAGCCAGCACATTATGCTGGCTACATAAAGAAAGGTAACAGAAGTGTGTTGCTAACTTCTGGTTGCCCTGAAGGATATTGTAGTGACAATAGCTCATACTTACAGCTTCCATCTAACTCTTCTGCAAAAGCACTTGACAATATTATCTGCAAACCTCAGCACAGAACAGGTACACTGTGTGGAAAATGTGCAGATGGATACTACATATATGCAAATTCTTTTGATTTTAAATGTGGGAAATGCACCATGCCTAGGGCAGGAGAGATTGTGTTGTATATTGTTACCAAGTACATCCCATTGATTCTTTTTTTGCTCATCATTGGGTTTTACAACATCAGTTTAGTGAAAGGCCCACTTAATGCTTTTGTATTGTTTAGTCAGTCATTACCATACATGGATATATACGCTGGTGGTAGAATAGACATACCTAATGAGACTGTAGTCAAGATATACAGGTTCCTCTATGGTATGTGGGATTTAAACTTTGTTGAGGTGTTTATTCCCAATATTTGTGTGATCCATGTGCAAAGTGCTTTACAAATGATGCTTTTTGACTTGACTCCGGTAGTTATAGTTGTCGTTGTAACATACATAACATATCATTTTCAGTCAGCATTAGCGAAAGTGTGCCGCTTTGAAAATATGATTAGAAAACCATTCATATACATCGTTAAACGTGTGATAAGTATGAATAAAACGATTACCATACCTAATGGTGTTCAGATGAGTATAAATGGCATTAAAAGGCTTGTCTTTAATAATGTTGAAGGGGTTTACAAACCAAATCAAACTGTGAGAAGCCATAATGACATAGAAGCAACAACCCAAGAAAGGCAACATAATAGCAATCAAAATGTGCACCCCCAATTCCGCATCCATGCACTTCTTACTATTGTGATATTGTGCTATGCGAGAGTGACTGCACTTGCTTTTGACTTACTATCATATGCTACTCTCCATGGATCCAGCAAGGATGACTCTGATGACAGTCTTAAAGTATTTAGATATGATGGAACATTAAAGTACAAAGAGCATGGGTACTATATCTTTGCTGCTTTGGTTGCTTTGAGCATTGTTGTTGTGATTCCATTAATCCTGCTAATATATCCATGCTGTCGTATGTATAAATGCTGCCGTATATTGCGATGCAAGATTATTTTATATTTTGCAAAACTATGTTGCTTTTTGTGCATAAAAACAAATCCAGGGGAAGGTACAAATAATGAAGATAGCTTTAAATATCAGTGCTTCTGTAGACCATGTAAAAAAGACAACTTTTTACCATGTAACTTTCAAAGCTGTGATCAAACCCATGATTCGATTCAAGAATGTTATAAAAGAAACAACTTTGTGGTTGCTCGTGCTTCAGCTCTTTACTTAATCTATCGACTGATTACTCTAGCTATATACGCATTTGCACCATCAAGTGAAATGCAATACCTACTGCAGGCTGGTTTTTTCTTGTTGATGCTTACTATCAATAGCTGCTTTCGACCTTACAAAGAAGAAAAGGATATTTATAATGTTGTCGATGCATGTATATTCACCAATTTAACATTAATATCTGTGATCAGTTATCACCGACTGCATTCTGATGCTATAGATCTAGCTGATACTAGCAAAGCATTCATATTTCAGACTGTTTTAATTTATATACCACTTTTATACTTGTTTTCATTGATTTTCTGGAGGATGTACAAGTCATATGTAAAGAGCAGCGTGTACCAATCAGCAAACAATAGTGATTATGAAACAGCTGTGATCTTGGATAGCAGCGTGTACCAACCAGCAAACACTATATATAGTGATGATGAAACAGCTGGGATCTTGGATACAGATGATTCTACTTCCGCTGTATAGGTGAAGAATTTTTATTCCAAATACCTTACAGCTATACATATACTCTTATTTCATGGTAAAACCAATGTTTTGTGTTAAAGTAGTTTAATAACCATAATTTATTATTATTATACACATACACATGCGATGTACCTGCATACAATTGTTAATATAAATTATGTACTTTTCAACGATAAAATGCGCGTGTGATGCAATTCAAATGACTGATGATGCTCACAAGCTCTGAAGCATATACATCACATACAGTGAATAAAAAAAACATGGAAAAGTATAAGTAAACATGAAAACTAACTAATAACCAAATTTTGGTAATCATCCACATTATCTCTGCTTTTTTGTGTAATTAAAGTTGTATAAAAATTACAGTATTGTATTGCCAATTGAGTTTCAAGTCGACTTCCATATTTAACCATTAAATATTTCATGTCAAATGTACCCATGTAGTTGAATTTCTAAAATTCAGTCACATAATTATAACTCTTCCAGGTAAAAAGGGGGAATTCAGAACCTTGCGTGATCCATGCCAAGTTATTTCACCAGCTTGGGGCATCAGCTTGATAACTAAATACCCAAATGCACTAAGCCACTCCGTAGGTAATTCATTCTGCATAGCCCTCTGTATACAAATGCACAACCTGTAGTAATTGTGTTCACATGCACCTATTCTCAGTCATTGATGGCTCCAAATGATCTATACACATTTGCTCTGTAATTAGATATGAGGCATTATGCTTTTGAGCAGTGTTCAAAAAATCACCTATTATGCTTTTGAGAATTGCCCATTATTCCCAAAATTATGCCACCATAATTGGCTAACAATGCACTGTATCAGATCATTTTCATTGATGTTTATGCTTCAAATACACTGTGAAAAAGGTGGGATATAAGATGGTATTCCCAGTGGCTTATTGAATACAAATAAGCTGTAATATAAACCCTGTATTATACTCATGTTATACTTTAGTATAATGCATACTATATTATTACATATATGGTTTCAGTATGTTTAACACATTAACTAAAGCCTTACATGAGATTGTTAGTGTAATACAGGTTATATCAAGCCTTTTTGTATTCAATAAGCCACTGGAAAATTGTGGAAATACCATCTTATATCCCTCTTTTTTCAGTGATAGTCTATCTGGTTGCTGTATTGGAGTATTTCATTTCAATGTGACTGCTTTATTAGAGTAAATAATATCTGATCCAAAACAGCCAAGCTGTAAAAAAGAGTGCAGCCCTCAAAGGGGCTATGGTGAAAAAAGATGTGAAATCCAAGGTGGCGGCCAAGTAATGGCTGTGATGGTAAGTTAATGGTAAAAAATTTAATAACAACAATTCAGGTGAATTTTGGTGCCACTTAGTCTTGGCACAAAATTCACCTAAATTGTCGTTATTAAAAATTTTATCATTAACCTACCATCACAGCCATTACTTGGCCGCCACCTATGACCTTGGATTTCACATCTTTTTTCACCATAGCCTTTTTGAGAGCCGCACTCTTTTTTACAGTTTGGCTGTTTGGGATCAGATTTCACTTCTTTTTGTTTTTGTAGGGCTTTTTTAACCTATATCTTTTTCTTTACCACTGGAAGAAGAAAAGATGAAGCAAATGTTAAATACATTAAATAATTCTGATTTTATCAGCAAATGTACAAATTATATATATAATACATATCAAGACAAACGGTAGTGTGTCGTGCGGCCCAAGAAGCCGGCGTGCCACCCGTGAGTATATTAACAGGAAGAAAGAAAACGCAATTTTCACACCTAAGTAGCTCTGTGATCGCTTATCCGATTGGAACCAAATTTACTACAGACGTGCCGGCCAGCTAGGGAAGACTACACACCAAATTTGAAGAAAATCGCCCCAGCCATTTCCGAGATACGAGCGAACAAAATTTCGTTTTAATTTCTTCGTTTTTTTCTTCTTCTACTTCTTCATTTCGCACACTTCGCAAAATCCACCATAAAACACGAATGCGTGCTCGGATCGGGCTAAAATTTGGCACACTTAACGGGCTCATTAAGGCGGATCTCTGTACCAACTTTGGTAGGAATCCGATGAACATTCACGGCGTTATGACCGATTATTTTCGTAACATAAGGTCGAAGGTCTGTCACGCCTACAGGGTAAACTCCTTTGAGGAATCAGTTGAAAATTGATATGTAGATGGAGCAACCATCGTAGGAGTGCCTTTTTGTGGTTTGCAAAGAATCGGGATAAAGACCATGGAGATATGACACAAAACCCGACCTGTGTCAAAATTACGCAATCGATTTTTATGAATAAAAAACTATTAGTTTTCGTGTCTACCAGGTAAACCGCTTAGAGCAGCGAGCTGAAAATCAGTATGTAGCTGGAATAATCATCATAGAAAGTCCTTGCAGTAGTAAAGAAGAATCGGATTACAAACCACTGAGGTATGATTCGAAAGACAACTACGTGTAACAAATGCGAGATCGAGATACTCTAATAGAACAGTCACCCTAATAAAGTATTCAGCAGCATTTATAATTTACTCAATTATATCACATTGCAAGTTATTCTGTAGGGAATTCAGCTACAAACAAGTCACCCTGTAGTCAGATCAGCCAGAAGAAGGTACCTAATAGAGAGTTCAGCTACAAAGAAACCATCATGTAGAGAGTTCAGCTCAAACAAATTGCCCTGTAGAGAGATCAGCTAGAAGAAGTTACCTTGTGGAGAGTTCAGTTACAAAGAAACAATCATGCAAAGAGTTCAGCTGCAAACAAATCACCCATTAGAAAGTTCCGCTATGAACAGATCACACTGTAGAGAGTCCAGTTAGAAACAAGTCATCTTGTAGAGAGATCAGCTAGAAGAAGTCACATTGTAGAGAGTTCAACTACAAAGAAACTACCATGTAGAGAGTTCAGCTGCAAACAAATCACCCTGCATGTAGAGAACTCAGCTACAAAAAAATATGCCCTGTAGAAAGATCAGCTAGAAGAAGTTACCTTGTAGGGAGTTCAGCTGCAAACAGATCACCCTGTAGAGAGTTCAGCTACAAACAAATCACCCTGTAGAGAGTTCAGCTAGAAGAAGTCACCTTTTATAGAGTTCAGCTACAAAGAAACCACCATGTAGAGAGCTCAGCCGCAAACAGATCACCCTGTAGAGAATCCAGCTACAAACAAACCACCCTGTAGAAAGATCAGCTAGAAGAAGTTACCTTGTAGAGAGTTCAGCTACAAAGAAACCACCATGTAGAGAGTTCAGCTGCAAACAAAAAACCCTATAGAAAGATCAGCTAGAAACAAGTCACCCTTTAGAGAGATCAGCTAGAAACAGGTCACCCTTTAGAGAGTTCAGCTAGGAGAAGTCACATTGTATAGAGTTCAGCTACGACGAAACTCCCATGTAGAGAGTTCAGCTGCAAACAAATCACCCTGTAGAGAACTCAGTTACAAACAAATATGCCCTGTAAAAATATCAGCTAGAAGAAGTTACCTTGTAGAGAGTTCAGCTACAAAGAAACCACCATGTAGAGAGTTCAGCTATAAACAAATCACCTGTAGAGAGTTCAGCTAGAAACAAGTAACCCTGTAGAGAGATCAGCTAGAAACAGTGACACTGTAGAGAGTTCAGCTAGAAGAAGTTACCTTGTAGAGAGTTCAGCTATAAAGAAACCACCATGTAGAGAGTTCAACTGCAAACAAATCACCCAGTAGAAAGTTCAGCTATGAACAGATCACCCTGTTGAGAGTTCAGTTAGAAACAAGTCATCCTGTAGAGAGATCACCTAGAAGTATCACCTTGTAGAGAGTTCAGCTACAAACAAGTCATCCTGTAGAGAGATCAGCTAGAAGAAGTTACCTTTTAGGGAGTTCAGCTACGAACAGATCACCTTATAGAGAGTTCAGCTAGAAGAATTAACATTGTAGAGAGTTCAGCTACAAAAAAACTACCATGTAGAGAGTTCAGCTGCAAACAAATCAACCTGTAGAGAACTCAGCTACAAACAAATATGCCCTGTAGAGAGATCAGCTAGATGAAGTCACATTGTAGGGAGTTCAGCTACGAACAGATCACCCTGTAGAGAGTTCAGTTACAAAGAAACCACCATGTAGAGAGTTCAGCTGCAAAAAAATCAATCACTCTGTAGAGAGTTCAGCTAGAAGAAGTCACCTTGTAGAGAGTTCAGCTGCAAATAAATCACCTTGTAGAGAATTCAGCTACAAACAAATCACCCTGTAGAAAGATCAGCTAGAAGAAGTTACCTTGTAGAGAGTTCAGCTACAAAGAAACCACCATGTAGAGAGTTCAGCTGCAAACAAATCACCTGTAGAGAGTTCAGCTAGAAACAAGTCACCCTGTAGAGAGATCAGCTAGAAACAAGTCACCCTGTAGAGAGTTAAGCTAGAAGAAGTCACATTGTAGAGAGTTCAGCTACAAAGAAACTATCATGTAGAGAGTTCAGCTGCAAACAAACACCCTGTAGAGAACTCAGCTACAAACAAATCGTCTGTAAAAAGATTAGCTAGAAGAAGTTACCTTGTAGGGAGTTCAGCTACAAACAAATCACCCTGTAGAGAGTTCAGCTACAAAGATATCATCATGTAGAGGGTTCAGCTGCAAACAAATCATCCTGTAGAGAGTTCAGCTACAAAGCAACCACTATGTAGAGTGTTCAGCTGCAAAAAAATCAATCACTCTGTAGAGAGTTTAGCTAGAAGAAGTCACCTTGTAGAGAGTTCAGCTGCAAATAAATCACCCTGTAGAGAATCCAAATCACCCTGTTGAAAGATCAGCTAGAAGAAGTCACATTGTAGAGAGTTCAGCTACAAAGAAACTACCACGTAGAGAGTTCAGCTGCAAACAAATCATCCTGTAGAGAGTTCAGCTAGTAGAAGTCACCTTTTAGAGAGTTCAGCTACAAAGCAACCACCATGTAAAGAGTTCAGCTGCAAAAAACTCAATCACCTTGTAGAAAGATCGGCTAGAAGAAGTTACCTTGTAGAGAGTTCAGCTACAAAGAAACCACCATGTAGAGAGTTCAGCTGCAAACAAATCACCTATAGAGAGTTCAGCTAGAAACAAGTCACCCTGTAGAGAGTTCAGCTAGAAGAAGTCACATTGTAGAGAGTTCAGCTACAAAGAAACTACCATGCAGAGAGTTCAGCTAGAAACAAGTCACCCTGTAAAGAGTTCAGCTACAAACAAATCACCTGTAGGGATTTCAGCTACAAACAAATCACCCTGTAGAGAGTTCAGCTACAAAGCAATCATTATGTAGAGAGTTCAGCTGCAAACAAATCACCCAGTAGAACGTTCAGCTACGAACAGATCACCCTGTTGAGAGTTCAGTTAGAAACAAGTCATCCTGTAGAGACATCACCTAGAAGTATCACCGTGTAGAGAGTTCAGCTACAAACAAATCACCTGTAGAGATTTCAGCTACAAACAAATCACCTGTAGAGAGTTCAGCTACAAAGAAATCATCATGTAGAGAGTTCAGCTGCAAACAAATCAGCCTGTAGAGAGTTCAGCTATGAAAAGATCACCCTGTAGAGAGTTCAGCTATAAGAAGTCACCTTTTAGAGAGTTCAGCTACAAAGCAACCACCATGTAGAGAGTTTAGCTGCAAACAAATCACCTTGTAGAGAATTCAGCTACAAACAAATCTCCCTGTAGAGAGACCAGCTAGAAACAAGTCACCCTGTAGACAGATCAGCTAGAAGAAGTTACCTTGTAGAGAGTTCAGCTGCAAACAAATCACCCCATAGAGAATTCAACTACAAACAGATAACCCTGCAGAGAGTTCAGCTAGAGTCAAGCCACCCTGTAGAGAGAATCCGGTAAAGAGTTCATCTACATACAAGCAGATCACCCTGTAGAGAGTTCAGCTACATTTCAAGTCACCCAGTAGAGAGATCAGCTGCAAATTATCCTGTGGGGATTAATTGACATGTAATAAATTTATGCAAGAGTTCATAATATAATGAACTCTTGATATATGCATTATATATATATAATTTGTACATTTGCTGATAAAATCAGAATGAGTTAAAGTATTTATAAAATCTGCTCCATCTTTTTCTTTTTCCTGTGGTAAAGAAAAATATATAGGTTAAAAAGCCCCAAAGCTGGCCATAGGCCGGCTTTGGGGTATACATATACAAAAAGAAGTGAAATCTAATCAAAAACAGCCAAGCTGTAAAAAAAGGAGTGCGGCCCTTGAAAAGGCTATGGTGAAAAAAGATGTGAAATCCAAGGTGGCGGCCAAGAAATGGCTGTGATGGTAGGTTAATGGTAAAAATTTTAATAACGACAATTCAGGTGAATTTTGTGCCAATTGACCAAGCGGCACCAAATTCACCTGAATTGTCATTATTAAAATTTTTACCATTAACCTACCATCACAGCCATTTCTTGGCCGCCACCTTAGATTTCACATCTTTTTTCACCATAGCCTTTTCAAGGGCCACACTCCTTTTTACACAGCTTGGCTGTTTTTGATTAGATATTTATTACAGAACTCTACATGGTGGTTTCTTTGTAAATGAACACTCTACAAGGTGAGTCCTTCTGGCTGATCTCTCTACAGGGTGAATTATTTGTAGCTGAACTATCTACAAGGTAACTTCTTCTAGCTGATCTCTCTACAGGATGATTTGTTTGTAGCTGAACTATCTACAAGGTAACTTCTTCTAGCTGATCTTTCTACAGGGTGATTTGTTTGCAGCTGAACTCTCTACAAAGTAATTTTTCTAGCTGATGTCTCTACAGGGTCACTTGTTTGTAGTTGAACTCTCTACATAATGGTTTCTTTGTAGCTGAACTCTCTACCAGGTAACTTCTTCTAGTTGATGTCTCTACAGGGTCACTAGTTAGTAGCTAAACTCTCTACAAGGTGATTTCTTCTAGCTGATCTTTCTACAGGGTGATTTGTTTGTAGCTGAACTCTCTATAGGTGATTTGTTTGCAGCTGAACTCTCTACATGATGGTTTCTTTGTAAATAAACTCTCTACAAGGTAATTTCTTCTAGCTGATCCCTCTACAGGGCGATTTGTTTGTAGCTGAACTCTCTACGTGATGGTTTCTTTGTAGCTGAACTCCCTACAAGGTAACTTTTTCTAGCTGATCTCTCTACAGGGTAAATTGTTTGTAGCTGAACTCTCTACAGGGCGATTTGTTTGTAGCTGATCTCTATACAGATTACTAGTTTCTAGCTGATCTCTTAAATTCTTTTCAGGGTGACTGCTCTATTAGAGTATCTCGATCTCGCACTTTTTTTATTTTTAATTTATTTATTTATTACTGCTTTACAGCACAAGTACTGAAGGTCTGTAGGACACCTGGTCCTACAGCCTGCTCAAAGACTTTAGCTACTTAAGGTGTGTTTGAAAAGTTGGAGAAAGGAGAAAAAATCCATGACTGGACCTAGGTAGCCTCGAACCTGCAGCCATCCGATTTACACTCGAACACTTACAGGAGTTTACCAGGTGGTCAGGATGTTTTCTCCTTATTATTTTCATGTAACTATATCCATAGGAATTCTAGAGAGTAACCCATTATCTCAAAGTACCCCAAGTAGAACCAAATGGACACTAGTTTATTTATTACTGCTTTACAGCACAAGTGCTGAGGGTCTGTAGGACACCTGGTCCTACAGCCTGCTCAAAGAGCTACACCAAACTTAATTGGTGTAGCTCTTAATTGGTGTAGCTCAAAGAGCTACTACCACACTTAATTGCTACACCAAGTTGGATTTCGTGTTATAACTCTGTGGCTTTAAGTCCGATTCTTCTACATCATTGAAGAGCCTTTCTAAGATGATTACTCCATCTGTACAGCGAATTTCAAAGCATTACCCCAAAGCGGTTTTTCTGGTAGGCGTAGAAAGTAGTCGTTTTTATTAGCTACTGTAATCTTGATTGCGTAATTGTTACACACTGTTGATTTTTTCGCTGTATCTTCCTGGTTTTTAGCTCGATTTCTTTCAAACCACAAAAGGTTTGAGGTTCAATAGTTAACCTCAGGCTATTCACCCACTGATTTTCAGCTTCTTCCCATAAGCAGTTTACCCTGTAGGCGTGACAACATATTGGTGTTATTTTTCGTGAAAAATAGCTAATACCTGCATGTTTATCGTATCTAATCCAAAACAGCCAAGCTGTAAAAAGAGTGCGGCCCTCAAAAAAGGCTATGGTGAAAAGAGATGTGAAATCCAAGGTGGCGGCCAAGAAATGGCTGTGATGGTAGGTTAATGGTAAAAATTTCAATAATGACAATTCAGGTGAATTATTGTGCCGCTTGGTCTTGGCACAAAATTCACCTGAATTGTCGTCATTAAATTTTTTTTTTTACCATTAACCTATCATCACAGCCATTTCTTGGCCGCCACCTTGGATTTCACATCTCTTTTCACCATAGCCTTTTTGAGGGCCACACTCTTTTTTACAGCTTGGCTGTTTTGGATTAGATTTCACTTCTTTTTGTATTTGATAGCTACCCCAAAGTTGGCCTATGGCCGGCTTTGGGACTTTCTTAACCTATTTTTTTTTCTTTACCACAGGAAGAAGAAAAGATGAAGCAGGTTTTTTAAATACTTTAAATATTTCTGATTTTATCAGTAAATGTACAAATTAGAATATAATACCTATCAAGACACACGGTAGTGTGCCGTGCGGCCCAAGAAGCCGGCTCGTAACACCCGTAAGTATATTGACAGGAAGAAAGAAAACGCAATTTTCGCACCTCCGTAGCTCTGTGCTTCCTTGATGAAACAAGACGATTTTTACTGATGACATGCCCTCCAACTTCAGTACTCCACATTCCAAATTTGAGCGAAATCGCTTCACGCGTTCCCGAGATATGCAACTTCAAAATTGGCTTAGTTTCTTAGTTTTTCTTCTTATTTTTCTTCCTCTTGTCGCACACTTGCAAAAACCACTATAAAACGCGAACGCCATATCCGATTGCCTTGAAAATTTGGCACACAGAAGGAGGGTATAAAGGCGCATCACGGTACCAGCTTTGGCTGGAATACGTTAAACAGGCAAAGAGTTATGAGCGATTATTCACGAAAAATAACACCAATATGTTGTCATGCCTACAGGGTAAACCGCGTATGGGAAGACGCTGAAAATCGGTGGGTGAATAGGTTAACTATTGAACCTCAAACCTTTTGTGGTTTGAAAGAAATCGAGCTAAAAACAGGAAGATACAACGAAAAAACCAACAGTATGTGACAATTACACAATCGAGATTGGCTAATAAAAAACGACTGCTTGCCACGCCTACCAGATAAACCGCTTGGGGTAATGCTTTGAAAATCGTTGTACAGATGGAGTAATCATCTTAGAAAGGCTCATCAATGGTGTAGAAACATCAGACTTAAAGCCACGGAGTTATAACACGAAATCCAACTTGGTGCAGCAAGTGCGAGATCGAGATACTCTAATAGAGCAGTCATCCTAATAGAACAGTCACCCTGAAGAGGATTCAAGAGATGAGCTAGAAACAAGAAACCTGTATAGGGATCAGCTACACACAAGTCACCCTGTAGAGAGATCAGCTAGAAGAAGTTACCTTGTAGGGAGTTCATGCAACTATGGAAAGAGATAGTTCAGTTAGAAGAAATCACCTTGTAGAGTTCGGCTACAAAGAAACCACCATGTAGAGAGTTCAGCTACAAACAAATCGCCCTGTAGAGAGATCAATAGAAGAAGTTACCTTGAAGAGAGTTCAGCTACAAAGAAACCATCATGTAGAGAGTTCAGCTACAAACAAATCACCGTGTAGAGAGATCAGCTAGAAGAAGTTACCTTGTAGAGAGTTCAGCTACAAAGAAACCATCATTTAGAGAGTTTCAGCTTCAAACAAATCACCCTGTAGAAAGATCAGCTAGAAGAAGTCACCTTGTAGAGAGTTCAGTTACAAAGAAACCACCATGTAGAGAGCTCAGCTACAAACTAGTGACCTTGTAGAGACATCAGCTAGAAGAAGTTACCTTGTAGAGAGTTCAGCTACAAAGAAACCATTCTGTAAAGAGCTCAGCTGCAAACAAATCACCTATACTGAATTCAGCTACAAACAAATCACTCTGTGGAGAGATCAGCTAGAAGAAGTTATCATGTAGATAGTTCAGCTACCAAATCACCCTGTAGAGAGATCAGTTAGAAGAAGTTACCTTGTAGAGACTTCATCTACAAAGAAACCATCATTTAGAGAGTTCAGCTTCAAACAAATTACCTGTAGAGAGTTCAGCTACAAACAAATCTCCCTGTAGAGAGATCAGCTAGAAGAAGTTACCTTGTAGAGAGTTCAGCTACAAACAAACCACCCTGTAGAAAGATCAGCTAGAGGAAGTTACCTTGTAGAAAGTTCAGTTACAAAGAAACCACCATGTAGAGAGTTCAGCTACAAACTAGTGACCTTGTAGAGACATCAGCTAGAAAAGTTACCTTGTAGAGAGTTCAGCTACAAAGAAACCATTCTGTAAAGAGCTCAGCTGCAAACAAATCACCTATACAGAATTCAGCTACGAACAAATCACCCTGTAGAGAGATCAGCTAGAAGAAGTTACCTTGTAGATCGTTCAGCTACAAACAAATCTCCCTGTAGAGAGATTAGCTAGAAGAAATTACCTTGTAGAGAGTTCAGCTACAAAGAGACCATTCTGTAAAGAGCTCAGCTGCAAACAAATCACCTATATACAGAATTCAGCTACAAACAAATCACCCTGTAGAGAGATCAGCTAAAAGAAGTTACCTTGTAGATCATTCAGCAACAAACAATTCACCCTGCAGAGAGAGCATCTAGAAGAAGTCACCTTGTAGAGTGTTTAGTTACAAAGAAACCACCATGGAGATTTCTGTAATCAATTATGTATTATATATATATATATATAAAATTTGTACATTTACTGATAAAATATATATTTAAAGTACATCTACTTCATCTTTTCTTCTTCCTGTGGTAAAGAAAAAAGATAGGTTTAAAAAGTCTCAAAGGCCAGCTTTGGGGTATACAAATACAAAAAGAAATGAAATTTAATCCAAAACAGCCAAGCTGTAAAAAAAAGGGTACGGCCTTCAAAAAGGCTATGGTGAAAAAAGATGTGAAATCCAAGGTGGCGGCCAAGAAATGGCTGTGATGGTAGGTTAACAGTAAAAATTTTAATAACGACAATTCAGGTGAATTTTTGTGGCAAGACCAAGTGGCACAAAAATTCACCTGAATTGTCGTTATTAAAATTTTTACCGTTAACCTACCATCACAGCCATTTCTTGGCCGCCACCTTGGATTTTACATCTGTAACCGAACCAGGTACAATGTGCTTTATGGTGCCAAAAAGACTGATCTTAATAATTTCACACATATACATAAATACAATTATATAGTAATTACAAGCAATCATAAAATTATAATTAATAATAAATAAACGAGTTCAGTTCGATTACATTCGTCCCTCCTAGACTAAGCTCGCCCTCGAGCTAAGGTGGCCTAAACCAGTCTGGTAGTCTATGATCACGAGTCGGGTAGCGAGATCGTGCTGGTGGTTCTTCTATGTCCATAATTATGTGTTTGACAGATGGGGGTGACCATTGGCTAACTTTTTCTGGCCTTAGCTCGGTGGCAGCTCTTAGGGCAGGTTGAATGCGAGGTCGCAGTCTATTAACATGAACAGTTTTTGTCCGTTTCCCGTCAGAGATAGTGTATGTTGTTGATCCATTTACAGTTAGTACTTCACAATCTCCCTCCCACTTATGATCTAACTTGCCAGCTGTTGGTGATGTTAGCCACACAGAATCACCAGGTTTGAAAGAACGAGATGTAGTATGCTGGTCATAATACAACTTTTGTTTGCATGCTGCCTCTGTCATATGTGCTTCCACAAAATCAGTTAGTTGTGCTAGTTTTGAGTGTAAATGGTTCTGGTATGATACAACATCGTAAGCTGTGACTTCAGGAAGGGGTGGCCGATGTGATGGGCGCCCAAACATCACCTCAAAGGGTGACATACCAGTTGAGGCATGTACAGCTGTGCGATATGCAAACAGAACAAATGGCAAGTATCGTTCCCACTCTGCATGATCATAAACAAAAGAGCGAAGCATTTGCACAAAGAGTGGTTAAAACGCTCAACCATTCCATCTCCTTGTGGGTGGTATGCTGTGGTGTGGGATTTTTGCACTCCAAAAGCTTCAAGTGTCTGTCTTAAAATGCAACTCTCAAAATTACTCCCCTGATCTGAGCGTAGGATGTCAGGCATGCCATAGGTGGAAAACACCTTCACTAACTCTTTTGTGATGCAGAGGCGTAGCCAAGGGGGGGCAAGGGGAGGCATTTGCTCCCCCATCGCCGAGTGGTTTTTTATAAAACCTCCGTCACAAGCTTTACCAGTATTAAACTGACACGCAAATGACTATAAATTATGTGCGCTACTACGCGGTATCACCAGGGGTTGCTAGTGAACGCACACACAACATTCAACTCGCTCGTGAATCCACCAAACGAAAATATTAGAGACGCACGTTTGTATTTTTAGTCTAGATTACTCACGTGATAGAGCATTTTCGAATCTAGACCCGCTCTAAGGATCTCGCCGCGGCAGGAGTTACAACTCACAAGTGACAAAGGAGACCAGATGACGCTACGAACCTACTGGCTACGAGGTGATAAAGTGTTAAATAGCTATACCAAGTTTATTTTCTCGAGTCGATCACACTAGATCTTGGTAGCTACAGCAGTGCCGCCTATTTTGTATTTTTTTAACTTTATCAGTTAGTCAGGCGGATCAGTCACAAGCTTACAAGTTCTGCTAGCAAGAAAGACAGAGGTGGGATTTCATGCAATATGTGGCATTTAAATTTCGCCGAGTGAAGTGAGTGAACATGTCATCCTGTCAGCAGTGTGCTAGGACTGCAACACAAGCTGTGGCTAACTTGTATTAGCACTAAAATATTAATAATATAGCTCTACCGGACTGTGGATGAATTTGTTGGAGTACAGTTGTGGCACGTGCGATGATGCGCGACGAATATACCTCCATTGATAAATGATAAGCAGTCAGTACTGAAATAGTATAGTTACGCCTAGTTATGTAAGCTGTAATAATACAACACCGTATGTTGGCTAGCCCACCATTGGGTCATTAGCCCTTTTTTGCAATCATGAATGATTTTGAGCATTTCGTGGGGGCATGCCTGCCCCTCCATCACCTTCTGGCTAGCTACGCCCCTGTTGTGATGCGATCGGCTGTCTGGTTTGGGTGTGGAATGGCGTCTGCCCACTTACTAAAATAATCTTGAATAACAAGTAGATAATGATTCCTGTTAAAAGACAATGGCACTTCCAGGATGTCGACAGCAACCATCTGCCATGGTTTTCCAATTGGCATAATGATGAGTGGAACTTTCTGTGGAGCGGGTGGTTTAGAGCTCTGGCACACCGTACACTCTCTGCAATACTGATCAATATCATGAAGCATATCTACCCAGTAGCCCACTTGCTGTATTCTAGCTGCAGTCTTATCTGGCCCTAAGTCACCAGCTGATGGTTGGCTGTGATACTGATGCAGTAAGGTTTGTTGATATGATGATGGAATAAGAGGAACTGTAATAAGTTCATAGACTGGCCCAGGTTTATACTGTCGGCACACTAACTCATCCTTCAGGAGTAGCTAGGACCATAACTGGCGATATCGACGTAGGGGAGGGTGACTCCAGGACAGCCCTCTAGAAGGAACTTGAGACTTTAACAATGCATCACGCAGTTGGCAAAGGACAGGGTTCTGGAGTTGCTGATGTTTAAGTTCACTGACATTCTGGGCTACATGACCAATAGCAGCATTATGGTCAGAATGTTGTCGAGATAAAGCATCAGCATTACCATGTTCAACACCCTTGTGATATTTAATTGTAAAATCAAATTCTTGGGTGGCTAAAGCCCACCGAGCTAGTAAGCCTTCCATTTTCTGGCTGGAAAGCCACTGTGGGGGGGGCATGGTCAGTCACTAGTTGAAACTTACATCCAAGCAGGTAGTGTCTAAACTGTTTTAGAATGTACACAATAGCCAAGCATTCTCTTTGGATCACACTATAATTTCTTTCTGGATTTGACAGCGTTCTACTGGCGTATGTTACAACGTGTTCGCCTTGCTCCAAAACAGCTCCAATACCAGTGGCATCTGTCAGGAGTATAAATTGGTCAGCTGATGGGCCAAAGCGTGGATAAGTGAGGACAGGGGATTCTGTTAATCTTTGCTTTAACAGATTAAAAGCTGATTAACATGCCTCGTCCCAGGTAAACGCCGCACCCTTGTTAGTAAGTTGGTACAGTGGTCCTGCTATATCAGCAAATTGACGAATATATCGCCAGTAATATGAAGCAAGACCTAAAAAGCTGCGTAGCTCAGAGGGATTTTTGGGGATAGGCCACTCACAAACAGCTGTTATTTTGGTGGAGTCTGGTTCCATACCCTTTCCAGAAAATACATGTCCCAGATATCTTACTTGACATACACCAATGTTACACTTACCACCGCGGAGTGTTAACCCTGCAGATTGAAGTCTTTCAAAAGCTTTTGTAAGATGGCAGTGGTATTCTTCAGTACTAGAGGAGTGCAGTATAAGTACATCATCCAAATAAGTGGTAATAAATGAAAGGTCACGTAGAATAGTATCCATTAGTGCTGAAATGAAGCAGGGGCTCCAGACAATCCAAAGGGCATTTTGCAAAACTGATATAGCCCTAGTCCTGGACCTGGGCAGAATGCAGTTTTGGCTCAGTCGTTTATATACATGCACTGGCAATTGTCTACTCTGCAGATCCAGGGTTGAAAAAATAACAGATCCTGCAAGCTTATCTTGTACTTCATCAGGGAGTGGTAGTGGGTATGCATCCTTAACTGTCCTTTTGTTAAGCTCCCGATAGTCGACGCATATTCTGATGTCACCTGTTTTCTTGCGGACAAACACTGTGGGTGCTAGCCATGGGCTGGAACTTTCTTCGATTATTCCATCCTTCAACATGGTCTGAATCTGCCTTTCTACATCCTGACGGTAGTTGGCAGGTATCCTACGGGGTGACACTTTTACTGGAGTACCAGTTATAGGAATAAAATCTCCAGCTAGAGTAGTACTGCCAGGCGACTTCTGAAATAAACACTTATACTGTTCAAGTAGTGATGATAATATTGGTATAGCACATGAAGGCACATCATATTCATTACAAAGTGACTCTACACATAAAGGAACAGCACACTCATCAATAGATTCTTCGGTTGGTTCCTTCAGGGCTTCTACTGCACATATCTTGGCTTTGTTCTTCTTAGTAGCGTCAAATAGTGGTATCAAATCTTGCAGATTTTATCACTTGCTTGTGGAAAGATTAGATTAACAGGACTTGATGAAAAGTCAACAGTCAATTTGTGTTTGCAGAGAAAATCCAATCCGAGTATAACTGGAGAGATTAATGAGTGCACTATCACCAGGGAGCAGGGGTGGATCTAGGATTTATAAAAGGGGGGGGGGGGGGGGCTAACTCAAGGTACTAATCTCTTGGGTAGAGGTAGCAAGGCACACTTCCCAGCATGCAAAGCATGCTGGAACTAGGGGGTCTGGGGGCATGCCCCCCCAGGAAAATATTGAAAAATAGATGCTAAAACACTGCAATTTGGAGACATTTCCACATAAAATTGATAATATTTTCCGTCTGTAGATATTTTATATACTGCCTTTAGATTATAGGTATGGCTCTCTGAAGCATTTTGCTAATGGAAAAGTTTGGATAGGTACAGACAACCAAGTACATGATGCACCCCTCTCACAATTGCACAACACTGAATAGATGCAGGTTAGAATAATAATGTTGAAAGTGGAAAATTTTGAAATTTGAACAATACAAGATTGAATCTGAGAGCATTTTCAATGGAAATTGTGAACCTGAATTAAGTATTGTCATGCACAAGTAGATGAATAAAGCCCTTTAAACAGACCAATTCATTTCATTGCATGTATAGGTGCAGGAAGATTTGGAAAAATTCCATAACAGAACCAACTACATGTTTCCAGTGAATGTTCTATTAGAGTAGTTAGCTGACTGCTCTATTAGAGTATCTCGATCTTGTAAACCTCCAATGCTGATTCGGGTCCTTGTTGCATAAATTTTAGTATAAATCCACTGATAATACCTTGGAAAGACATTTATAAGGTGGTTTATGATTATGATTACTGAAAACACAGTTACAAACTGATATGTTCAGGTAAGGAAAAAACATTACAAATCACATAGATGAGTATTTGCAAATACTCATAGTGGTTTTATGAGTATTTGTATTATTAGTGAGTATTTGTATTATTACAAATACTCATAAAACCACTATGAGTATTTGCAAATACTCATAGTGGTTTTATGAGTATTTGTAATAATACAAATACTCATAGTGGTTTTATGAGTATTTGTATTATTAGTGATCATATAATTATGCTAAGACAAAATTTCATTATAATACTCAGCATATTGATCAAGTAAAGCCTAAATATGAAGGAGGGGCTTCAGCCCCCAAAGCCCCCCCCCCCCTGGATCCGCCCCTGGGGAGTGATTGGTTTATAGAGGTCCCAAATGTACTGATAAGGTAATGGACCATAATGTGGGGATGTTGTCACCTGCTGCTGACACCAGTCTAATTGATGATTCAGTCACATTTGCTTCTGTGGAGAAGCCTGCTGCAACATTTTGTTCATTCAATGAAATTGAAGAACCCGAGTCCACCATCATGTCCACCTCTTTGTTACCTAACGCTCCCTGTATGACAGCTGTAGTGGGTCGGACAGCTGCCACCACAGCACCAGCTAACTTAGTGGGGCTTAAGGCCTGGGATGTCCCCATCCCCTCAGGGACATCCCTCGGTCGTTTCCCGAATAGCAGTCTCTAGCAACATGTCCAATCTGCCCACACAAATAACACCTTTTGGCAAGAGGACAGTTCCTTTGGATGTGTCCTGATTGCTGACATCCATAGCACACAACACTTGCAGGTCGTTTTGTGTGCCTAACAGACAATGCTGCCACTTGTTCGGTTAGGCTTGAAATCTGGTCCTTTAGTTCTTGCATTTCATTTGATTGTACAGCGGCAGGGGCGTAGCCAGGGGGGTTCAAAGGGTTCGGACGAACCCCTTTTCAGAGTTAAGTTTTTTTAAATCGTGATACTGGTTAACTAAAACTGAATTAACTTACACAAATCCACTGAAATGGGTAGCTACAGGTCTTCAGGCCAGGGGCGGATCCAGAGTTTGGAAAGAGGGGGGGCACCTTTCTGAAAAACAGTTGAAGACCAAAAAAACTTGCTGAAAACCAGTTGAAGACCAAAAAAAAAAGGTCACGACAATAATAGCTAGTTATCTTTACCAACTATATCACGTCTGTTATGTAAAATAAAATCCTATTTATAGCTTCATAGGTAAGCTACACTGCCTCATGAACATTGTGACTGCTTTATTAGAGTAATTGACTGCTCTATTAGAGTATCTCGATCTTGTATGCAATTTCTTGAAGGGGGGGGGGGGGGGGGGCATTTGCCCCAAATGCCCCATCCTGGATCCGCCACTGCAGGCAGAGGAATTCAAGTACCTCTACTCGCTATTGCGAATGAATTTATAAGAATACACATGTTTACACGTGTACACGTGTTTACAACCTTCATCCCAGGGGCACTTAATGCATCATAATTAATGTACTTTTTGCATAAAATATAGCAATTTGCTGAGTTTTGATTTATTAAAATATTGAAAGTCTCTCAGCGGCTGGGGGCTGTGCTCCCAGACCCCTGCTTCTAGTGACTCAATGCTGGTGCTGGAACCCCCCTTCAAAAAATCCTGGCTACGCCCCTGAGCGGCTGTTGTCTGGGGCTCTTGAATTGTCATCAGCAGCTTTGCTCGCTCAAGGACCTTGTCTAAGTTGCTCACTTCCCCTGTGGCACGCAATTGTTTCCCAATTCGGCTTGGCAGTCCGCTTACAAATTGGTGAAGAACTAGTTAATTACTGGTCGTCGCGTCCACATCCGGCATAGCTTTCTTGGACAGCACTTTCAGCTCGTGTAAGAACACTGGTAGAGACTACTCCGGATTTAATTTCCTAGCTCGAAAATCATCAAGAGACACGAATCGTACCTGCCCCTCTCTTCTGTACTCAGCTTTAACCAAATCGCGAGCGCTTCCGCCTTCCAGTAGCGTGGGGAGCTTCTTAGCCTTTGTGGCGTTATCCCAATCGTTGGCATCGCAACATATTTCGTATTTCTGGAACCACTCCGTCGGCTCACCCTCCGAAAATTGTCTTGGCAGGCTGATATGCTTACTAGTAGTTCGGGTCCGCAACGTGAAAAATGAAGCTGCAAGAAATAAATCCCCGACTATCGTAGTATGTTACCCTTAGTGCCCCATCACTAATACCACCCTTGGTTTGGAACTGAGTTCCCTTGTTGGAGAGACACTCGGATTTTAATATCTCACGTGATTGATCTTTATTTCGTGCGCTCCAAAGAAGACGTCCAGAGCTCCCAGATTCTGAGTGTGATATCAAGTGTTGTTGGCCTACCAAACCACGCATAGAAGTGAGTAAAACTTTGCGTGTGTTTTCCACGGAGGCTGACTTTCTGCGGATGGGTCGAGAAAATTTTTTGTTCGAGGTGCTCTACCAGCCAAGAGAAGAGAAGCCAATCCTATCACATAAGATGGTAATGAAGTTGGATGTATAAGTATTCTATATACACCAAGTTTGAAAGAGCTGCGACCTTTCTAACCATCTGGCTGGCAGAGATGAAATTTTCAGTGCAATGATCTTTAATGATTTTGGTGGGTTGCCTCCTTCCTACTGTTACAAACTGTCTTCCTAGGAGCTTTAAATCAGGGGAAGATCCAGAAGAACATCTGAGGCTTCTAAGAAGTGGTCAAATCCTTGACTTTTAAAGTTAAAAGGTCATTGGAAGCTACTACTCTAATAGAACATTCAGTATTCTATTAGAACAACCATGTATAGTCACTACATTTACCATTTGCTTTTGATTGTGTCAGTTGAACAGCTGTATAGATTGCTTGGCAAGTGTGCATTTTATGGATGTTTAAATCTTGATATTTTAACCTTGCGATGATGCAAGTAATGCAGAGTCCAGGATACTGGAGAGTCTAATAGTATTTGAAATCCATTCATTTGTTATGGAATAATTATTTTGTATGAGCTAGAGCACTTTATTGCAGGACCAGCTCATTAACTTCACATTTTACATACCTGGTTTTCTATATGAAAATTAACAACAATAATGTATCTTGTGCAACTGCCTAAACAAATAACAACTCAGTAATGCAATATAGCCATAATACCCTAATGCTGCTGTGTATATGGCCTATGAGTTTGTGAAATTATTGATTCATGACTAAGATAGAGGTAAAGCTTCACAGTTTTATCTGTCAATGTGTTCTATTAGTAGAGCTGGGAAATATACTGGTATTGTTAGTAATCTGTGGTATTTAAGTCATACCGGGTTTGATACCTCCTGTTTCTTTTTTAATACTGCTATACCATCTGGGCACTATGGCCTCCCTGTGGGCTTGTTTCATCCCATATTTAGAAGGTAACCAGACATGTGACAATGTTTGTAAGCAGGTGCTGATGTAGTCAGCTAACCAAACTATGTAAGCAAGTTTGTTAGTGGTAGTTGGTACCTGAGGCATGCTGAGCTACCATGGGTATTTGGTGCTTTTATTGAGGTAAATGGCAGTTACTTTAATACTAATGGCTTTTACATCAATACCGTGATATTTAGTAATACCGTGATACTTTTATGGAAGGTATATCGTTTGTTATTTTTTCAATACCACCCAGCACTATCTATTAGAGTAGTTTATTACTTGATAGGTGTGAATAGATTACACACATTTTTTGAAGTGTCCTTTTATCATGTTTTGCACAGGTAGTGAAAATAGGGCAGGGAACCACAGGCCATGCATGGTCCCCCAGTTTTGGTGGTCAATTCTTGTAGCAAAAGATCAACGTGCTCTTAATCATTCTAATAGAGCAATTACAAACTGCTTAATTTTTTAAAATGACACCCAAAGTACTGTCTCAGAGCCCTGGGGCATACATCCAGATGGAATCTGTGTCTGTATGGGCTAATTAAAGAACTTTTTACATTCAATTGCAAGTAGGTCTGAGTCAAATACGCTCAAAATTTTGCCCAAAATTCTTTCAGGAATTTCCCTAAATTTTCACCTATTATGCTCATCAGATGTTCCCATTATGCTTGCATTATGCTCTTAGCCAGGTTAGCAACAATTCTGACTATTATCTTTGAACATTTTAATCAGTGAATGTTCTGTTAGATTATTTCACTAAAAGTGACTGTTCTATTAGAGAGTATCAATCTCCAATGCATTTGAGTGCTCAGCTTGCAGCATCTATGCACTGCCTGTTCTATTGGAGAGTATCAATGTATTTTCATGGAATTAAGCTCCATAGCTTGAAATATCCACCTAATATGCTAGCATTATGCAGCATAGCACTTCAGTCTATTATGCTTTTTATTATGCTGGAATATTTCCTAATTGCAAGTACTTTGTAAGGAGATGTGCATGGTTGAATAATTCCTTGAACACATTAGTGAATTTTATTGTCCAAAGAATACATTTATCCTGTTGTATTGATTTCTACTTGTCACAGGTCCATATGCATTGGACTGCTCTGTGTAACAACACCCGTTCAAAATAACAAACTTATCTTGAAAATACTCATCAATCTGCAATGTTCTCTGCTATAATGAAGCCAAATTTCTGTTTATTTAGATCTATTAATTTTACATCTCTGCCTATGTCATTGTTTCCCTTACCATATCAATGATTGTTGTTCCATTGATTGTTGAGTGCAGCTGTATGAAGCTGTCATCAAAGTTAATAAATGCATGGCTAGAGCAGACTAAAACGTAGCATTACAAATCATTTGGGGTATCGATTCAGCCAACTAGTTTGTAAAGAATAATTGGCTATAAGCTTGCACAATATTTTGAGTATTAATGGATGAGAAACTGATGATTGAGTTTATGTGACGTAATTTATTTAAGCGTATGATCATGCATATGTATGATTGTTTACTGTAAACTACATGTGTGTAATGTAATAGACTAATCACACAATTTGTTCTTGAAGCGACCTATAGAATATGAGTAGGTTAATATACAAGTATATATGGTATGCCTCACTATATAGCTTAATAGGATGTGGGAAATGTATGCAGGAGCTGGAATAAGAAATGAAAGACCTGGCAGTTTGTCTACTTATTGAGCACAATGCAACTACTGAATATAGAAGAGTTAATTATGAAGGAGTCATTGCAGTGATAAACATGCTTACTTATGCTCATAATTATAAATTTAGCATGTGCTTATTGTACTACACTTGAAAGTTGTTAATACAACTTTACGGTAAAACGGTCTATTCCTCAGGGGCAGCAGAGAAAGGGGGCTGCAACCCCTGTGAAAAAATTATGGGGGCTTAGCCCCCCTAAAGTTATCTATAGCTGTGATGGAGAGCCTAGCTCAATAGTATCAATAATTTAGATACTATAATAGAGTAGTCAAGATTGAAGTATATACTCTAATAGAGCAGTCACAGTATTCTTAGAGGAGCAGTGTAGCAAGCTATGTATGTAGTTATAAATAAGGAGATATAGTCTAGTTGGTGGAGGGAAACTATTGCCAGCAGATAGTACAGTGACCTTTTTTGGTCTTCAACTTACTGCTAGACCATGGCATCATCAATCTAGGCCCCCCTTAAATAATGTCCGCCCTTGCTATTCCTGCTGGCATTAAAATCATTGTGCCAATCATTCCATGAACTATCATTAGATTGACAGCTATCATGGATGATTCAGCTTTGGTGAATGCTTTCCAAAGTAATGTGAGTGAGATGATGAGTGTACAACAGGGAAGTGCAACACTTAGTGTGCTGGTCCTAGCATGAGACCAACTACCTGGCAGGGGTCTGGAATTCCATCCTAGAACACTTTTGTGCTTTAACACCTTGATTGAGAGTGCTAATGACAAAATGGAAATTGTAATGCTATAAATTAACATTGTGTAACTTTTTAAAGTATATACCACATTGTTTCAAATGAAACTATAGCTAGATACACTCCTACAGTTATAACTAAGTGTGTTTGGATAAAAATGTAACTACACATGTCAACAATTAGTGAAAACTAGCAGCGATTCTATCATCATGTACATTGCAGGATGTCTGGGATGTCATCCCTGGAGGACTACTTTACTTGTACATAAAACACCCAAACACACTGTATGAGGATATCAAAGTGCACAATATGCACCTCAAACATTGCAAATTATACATAATTGTGTTCTTCAGTATGATTAAAGCTATAGCCTTTGCCCTAAACATTGAAGAAGTTGCTAGCTAGCTAGGTTATGCAGGATTATTGACATACCGATACACAAGGTTTTTGATCTGAAATTATATTCTACATTATTTATACAATAATATTACAATGACTGTGCAACTTTTATTAACTAAGCAACTTGTCTACAGCTGTTCAATTGACACAACTAATAGTAGATGGCAAATGTAGTGACTATACATGGTTGTTCTAATAGAGTGAATGTTCTATTAGAGTAGTAGCTTCCAATGACCTTTTAACTTTAAAAGTCAAGGATTTGACAACTTCTTAGAAGCCTCAGATGTTCTTCTGGATCTTCCCCTGATTTAAAGCTCCTAGGAAGACAGTTTGTAACAGTAGGAAGGAGGCAACCCACCAAAATCATTAAAGATCATTGCACTGAAAATTTCATCTCTGCCAGCCAGATGGTTAGAAAGGTCGCAGCTCTTTCAAACTTGGTGTATAGAATACTTATACATCCAACTTCATTACCATCTTATGTGATAGGATTGGCTTCTCTTCTCTTGGCTGGTAGAGCACCTCGAACAAAAAATTTTCTCGACCCATCCGCAGAAAGTCAGCCTCCGTGGAAAACACACGCAAAGTTTTACTCACTTCTATGCATGGTTTGGTAGGCCAACAACACTTGATATCACACTCAGAATCTGGGAGCTCTGGACGTCTTCTTTGGAGCGCACTAAATAAAGATCAATCACATGAGATATTAAAATCCGAGTGTCTCTCCAACAAAGGAACTCAGTTCCAAACCAAGGGTGGTATTAGTGATGGGGCACTAAGGGTAACACACTACGATAGTCGGGGATTTGTTTCTTGCTACTTCATTTTTCACGTTGCGGACCCTATAGACGGGTTGCCTATTTAGGGCGTGTCCCTTGTGTAACGCGAGAAAACGCGACTTTCCGTTTTACGCATGATTACAATGTTGGTCAAGAAGTCAACAAAAAACCCATTTTTTAAAATAGTTTGACAAACGTTTTTGATTCTTCAAAGGTACAAAGTGAGTTAAAATCATCCAGTCTATCATTCTAAGTAGTAGCAAAGTCTTACAAAGAATGTTTTCAGCGAGTTTTATCGCTTTCCAAAAACCCGAGATTGAGAGAAAATCATCTTCTCGTTCAGCCTTCACCTTACACGCTGGATATGTTATAGCTCGAACTTTTCTCTATAACATACTTTCTGTTCTGAAGGCTGGCTAACTCTTGCTTGCTAAAGTTAACCGAAACGTTCATTTTCTCCAATAGCCGTAATACATTTTTGACTTAGCGAACTCGGAAAGTATGTGGAAAATTTACGGTAAAACGACCACGCCTTAAAAAGGCAACCCGTCTATAGTAGTAGACATTTCTTGACAAACCGTCCTCTGCTACCAGTGTAACCGAACCTCTACAATGTCACTAGTTTGTAGCTGAACTCTATACATGGTGGTTTCTTTGTAAGGCCCCTATTTGGTGATTATTAGTTTCTCATCCACCGCCCGCATCCTTCTTAAGCTACCGCATGGTAAGCCATTATTTACTCTGCGCATGCTCAGAAGAACACGTGATACCAAACTGTTATAATTTTTGTTAATGAACGCTACAATTCGCTATATATCACCAGGAGAACTGTTTTTTTCCTTGGCAAATTGCTGCAGTGCCAGTTGCAATCGTGCTCTATCGACTTCATCAAAGCAGGCTTTCAGTTGACTGTCGAAAAATAGTTGGCGATCACGAAAATTAGAATCAGCTGGTGAAGGAAATGTTTGTAGTAAGAAAGAAAGACAATTTGGACAAGGTCTGTACATCAGTGTGTTAATATTATAAAATAATGGCATAATGGTAATACCCTCCCGCCCGCATCATAATAATTAGAAAGGCTGGATGAGAAACTAATAATCACCGAATAGGGGCCTAACTGAACTCTCTACAAGGTTACTTCTTCTAACTGATCTTTCTACAGGTGATTTGTTTGTAGCTGAGGAAACTTCTTCTAGCTGATCTCTCTACAGGGAAATTTGTTTGTAGCTGAACTCTCTAGAGGTGATTTGTTTGCAGCTGAACTCTCTACATGATGGTCTTGCAGAAATTTACTTAAAACGCAAAAATTACCATACCCTTTACGGGAAAATTTTAAGTAACCAGCGCCATCATGCTTACGGAGTAACTTTAAGTTATGTGTTCCGTCTTCATTACGGGGAAACTTTAAGTAATCATCTCCGTCATCTTTACGGGAGAATTTTAAGTCATTGCGTCACGTGATCTTAGTTATCTGTAGTTGTGACGTATCTGCCTCCCACTGTCACGCAATCCGTCCCATGAATTCACTACTACAGTACCGTATTTATTAGCTTATTACTGGGCTGCTCCAAATCAATTGTGGTACCATCGCGCACACCCTCTATGACCACTCGCTGCCTTAGCCAGTATCACGTGATTTTAGCGGCCCTTAACCACTTGATTTTGATCACGTGACTTTGGCGATTCAACCACATGGATTATGAAGTGTGCTGTAATGAGGCTGCAGATTTTCTATGCTATGACTGCAGTCCTGAAGGAAGGCCTCTTTGCAGCAGTTGCTACAACGTAACCCCAAAAGAATTGGACATTCACTGGTGAGTCTTATACCTCATGAATCTTCATACAAAATTAAATAATACTGTGTTGTGTGCATAGGTGCCTGTAGAAGAGAGTCCCAGCACCTGACTGCCCAGCACCAACACTTAGTTCTCAGAGCTCCCATCACAGTAATGATTCTTTGGATGGTGCCGAGGCCAGTAAAGTTTTAACTTTAGTTGAATCTTTTTCGCTTCTCTCCTTTTATCCGTATCAGAAGTCCATCATTGATGCTGTACTGGATATGAAGAACACAATCATTATCCAATCTACTGGAAATATGAAAAGTCTTTATATAGCAATATGTTAATCTGTGTCAACCTTAACCATAACTTTAGTATTGCCTGTTTAGCAAAATGATGACTTTCACTGTCCGTACGAAGGTAATTTTTTCTGAGCTCAAGGCGAGCATGGGTTGAAGTGAATAACTGAGCAGATCCTAACCAAAATTTATACTAGTGTGTTTGATAATACTGAAGTCTGTTGATAAATATTAGTGGTAACATATGAAGAATTAAATAAATAGACTGGTTAAGTTGGCTGGAAGAATAGCCTCCTCTATGCTTATTAATGCACTATCAACAGGGTCAGTAAAATATTTGCAAGTGTTAGTATACCCTAGCAATATATTGTAGGTATGTAGCAACTATGGGCAGCACTAGTTAGGTACCATAAATGATGGTGACTTAATTTTGGCGAATCAGCATGCAAAGCAGGAAATGTTTGGCAAACATACTGTATATGGCCAGTACTGAACAGTATAAAAATAACTAATAGGCAAATAAAGTTTGGCAAATTTCCTTTGTTTGTCAAATTTGCTTAAGCCACGTTAAACTTTCGTTGTTTATGGTAGTAACAAACCTAACAGTATCTTCAGAACAGCCAATAAATGTTTTGGATAGATTGATACAGAATTTTAAAAAACAGAATTTTGGAATGACAGACTGCCTTCAGTCAGAACGGCTAAGGATACAAGTCCGCTGTTAGATGCTGACCATTGCCTTTTGGCATACTGTAGTATATACAATGCACACACACATCATGCCATTCACATGCTTTCATTTGTCCTCCTTTTTGTCCAATTTCTTACAGTGCAAGGTGTTGATTCTGTAGCTCTGTAATGACTGGATTGAATACAGAATGGCTTTTCTACTAAGTGTTGTTTAAATGCTGTGTAACGGGGACATAGCTGTAATGATAATGATACGGCTAACAAATTTTTACAAATTAATAGGAGGGACACACATTCGGACAATAATGTCTGTGTTAGCTATGCCAAATGAGCTATGCACAGGATTACCAGCACACTGATTCTTATCTAAGCACACCATACAAGTACAAGAAATACGATTACATTTGTTTACTTATTTGCAACACAATTATCACTGTAATTAGAGTCTTGTATGTAACATGTGCTGATAAACAAGTTATTAAATTCTGTTATAACAAAAACAGGTAGAAAGAAAAATATTAATAAGCTTTGGATTCATGGAGAAAGGTCAGGAAACAAGGGAGATTGCCAGCACCTGTGGACCCCTACTGACTGTTCTGTGTGTGCAACATTACAATACTGTTAATATATATTAGTTAATGGCTTAATGATTAATGCTATATGCTATTGGTAGATCAGAGGATACTAAAAAGAAACGATTACAAAGCAAGAGAAGCCAAGAGATACTGCAGCTATTTATGGTCCTCCAGACAAGCAGCAACACTTTTTGAATGATGAAGATGACTTTAAGCAGGCAAGAAAAAGAAGGGTGCCAGTCCTAACAATAAACCCAAGATAGGAGGAAAAGTAAAGGCAAAATATGACTGAGAGTGGTTTACAGGAGAACTGGTTTCCTACATTGATCAGTGGACAATTTACTTTAAAGATAATGATTATACCAATTATGTGATTTTTTCCAGACAGACGTTAAAACGGAATATGACAAGCTTTAAGCAGGAAATTTTTATTATGTAATTGTGATATTGACATAAAATTACAATTTCATGCCTACATGTACTGAGACATATCGACAATATAAACCCCCATGTAGCAAAACTTGAGGTTCATGGCTAGGAGGGGATATACACAGTTGCATGTATAATGTGATCTATATTCTGACTTTGAGCCAGGCTTTAGTAATACAAGTGTAGTGGCTGGCATCCAAAGAATGTTTCAAATCTTGCATTGGTATTGCTCTTGGGCACCCTTAAATTTTAACAATACAACCTCCACCTTCCCTTAATGGACCATATCCACAATTAGAGGTGTACTGATAATCAGACTGGCCATCAATATGGGAATTTTAGCCCATATTGGTAATTGGTAAAGGTGCTACAAGAATCGATATTGCTAGCAATATTCACACAGTGGGATTACATTGGTTTCTTACTTAATCAGTAGCACTTTTAGTGTCACTGCTCCTTGTTTATTGAGGCTGTGCTGAACAAAGCTAGAAACCATACAAACACAGGCGATTGTTTCCTTGCTGAAGTGCTTATCCATTGTTTAAAATGAAATAGTAAAAGCCAGTACTTTAGAGATGATGAAAAAGCCACAGGAGAACTAAGGAAGGCAGAATCTGTCTTCTCTACCAGCCATTAAAATGTGAAGTAATGCAAAGTAATCCGTTTAAGCCTTGATGGGAGCATGCATAAAATAATTATTTGTGGTGCTTCTGGGTTACACAATGGAAGTGACACCACAAACATAGACCATAGATTGCATTTAGCATAAAAGAGCTACAGTAGATCATAGATAGGTGTAGTATTATCTAAGGCTGGCTATATACGTTTGTTGAAAACTGTGCCTTGCAAATATCAGATCGACCATCTGTTATTAGTTTAATTTCTTTAGGTGACATCAGTATTGGATATCGGAAAATGGCAAAAACCCATATCGGTAAACCTCTATCCACAATGACATCATAATTGACAAAATAGCCATGTTAGTGGGGTCTTCACTACGTTTTCAACTGTAGTAGCCAAAAGGAATTTCACTTGTGGCTTTTACGACATGGAACCATTAGATAAGGTAGCATGTATGATCAAGTGATGTGACTAAGCAAAACCAGACCAAAGTTGTGATGTGGATACAAACTATCAGAATTTGCCTTGTAAGTAGATGTATATGCCTCACCTTCCCACTTGCTGCAGTGCATGCATTATCACCACATCTACCAATACCCCTCTGTACAATTGCAAGTTCCCCACTATTGCCACCATTTTTATGTTGTAATATCATTGTGTATAAGGTTCATACCCTCAGCCCATACTTGTGGTATTCGGACATTACATTGATAGGTGCATTTAAGGGTATACAGGACTAAACAAGCTGAGAGATACCTTGCTACAACTAATTGGTTTCTCGTGGTTTGAATTGGCCATTATGATTATCAAATGTACAACTACATTAATTTTATTCCCATAATGCCTATTCCCCTAACACAGTATGGGCAGGGTGAGGAATGAGTGGGGATTCACAAATCGAAGTGGAAAATGCCCCACCGTTTCCCTTCCCAACTTTGAAGTAATTCCAAAGAACCAACACGAAGCCAAGAAAACTAATGCCAAAGGCCATTATAAATAGTGAATCTCCATATAGCTAATTCCCTCTGTACTGTGGGTACCAGGGGCGGATTTAGGGAGTGGGTGGGCTAAGGTGGCTGTAGCCCCCTTCCTTAGTACGTAGCTAATAAAACCCTATATCTTCTGTGTGTATCATTATTTCAGGAACTACATACATCACTACCAACACAAATAATGTCTATGTAACTATACCTATTGTTCAACTCTGTTCCAGTAGAATATAGCTTCCTTTTCCTATAAGTTCTTCAAAAACAAGTTTCGATTGTAGGTTGCATCTCCAGTTAGAAAAGTTGTAATTGTGGGTTTTGTTTTATTCAAATGATTAGCAGTGTGGCTATAAGAGGTGATTAGTGTGGTTTTTATATTTAAAATAAATTATATGATTCAAAAAGTGTTAGTTGGTTTAATTGGTTAGATTTATCAGCTTCAGTATAATATGTAGTTACCAATTCAGCCATTTAGCAAACTGTAGTCTTTGGAAATTTGCAGTCTCATAAGGCAGCTATAGCATATTCACCCACTTTGCTTTAAATATAAAATATGTATCAGTTACCTTCTGATATGACCCCATGCTGTGGGTTATGGTGCTGGCATTTGTAACTAGCCTATAGTTCAGTCTTCATAACCTGGCAGATCTATAATAAATTGACTATCACAACAATAAATTCAGAAAGTACATAAATGCAAATATAGTTGCACTTTGCTAAGGATTGCCAGTGGACTAGCTAATAGCTACTAGTATCCTTCATTGCATTCCATTTTCAGTACACTTCATTGGTTTTATGGCTAACAAATAGGCTAAGGAGCATGCATCATAGTTGTGACGTTCAACACCACTACTACTTAGCTATACATGCACAGATTTAGGCATGGCTAAGAGGAGCTGATGCATTATGGCATATAGCTAGCTATATCTAAAAGCTTGGTAGCTATAAGTAAAAAGGAATGCATGATAGCTATATTCAATGCATATTGCAATCAGTCTTGATTTAACGGAAAGGTAAAATTTGAATGATAAAATAATAAACTTCCATTATTTTCCACTGAAAAACTGCTAAAATACTCTCAGATTCACCTTTTCAAACATTTCCTGGGGGGAATGCCCCCAGACCCCCTAGGTTGGTTTGCACACTAATTTAGTCATTATTCCAAACAGGGGCAGATCCAGACTTATGGAAAGTGGGGGTCAAAATTTAACTGAGGCACTACATTGTTTCTGGTTTGATAAGGTGAGACCAAAAAAAAAGGTCACAACCAGCTGACAATAGCTGCCCACCTCACCAACCACGCATTTATAGCTGGTAAAGTACATAAAAATCCTTAAATAGCTCACTACACACTGTTCTAATACTGTGACTGCTTTATTAGAGTGACTGCTCTATTAGAGTATCTCGATCTTGGTATACTAATAATTTTTGTAGGGGGGTCAAGAGCCCTCTTTGACCCCCCCCCCCCTGTATCCGCCCTTGCCAATTCCAAATAGCTAATTTTACCATGGATACTACATGAATCTTACAACTAGGGCCTTGTGAGAAGGTTTGGTATCTTCTGATGTCTGGCTAATTACCTATGTCCCTGTCCAGCTTAGCCCCCCTTTCAAAAAATCACCCCTGGTTACTAGGTGATACAAATTATAGGTGTATAATTACTAGCTTACCACAACTGGATGTCAGGAATTAGTGTGATACCAATTCTCAGCTATTCCGGATGCCGCAAAGGCACCATGCTACAGCTGACTATTCGCCATTTTGTCTTGCACGTCTACACTAAGGTTAATGGATCACGTGATCTTTTGGAAAGTACTTAAAAGTTCCCCGTATAAGGTATGGAGTTGCTTACTTAAAATTTCCCCGTAATATAAGTGGCGTTGCTTACTTAAAGTTATCCCGTAATAGATATGGAGTACCTTACTTAAAGTTTCCCCGTATATATCAAGGAATTCATTACGTTTTTAAGTAAATATATGTAGGACCGAAGAGAACCATGAAGATTCAGGTTATTTAATGGCGCATGCTGTGGATGAGGTAATATTTGGTCGCGGGAAGAAAATAAACTTCAGAAAGAAGGCCACACCTGAGCTAGAAAAAGACTATGTATTGCATCACGTGGGTTGGGTGACACGTAAACAACGTGAACGTCACATAGCTGAGGTTGTTGACAATGAACCAATGGTGTCAGGTTATTCATGTCAGGAATTTGCTGTGGACATAGCATTTCAAATTTCCTGCTCAAGAACATACACCTACATTAAGAGCATAACATTGGTACGTCTACGAACCATGGTATATTATACACTAGTGTTGTGCAGTGCTCTAGTCTTTCTGTTGAAGGAGTGTTTTGATCAGCCGATTACTGTGATAGTTGAAGTTAACCCTCAACTGTTCAACCCTGCTACCATAACAAACCTGTTTATTGCCACAGAGGTTTACCGGCTGGGGTATACCAACCTGCGACAAGAGAAAGATTGGAAAAGTGGATTGATTGATCGGCTCAATGTGTACTTCAATATTATCCCATTTGTGGACAAACTAAAGTTGGCCTTGTTGCTGTCATTTAGTATTGTAGTTCAGCTATGGATGAAGAACATCATGTTAACGGTATTTGTGTTGATGGTATGTATCATTATGGCAAAGGTATAGCCAACATGATCAGTCACTGCAAGCTACACTTTTATTCTTACCACTTCATCTGCATAGGTCACTTTTGTATTATTTTTATGGTATAGCTACACTGTATTTTAAGATAAACTACATTTTATATATTATAGTCTTAATGCCATGCCCAGTAATCTGACTAGTTATACATACTGTATCATGTTACATTATTCATCTGATAATGGACCATAATGCCATGTTTGCTATATACATTATGTGTTCCTATAATTGACTATATGTGGAGTTTTGAAATGCATAACAAGCATGCATGATTATTGATAACATACACATGGATGCATAATGGGTGTATACTGTAGTAGCACTGATGTTAGAGTTATATAACTTCTGTTAAAAGCAGTATAATTATGTATACATTCAATGTTCCTGTTATATACTAATCTATTTGCCATAGTACTGACCATTATATTTAATTGTATTAATATCCAGGGGTGAATCCAGGGTTTGGCAAGGGGGGCACCAAGGTAGTAAACATAATTATGGAGCAGGGGTTCATAGCCCCCCAGAAACTACAGGGTGTATCCATTCACTGGACTGGACTACTGGACTGGAATATTTTTGGTTTTTGCACATTCTGTGGTTAAAATGTATTGAGTCTCACAAGCCAAGGGTCCTGAGGGAACCTACAGCCCACGACTAAATGCTGAATATGAGCAGTGGAGTATGCGATAACTGTCTTAATAATTTTGCTGTGATTTAATATGTCCTAGAATACTTATTCCTTACCCTGGTGTATAGTAATGCTGTAGGGAATGTATATCAGCAATAGTTAACCAGCGATCAACTTGCCAGTTGACAAGATATCCTTAGTGTGAGCTCAAGGAGCAACCTATGTGTAGTATAGTCTTGCGTGGCAAGACCTTTACTTCTGGAGAAAGGCTTACTGATTAGAAATTTTTTTAGCCTGTGCTTAATTATAATCATTGTGTCCCGCGGCACTGAAAACAAGTCTGCCCATGCTAGCTCAATTCCTGAGCTCACACTAAGGATATCTTGAAGGATATGGTTAATTATACATCCCCTACAGCATTACTGTACACCAGGGTAGGGAATAAGTGTTGTAGGACATAATAAATCACAGCAAAAATATTAAAAGACAGTTATCGCATACTCCACTGCTCATATTCAGCATTTAGTAGTGGGCTGTAGGTTCCTTCAGGACCCTTGACTTGTGAGACTCAATAAATGTTAACCACAGCATGTGCAAAAACCAAAAAATATACCAGTCCAGTAGTCCAGTCCAGTAGTCCAGTCCAGTAGTCCAGTAGTCCAGTCCAGTAGTCCAGTCCAGTAGTCCAGTAGTCCAGTCCAGTAGTCCAGTCCAGTAGTCCAGTCCAGTAGTCCAGTCCAGTAGTCCAGTCCAGTAGTCCAGTCCAGTAGTCCAGTCCAGTAGTCCAGTCCAGTAGTCCAGTCCAGTAGTCCAGTCCAGTGAATGGATGCACCCGAATCTACAGGTACTTCATATGTTTCAGAACTGTAATTTTTGGTATAGAACAGTTTTATGCAAAACTATGTAAATAATAGCAATAAACCATGCTACATTGATCAGTAGGGATCAGTGACAGTCATAAGTAGTTAAGTTACCTGTCAACTGTCATAATAATTATATTGTAGAATGAAATACAAAGGACCATGCACATGTTATCTGTTAAGAATCTCTACAGTTGCTGAGTATGTATGATCTGCAGCATCATCCCATGGGCACAATTAGCCGCTACTAGCCAGCTAGGAATTTTGCAGTGTTACATGTGGTGGCTGTTCTAATAGAGTATTTGACTGACTGTTCTATTTGAATATCTCAAATTTTGGGGGGAGGGGGACACAGCAAGGTCATTTGCAAAATGATGTGTGTGTGTGTGTGTGTGTGTGTGTGTGTGTGTGTGTGTGTGTGTGTGTGTGTGTGTGTGTGTATGCAGCTAGTGGAACATGTTGTGGATGATGGCAGATCCTACATACATGCAGAGTTTGCAATTTAACATGATCAGGGCTGGGCTATAGTTGTATAAACTTAATCCTGGAATAGATGGACAGCTATGCTGTGGAAATTGGACCTGTTGCAACAATGAAGTGACAAAGTGAACACTTTCTCTTGAGACGGTACAGTCAATGCCTGAGTTACTCTTAATCCATCTGTTTTGTTCTGCAACTGACCACTGTAGAGGCAATTATTATAACTTAAAAGATCAAGATGCTCTAACAGAGCAGTTACATACATCACATTTATTATTATTATAGGGTAAGTGAGTGCTCTATTAGAGTATCTCAATCTTTTGTGGCTTTATGTTAGCAGCATTTGAGAGGTGCAGAGAATTTTATGTTTTACTGCAAGTAAAATTTATGAGTTTTACTTTATAACTGAAAATCATTCTATTTTTCCTGATTCCTTTTACCACTTATTATTCCTGAAATTAGTCCGGCATACTGTGTGGGTCCCTACTTATGTACCTTTCCCTCCCTCACCCACCCACATGCACACACAGAGAGCAACAACTCAAACAGACCACTGAGTGTACTCCAGCAGATCAGCTTATAGCCACTTATTGTTGATTTTAATTATATTTCAGATCCCTCACCTGCATTGCTATATCTCACCACCTATTATTATAACATCATGCAAGTTCTCATCATTATTCCATTATATCAATGGTTATATAACAATTGTATGGAAGTAAATAAACTAACTAGCTCAAATAGCTAGGCATATATGGGAAGGCAGGATAGATGTAAAACTCATTTCAATGTTAGAGTAGTGGTCGTTAATCCTTTCACTTCTTGAGATAAGATCAAGATAGCTACTCTAATAGAGCATTCAGCTCACCCTAATAAAACAGCCAGTCCATGTAAAATAATTGTAATGAATAACAAGCCACCCGCTGGCATGGGTTAAGCTAACATTCCTGATCTGAAACATAAAATTAACAATAGGTGGCCTAATTATAAAATATCAACTCTAGTAGTAAACAGCATGCAGCACTTAACAGTATTTTTTACAGGACAACACTTCTTAGATCTCTTTTATATTAACTTTATAGATTCCTCATATTTACATTGCAATTAGTAATTAATTTAACTGTAGATGGAGGCATTTTAACCGAACAAGCATAAAGTTTGCAGTGTCTACTCTTACAATGTGAATGAATGATACTGTATTAAAATTGATAGCAAATCATAATTACTCAGGTGTGCAACTGAGCCATAAATTGTTGTGTATGCCCATATCAACAGTAAGAAAGTGAACATCCTAATAGAATTCTTAGAGAAATCTTTGCTCTGCTGCATAATGTATGTACACTTGAGATCAGACAAGGATACAGGCTTGTTTATTTCATGCTAATGTTTAGACTTTTAAAAATGATTTAGCTTACATTCCGTATGATTACAAACCAGTTTACGCTCCTAGTGGGATACCAGACCCAGTTACTCAGTAAAACTAACAAGACCTTATGCAAAGACAAGTAGTTATTTTAACTCATTTACCCCACGGACTACTTCAAATTGGAGCAAAATTAATGTAGAAGATGTATCTGTACTAGTAGAAGAATTTAAAGATGTTTTAAGTGTTGCTTTTGTAAATTAGCATGGTGTGGTTAAAATATTCATAACATAGCCTTGTAACTTTAATGGATCAATACATGAAAATTTTAGAATTTCAATGTTATCTGAATGATTTTCAATGCATCACAGGTCAAGAAGAGGCTTAGTTTTAACTTACTAAATGGTATTCTATCTAGCCTTTTCAATGTTCTATTATAGAGTAGTTGACTGTCATTTGTAACATGGTAGATGTGATAATGTTTGAGTGCCACAAAGCTAGGAGATATTTATAAGAAATCAGTGTGGTGATAAGTACAACAACTGATGATTGTGTGTTTAATGTAGTCGTTGCATTGATAATTGCCAAAATAGTTGAAATCTTATCTTGTGATATCTCCCTGTTAAATATTAGAATTACAGTCAAACCTCTCTAATCCAAGACTCAGGGGGAGCCATAAATTTTGCTGGATTAAGGAGGTTATTGGATTATCAATTTACCTCTGTAATCCAATGTTGTACAATATCTAGAATTATGTTGGATTGCACAGTAAATTACAGGTAAAACGGATCATACTAAGTTTTTAACATGAATTAATTTTAGAATTTGCAAGTATTACAGTTTATTGTCAACCAATTAAATGCTTTGGTATAAAAGTGATTTTCTGTGATTGTTTCTAATGCTGCTTTATTCTCTGTTGGATTACAAAGGTTGAAAACAATGTATTTCCAAGTCAGGGAATCAAATTTTGTGTCAAATTACAGAGTAGCTACAGAGGTGTCAGATTGCAGAGATTGTTTTCTATACAAAAGTGTTGCTAATGACATTTTGGTTGGATGGATGGAGAGGATTAGAGAGGTTTGACTGTACAATAATAGTGTGTGTTTGTGCATATGTGTGTTTATATAGTGTGCTTGTGCTGTACGTTTGTATATATGTATACATGTTTTACACATGCCTGTACTGCATAACTTTGTACTAGCTAGTGGACAATGTATATTATGTCATCATTGTCATGTCAGTTGACAGATACCCAACCAGCTAACATGGTCAGCAGCCAACCAGCATTTAGCTACATAGCTATAGCCATATATAGCCTTAACTTAGAGAATGGGAAGGGGGTGCATGCATGGGTGACACTAAATGAAGCACAGACAGGGGTGTAGCCAGGATTTTGTGAAGTGCATGGGGTTTCAACAGCAGTATTGAGTTACCAGAAGTGGGGGTGCAGCCCCCAGCTGCTGAGAGACTTTCAGTATTTAGAGGGAAGACCATCGTGATTATGATGAATGTGTACAACAAAAAAGTATGTGAATCCTCGGACTAACATGCGACCACAGATCTGATCTACACAGTAGTCAGTTGTGAGCATGGCAAGGAATAATGAATCAAAACTAAGCAAATTGCTATATTTTATGCAAAAAGTACATTAATTATAATGCATATCAGTACCCTGAGATGAAGCTAGTTCTAGATAAAGCTACCTATATAGTAGAAACAGTCAGCATAACACATACATAGAGACACATAATATAGTAATCTGTAAGTGATAGTTATCTCACTGGTATAGGAACCATGAATCCACTGATACAAATGTCATGACTTACAATCAAAATATTATAACTATACCAATATGCATAGCATGAATTCATTTGCATAATGTTAGAATGTCTGAAAAACTTCATATGGATATTTACATGCAGAGTATATGTGACTGCTCTATTAGAGAATATCAATCTTTTTAACAAGCTCTGAAGAGGGGTCATGTTACCTCTGTAAATTCTTCTCTGAGCTATGAATGCAAACTTTATCGATTGTTGTGCTGTGCCATTACACTATATTACTCACTTATTTTGTCCTGTCACACTAAATGGTGTGTTAGGATCCTACTTATAGAAGTCATAATTTTACAGGGGGTTCCTGAACCCCTTGGAACCCCCCCCCCTCTATGCTCCTGACAGGTGTAGTTTGGATTAAAATCAATAGTATTTTGTCTACATGATTCATTATTATGGTTTGACTTAAACATGCGACCGAATTTTGCCTTAATGTCACATTTTACAACTGGAATGTTAATTGAATAGTATAAGATATCACAAACTTGTACTCAGCTTTACAGTGATTAGATCAGTACTTTTTCAGTAGTCAGTACCTTGAATTACAAGAAATTCTACGAAATATTTTAACAGGTGCATAAGTTGACACATACTGTAAGTGCAGATTTCTATGTATTTCAAATGAGACTGATTTTCCAAAATCCGGTCATACACACACACACACGCACGCACACACACACACACACACACACACACACACACATGCACACGCACACTACCACATGTGGTATGTGATCTCACTCACGGTAAGATATAGAAGTGCCAATAGCTAATTGGCAACTGATATGCATGGTGCAGGGTATAGCAAATAAAATAGCATTGAAGTTACTGCATGCATGCATGCTTCCTATAACTGACATGATAGTCACAGACTCAAGTTTTGTATGGCACACCAAGAAACAAAAAAAAACAAAAACAAAAAAACAATATACATATAGGAAGCACAGCTCAAATACACAGGCCCAAGGGCAGGGCTGGGGCATAAACGGTCCACAGCTTTAGCCATATAATACTGAAAAGTCCAGCATTTTAGTAGCAAAAGTCCAACTTAAAAATCTTTAATGACTGAAATGACACCATGCCAGAGTACGTCAGACGACTCTAACTTCTGAATCAGTAAACAACACCATAAGGTCCACTTTTTCATCTAAATTAAGAAACTACCCAGATAAAGTCTGGCTACATCCCTAATGCTAGCTACGCCGGGACTGAACATGTACTGTTGACATTGTGCCAAAGTTAGTCTTTTGCAGTTTAGTGCATGGATGCATCAGCTCTGCAGATTAGCTAATCATTAAAGATAGCAGTCGATTAGTTTATGGAGGCAGCGATATATGATCTGACTGATTTTCTATAGCTTCTCAGGATAGTACCTATAGCTAGCAAGTATATAGAGCAGCACAGTCTAACTAGGGCTACTGGTATTACTTACACGTATTAAACTTTCTAACTGCATATACCGCATGCATGCAGCTGCAGAATACTAAAAGTGAAGAATATAATTATTATGAACAGTTGAATAATTATACTTTTGTATTACATGGGTTGGCTGCATGTAGCTATAGTTATACAGTACGTATAACTATCTATACTGCAATCAAGATTTAACTTTCGTAATGCATATAGCTAGCTAGCTAGATATTGTAGCAGTTGCATTTGACTACTTAACTATGCAAGTGAGTGTTATAGGGTTGAGGTCGATTTTCTACCTTATATGCATCAACTTGGTTTTCTACCGCGATACAGCCTACGCGCAAGATCATAGCGCGATTGATAGAACCATAGAGCCTGAAGTAAGAGGCAGTGAAGTTGTGGAAACTGTTGTAAGTCGAATAGAGCGATCGGCGATCTTCGAAAATGACTATGGCTACATTCGCCGCATCGCTTGGGTGGAGACGAGGGATGGGCTGAGTCGCACTGCAACCTTTAGGAATGGATATCATGGAGGATTATGGCAAGTAGACGAAGTGGTATTTAAGGAGACTATAGACACAGTGACATACCCACAACTTCTTGAGAAGTATCAGCAAATACAAGTTGAGTTCGCAATCGACTGGTCTACAACGAGATGGGAGGACCTAAGGAAGCCATTGTATTCTGGATTAGCCGTCTATCTGTACATGGTCACTATTATTGGTATTAATGAGAGCATTCCACTCAATATTCATGATCAAGCTGATCACTGGAAGAGGAATTACAGGCTCCACGTTGAGGTTACCGTGGAGGAATTTGTCACCTTGGTTGGCGAGCTGGAAACAATGACTGTCGGTACGTTCGGGGGTAAATTACTACTAGGTCTTATTGTCGGGGAAGTGCTACATGAAACTAGCTACGTACACGGTCATTTGCTATATAGTATCCTGGTACTTCTTCACTTGATCAATATCGAGATTGATATGTCTTAAATTGAATGATTGGCCACTCGAGTAGATCTCTTAAAGCTAATGTCAAGTGAAATTGCCCCATCACTTTCTCTAATTTACCGAGCTTCCCTTGAACAGAGTGTCCTTCCACAAGACTGGAAAAATGCCCTCGTGGTGCCAATCTTTAAGAAGGGAAGTCGTGCTCACTCCTCTAACTACAGACCAATTTCCTTAACATGCATTGTTTGTAAGATACTCGAACATATAATTTCCACCAGTATTTATCAACATCTAGAAGAAAATCATATTATATGCAGACAGCAACATGGCTTCCGTAAGCGGCGCTCATGCGAAACCCAACTGATATCAACTGTACACGACTTTGCAACTACTTTGAATAATGGTGGAGAGGTACATGCAATTCTGCTGGACTTGTCAAAGGCTTTCGACACCGTTCCCCACAATAAATTATCTCATAAACTGTCCTCATATGGTATACGTGGCCAATTGTTAAATTGGATCAATGCCTTTTTAACTGATAGAAAGCAGCAAGTTGTACTAAATGGAGAAACCAGTCAACCACAATCAGTAATATCAGGAGTCCCACAGGGTTCTGTCCTGGGACCGCTACTCTTTTTGTGTTACATTAATGATATCCCAACAGTAGTTAAATCTAAGATCAAGTTATATGCTGATGATGCTTTATTATACAGGAATATTAATTCAGACGAAGACATTACTATTTTACAGCAAGATCTAAATTCATTATCTCAGTGGGCCAAGAAATGGCAAATGAACTTTAATCCAAGTAAATGCGAGTGTTTAAGAATATCAAACAAGTCTAACTTACCTAACCTTACATATCACATAGACTATACTAATATCCAACAAGTTGAACACGCTAAATACCTCGGAGTCACCATAGACCAAAAACTGAACTGGCATGAACACATCAACAACGTTGTCAAGAAGGGAAATTCTGTGCTTGGTTTTTTGCGACGTAACTTAACAAACTGTCCAATCGCTGTAAAATCATCATGCTATCAAACTTATCTACGACCAGTTTTAGAGTATGCATCAGTGGTATGGTCTCCACATTACCAGACAGACATCGACAGACTAGAGATGGTGCAAAGACGATCAGCAAGATTTGCTTTAAATAAGAAAGACAGATATGCTAGTGTGACTAAAATGATGGAATCTTTGGGATGGCCTAGTTTGCAAAGCAGAAGAACAAATGCAAAACTGATAATGTTTTACAAAATAATTAACGATATTGTTGATGTTGATATTGATGACAATATACTAGTACCAGTAACATGTCACTATACACGTGGTCACCTCATGCAGCCGTACACAAGAGTGGACACATACAAATATTCATATATGCCATCATCAATTAAACTTTGGAATACTTTGCCAGGAGATGTTATCAATCAAAACTCAGTGGAAAATTTTCAAGCCAACTTGCACACACACACATGCACACACTTGTAATTAACTGACAACAAATAATGTTAATATACATTCACACACAATCATATAATTGTAATTCAGATATGTACGATTATACTCCACTTATGGAGGTATGTACATTAAATCTATATTATTATTATTATTATTCTTTGTTCACATTTTTATTTGCACTAAAATTTATGACCCACACCATGCAGCTATATATAGTTACTGTGTAAGAGGTAAGGATTTAGTACAAGGTAGCTATTAAGCTATGTAAGAGCATGCAATACAAAGGAGGGTATGATTCTGAATAAGGTCATTAAAGTACCTGCAGCAGTGTGCAACTGCTACACAATCACGTGATAAATAATGATGCTGAAATGGTCAGCATAGTGAATAAAATCATGCGGAAGAATATCTATACGTGCAGGTAGGAAAATGGAAAAGAATGAATCTATCATCCGTATATGCTCTGATAGTATTGATTATCGGTAGGTTACATACAAACACTAGTCATGAACATTTTCATGAAGTGTATACCCACTGATGCGCAACATACAAAGTCCTACTATAATTATGTTTATGTTACTATTAGCAAGAGTATATAATAAAAATATTAATATTTTTATTATGTACTCTTGCTATTAGCTATATCACATACATATATATATTCTCATATATCTTGTTTGCTTATACATGTAGACTGCCACAGGGACATTGATTTGTACATTGTATTGGACAGCTCTGGAAGCATTGGCAGTACATCTTATGAAATAGCAAAGGACTTTTTAGTAGACGTGGTTAGTGGGTTTATAATAGGAGAGAACAATGTTAGAGTTGGACTGGTAAGATATGGAACTACTGCAGAGCTGATTTTTGATTTGGATGACTCATTTGATAAAGATGTGATACTAAACGCTATTAGGTCTGTAGGTTATCTTGATGCAGGAAATACAGCTACTGGTGATGGAATATTGTTAATGGCTGAATATGGCTTTACTGCAACCAGTGGAACTCGTCCACCCAACCTCGCCATTCCCCATGTTGGTATAGTACTCACTGATGGTCATTCTAATCATGGAGTAAGTGTGACTACAGCTGCCTCAATAGCCAGAAATCAGTCAATTCAAATGTTTGCTTTTGGAATTGGTGGTGGAATAAATGATGTGGAGTTACTGGAAATAGCTGGATCACAAGATAGGGTATTTAGAGTAGATGATTTTACTAACATTAATGATGCTAGGGCATTGATAGTTCAGGGATCTTGCAAATGTAAGTAATGTTACACAATTGCTGTTGTGCAATGCATGCATTGTTTCATTGTGGTCTGATATGTGGATAATGTGGTCATACAGTGTATATGTATGTGGCAAATGTAATATAAACAGCTGCACTATATTCCATTAATAGCTTAGTTACGTTACTAAGTTTAGTGAAAACACAAGAACTATGTGGTAGACTGGGTGTTAGCCAATAAGTTCCACTTTGTTAAAACAAAATTTACCCTCAGTACCTATGCATGCTGATGTGAACCACCAAAGCATGATGGAAGTAAATATAATTTGGTACCTGTACATGTGCTTGCAATGTGTTAATTAGGAATTGGCTATTACAAATACTTGTCTGATGATGTACATTAAACTCTGTATGTATGTATAGTAGTTAATTGTACTGTAATGTACACTGTAGCTAATGTAAAGGCTTACACAAACACAACATATGAAGGAAACCTTGCTGTAACAGAGCGCAGGTCATTTGAGTTCACAATTCCAGAAGAGGGTATTTCAATACAAGTAGAAGTCACTACAGGACTTGTGATACTGTATGGATCATACAGCAACCCCAACCCCAGTCCAATATGGCATGACGTTCTTATTAGAGGAATAGATCACAGTCGGGACGTGTTCATACCCCACCCAACAGTGAACAAGAAGAAAAGACAAGTTGTACAAGCTGTGCCATTTTACTGTAACTTGATTGGGGTACATAACAACAGTACCTTTAGTATTTCTGCTGCTAATGGAAATGTTTGTAATTGTGGATGTATTCGATAACGTTATTACTGAATTGTTTTACAAACAGAATGTATAATTGTAGCCATGTAACTTTTAGTGTGTTGTGATTGACTGGCTGTACGTATGTAAACAATGTACTAGCTATGGTGACAGAAGGTTTATATACATGTATGACATAATAGTGCATGTGCTGGATCTTTTCAAACATACATCTCCAACTTCAGTGATCATGCAAGGCATTGACCTCCATGTTCTTTATGCATGGTAACTTCACTTTATGATATGCATATAGCTACATCGATTCTATGACCACTTCGACATGGTTCCATGAAGCCTGATTTCACAAATGAATAGAAATGACTAAATTTACATTTGAGGCATTTGCAGGTCAGTACTTTGTATAATTTAGGCAGTACATACATAAAAACCACCAATGGCCTCATGGTTACATTTTAACCTAAAAGTTATTATAACCTTTGAGCCCAAATTATTTTAATCATGGACCATAATGATCAGTGCTAATTCATCATGAACAGCCATATTGGTCATGTATGATGTAAATACAATATTATTTATCATTTTACATGATTAACATCTATCTAATTACACAGGTGTATAGCAATACCTGCATGTCTATTTTGATGTTGGGTAGACACTTATAGTTGCTCTTCTCAAGTACAGATACCATAATTATGTCAAGAGTTAATAATAGTAGGGAAGGAGAGTGTCTAATGCTCGATAGGCCTGTATAAAATGAGCGCGTAGAGCACCCCGCTTATTATCGTATACCTTTGTAATTTCCTATAGTGCTGATGACCGCAATAAACACGTTATGTCACATTTTGTATGGCCTTGCAAAATCGATAGTTGGTGAGAAAGCAGTGATGCGAAGATGGCTACTACAGGGAGTGATGGAAGAACCAGAGAGAAATCGTTCATAACTTTCATCTGGCGCTTTTTCTTAGGTTGGGATTCTTCAGGCTGTGTTTCATCGGCGCCGCTTCTTTTCCTTGCCATTGCTTTCGTCTGACACTTCTTCTTCGTTACTTCCGGCTCATCACTCCTCGACTGACGCTTCTTCTTGGGCCTTATACCTCGGGACGTGGCTGAACGGTAGATTCGTGATGTAATTCTACCTGTGCTTCCGAGCGTGCTTCATCTCCGCTTTTCCTCATTGATCTTCTCTGACGCTTCTTCTTGCTAGGCTGCATGAACTGTTTCTGCTTCAATTTCGGCCAGTAGTATACCTAGGGCTGTTCATCACATATCGACATGTTTGATTGCACACGTTGCTCACGAGACTGATTCGTGAACAGCTAGTAGTATCGATAACGTCCTTCTGCGGCGTGCCTCATTTCACATCTCCCTTCATGCAATCAACACGTCTGGCCAAGAAGCCAGATTGTCTTACGCGCTCATTTTATACAGGCCTATTGAGCGTTAGACACTCTCCCTCCCTACTATTATTAACTCTTGCTTCTATGCTGGAACTATTGCAATGACCCACTTTAACCACCCATAGACACATATCAAGACTACACATGTTCTACAACTCTATTTACCATCTTACAGCAGTACAGTAACCACCTTATTTCTCCAGAACCCAACGATCTAACCATCAGTACTACCCTCTACATTTCATTACACCTACTGTATTACCAATTGTGATTATTACAAATGTGACCGGATTTACGAAAAGGGTCTTCCACACACATCCAATTTACCAACTTTAACAACTCATAACGTCAGATTGGAAAAGGCTTTTGACTTAAAATTTAGTCAGTAGTGAGCACCAGCATAGCTTAGTGGATGGAGAAAATTTCAGGTTAATGTGTTTCTTGCTTGCTACATTATGGTCCTCCACGTTTATAGAATTGGATGTGTGTGGAAGACCCCTTTTCGTAAATCCGGTCATAAATATAGCTTTTCCCTAGAACAATCCAAGATTGGAATGATTTACCTAGTGACTTGATTGAAAGTAACACTCTACCCCTGTTTAAATCCAAGCTGTAAGCAATAATTAACTCAACTCTTGATTGACTTTTTATATCAAATATCATTCTATAGATATATGATTGTATTTTGGGCTGGTGCCCTGGATGCATGAGACACTGTCTATCTGTACGGTAAATTAAAATTAATAAATAAATAAATAACTTACAGTAAGAAACCAAATTACAAACACAACAGAGCAACAAAAACATAATTAATTATTATACATTAACATGGAAATACATCACATGGAAAGTACAGAAAAAAAATTAACAATACAGAGTGTTCTAGAACTTCGATTTGCTTGATTTTTCATGTAAATGCAGGGTAGACCACTATTACATTGTTGTGTGCCTTCTTTTCACCCTTGACATATTGATATTGTTGCAATTAACTGTGTTGTTCATACAGACCGCTTGTCTTTTTCACAAGGAGATTAGCATATTAAGACTTAAGGCCTATGTATGTACTGTACTTTAAGGCTTTAAAGTATGTAACAGATCAATATTATAATCTACTGACATAATCAATATTATAATCTACTGACGTAATATTATACCCTCACATACATAATTTCCAGCAATGGTGAATATAATATACTTAAGCAAGTTGGTGCCTCGGGTGGTTATTAAGACCTACAGTATAGCTAACCAGGTTATAGGTCAGTATAATACATACATATTATATTTTTACATATACAATAATTATTGTGTTACATTATCCTTATTATGTACAGGTGTAAGTGCATGAAGATATAAAATTATTAGGCAGACATAAAAGTGTTTATGTGATATCATTTCTCAAGGATGCTATGATCTGCAATATCTCTAATTCACGAATAAGAGTTTTGACAAAAGTGCACAGATCAGTAACCTAAAAATATTAAAATGTTCAATTGTTCATTCTAATTTTAAATTTGTTGCAACATCCAGTATAAACATTAAGCGTTTATAAAACTGCAATATCTGCACACCAAAAAAAACAACAAAAAAAACACTTAATTTTCCTGATCACAAAGCATGCAGTGTGAAGATCTTAGTATTGTACTATAAGTATGTATACACCAAAATTCCTTTGATCTGCTCACACAAAGTGCTAATCAATTACAATACTGATGGTAAGATATTTTTCTATCATAATCAGTTGCATGTGTTTACTGCATTCTATACATATTATTGGCATAGCTAGACTTTTATGTATCCCTGTGTGCAGGACAAAATGCCCTGTGGTCAGGGCTCTAGTTGTCTTACTATTGAACGAGCAAGATGCACTTTACATTGTGGGTTTCAATGATCTCCTGTGGCTTACAATTGAGACTCCTGTGGCTCTCAATTGAAACCAATTGAATCCCACAATCAAAATTGTCTATTATTATTATCATTATTGTAACACTTAAGCCACAAGTAGTCTTAGTCTATACCAATGATTCAGTTGCAAGAAAAGTAAGGTGCACTTTAGCATGGATCTTTCCTACATACACACCCTAGTTCCTTAGCTAATAGTGCATATACAACTCATTTTTAGGGTGGTATATACTGTACACATTTATCATGGTTACCTATCAACGCCTTGCTATAAATTAATTTTTAAGCTGTGTACATGTATTACAGTCTGTAGGTCATATGTGATATCCTTAAGAAATGCATATCTTCACTTGAGGTTAATTTTTACCAGTCAAACTCATTATACTATATAATTATGTATTTCAGCATGAGCATTTTGGCTATGTGCTCTGTCAGTAGTTGTTGGACTGATTGTGCAGTGATGCAGCAGTTATCTGTCTGGAAATGGAAGGGATGCCTGGTCATTGGGCTATCTATATAATGTACAATTGTCCAGGTTTCTCAGCACTGATTTGTCTCATACATGTATTAGGTGAGGGACTTAGTGAATGTATTAAGTATATTCTTCATCAGAAAAAGGCCCACCTGACAGCCTATGTTTAATACTCTAGAAAGCATCCAGTATACAATTTCAATTTAAAGGCTAAACTTTTTTAAAAGCTTGGCTGTTACTTTGCATGGATAGAAGATCTTATATAATCTAAGTAGGAGTGAAAAACAATAGTGGTATAATTTATAGGTGAGCCATTAAGTACAATGCAAGTTCATTCCTGTTTTGAACTATGGCTACAATATATACGAAAAGCTCCTGGACCAGTTATACAGCAGGATATTCCATTACATTTTTCAAGTATTCATATGTATAGTTTGCTTACAGTTATGGCTATTGCTGACTGGCACATTCGCTAAGAGTTATGATGGTAGCTTTCTTACACACATTATACCAGTTGTCTAGCTTTAATTTATGTTATACATCCTGTAATTGTTTTACAGCACTTGTTGATCATTTGTCTGTCAACCAATAATATATTAATTTGGACAAATCTGTAGTTCTAGTAGTCAGGCTGATATATGATTTGTTAAACACAGGTGCAGTCAACTATGACAGCAATAATAGAAAAAAAGTACAGTACACTAACGCTTATATACGTACAAATAGGAATACTGCCATATAAATATGTACTTCAATGCAACGACTGCATACAATTAAACAAAAATCAACACAACTGCATGCATGTTGATATCACTCAGATCCTATTTGGACATCAACCCTTATTAGATGTGAATGCTTTGCATGCTAGCATGCAAAGGTGTATAGATAGGGTTTATGCATGCCATTTGATCCAAGATATTACTACGTTATAGATGCTGAGACTTTCATCATTGTATAGCTTTTTGGCCACAACTAGCCCTTTTTTTAGCCCCTGTCTGATACTGTTGTTGGTAGGTCAATATTTGACTTCTTATGAGATAGATAGATGTGCACAGACCATCATGAGATAGTAACAGAAAAATAGTTTCAATGTTTATCATACACTAATTTTAGTCATTTATTTATTTGAAGCAATTAAATACTTCAATGCTTTCAGCTAATTGAGATCTAAAATTTCTTGTATATATATGGCTCATTCACAATATGAGAGAGAGTAATCAGCTTTACAGTATCTGTACACTACAACAATGTAACACTAAGACTGGTCACCCCACTACATAGGCTAGGTTACAAATTATGACATTAAGTTTGTTGTTTAATATTTGACATGTTTGTTTCAGCAGCACTTTGTGGACAACTCATTTCCTATGGTGCTATAATGGTGAAAAAATCATGAGAAACTAAAAGAAATAGTCAATTTAGTATTAATGTTTATGTAAACTGTTACAGTGTCTACTGGATTATACAAGGGAAGATTTCTTAATGGACTCTAAGTTTTAAATGTACATGGTATATCACCTTATCTATTAATTTTCCATGCCCACCTAATCAAGTAAACAATGTAGTGAGAACATTGGAAGCCTTTGATCTCGGTCATGAACACTTCTCTACACACAATTTTAACTGTATGTATTCATACGTACCACAAAAATACATCTTGATATGTAATATCTAATCAAAAACAGCCAAGCTGTAAAAAAAGGAGTGCGGCCCTTGAAAAGGCTATGGTGAAAAAAGATGTGAAATCCAAGGTGGCGGCCAAGAAATGGCTGTGATGGTAGGTTAATGGTAAAAATTTTAATAACGACAATTCAGGTGAATTTGGTGCCGCTTGGTCAATTGGCACAAAATTCACCTGAATTATCGTTATTAAAATTTTTACCATTAACCTACCATCACAGCCATTTCTTGGCCGCCACCTTGGATTTCACATCTTTTTTCACCATAGCCTTTTCAAGGGCCACACTCCTTTTTTTACAGCTTGGCTGTTTTTGATTAGATTTCACTTCTTTTTGTATTTGTATATCCCAAAGCCGGCCTATGGCCAGCTTTGGGGCTTTTTAACCTATATAATTTTCTTTACCACAGGAAATAGAAAAAGATGAAGCAGATTTTATAAATACTTTAACTCATTCTGATTCTATCAGTAAATGTACAAATTATATATATAATGCAAATATCAAGAGTTCATTATATTATGAACTCTTGCATATATTTATTATATGTCAATTAATCCCCACCGGATAATTTGCAGCTGATCTCTCTACTGGGTGACTTGAAATGTAGCTGAACTCTCTACAGGGTGATCTGCTTGTACGTAGATGAACTCTTTATAGGATTCTCTCTACAGGGTGACTTGACTCTAGCTGAACTCTCTGCAGGGTTATCTGTTTGTAGTTGAATTCTCTATGGGGTGATTTGTTTGCAGCTGAACTCTCTACAAGGTAACTTCTTCTAGCTGATCTGTCTACAGGGTGACTTGTTTCTAGCTGGTCTCTCTACAGGGAGATTTGTTTGTAGCTGAATTCTCTACAAGGTGATTTGTTTGCAGCTGAACTCTCTACATGGTGGTTGCTTTGTAGCTGAACTCTCTAAAAGGTGACTTCTTATAGCTGAACTCTCTACAGGGTGATCTTTTCATAGCTGAACTCTCTACAGGATGATTTGTTTGCAGCTGAACTCTCTACATGATGATTTGTTTATAGCTGAACTCTCTACAGGTGATTTGTTTGTAGCTGAACTCTCTACAAGGTGATACTTCTAGGTGATCTCTCTACAGGATGACTTGTTTCTGACTTGTTTCTGACTAAACTCTCAACAGGGTGATCTGTTCATAGCTGAACTTTCTACTGGGTGATTTGTTTGCAGCTGAACTCTCTACATGGTGGTTTCTTTGTAGCTGAACTCTCTACAAGGTAACTTTTTCTAGCTGAACTCTCTACAGGGTGACTTGTTTCTAGCTGATCTCTCTACAGGGTGATCTGTTCATAGCTGAACTTTCTACAGGGTGATTTGTTTGCAGCTGAACTCTCTGCATGGTAGTTTCTTTGTAGCTGAACTCTCTACAATGTAACTTCTTCTAGCTGAACTCTCTACAGGGTGACTTGTTTCTAGCTGAACTCTCTACAGGTGGTTTCTTTGTAGCTGAACTCTCTACAAGGTAACTTCTTCTAGCTGATATTTTTACACGGCATATTTGTTTGTAGCTGAGTTCTCTACAGGGTGATTTGTTTGCCGCTGAACTCTCTACATGGGAGTTTCATTGTAGCTGAACTCTCTACAATGTGACTTCTTCTAGCTGAACTCTCTACAGGGTGATCTTTTCATAGCTGAACTCTCTATAGGATGATTTGTTTGCAGCTGAACTCTCTACATGATGATTTGTTTGTAGCTGAACTCCCTACAAGGTAATTTCTTCTAGCTAATCTTTCTACAGGCGATTTGTTTGTAGCTGAGTTCTCTACAGGGTGTTTGTTTGCAGCTGAACTCTCTACATGGTAGTTTCTTTGTAGCTGAACTCTCTACAATGTGACTTCTTCTAGCTTAACTCTCTACAGGGTGACTTGTTTCTAGCTGATCTCTCTACAGGGTGACTTGTTTCTAGCTGAACTCTCTACAGGGTGATCAGTTCGTAGCTGAACTCCCTACAAGGTAACTTCTTCTAGCTGATCTCTCTACAGGGCATATTTGTTTGTAGCTGAGTTCTCTACAGGGTGTTTGTTTGCAAGTGAACTCTCTACATGGTAGTTTCTTTGTAGCTGAGCTCTCTCCGATGTGACTTCTTCTAGCTGAACTCTCTACAGGGTGACTTGTTTCTAGCTGATCTCACTACAGGGTGACTTGTTTCTAGCTGAACTCTCTACAGATGATTTGCAGCTGAACTCTCTACATGGTGGTTTCTTTGTAGCTGAACTCTCTACAAGGTAACTTCTTCTAGCTGATCTTTCTCCAGGGTGATTTGTTTGTAGCTGAATTCTCTACAAGGTGACTTCTTCTAGCTGAACTCTCTACAGAGTGATTGATTTTTTTTGCAGCTGAACTCTCTACATGGAGATTTGTTTGTAGCTGAACTCTCTACAGGGTGATCTATTCGTAGCTGAACTCCCTACAAGGTAACTCTTCTAGCTGATCTTTCTACAGGGAATATTTGTTTGTAGCTGAGTTCTCTACAGGGTGATGTGTTTGCAGCTGAACTCTCTACATGGTAGTTTCTTTGTAGCTGAACTCTCTACAATGTGACTTCTTCTAGCTGATCTCTCTACAAGATGACTTGTTTCTAACTGAACTCTCTACAGTGTGATTTGTTTCTAACTGAACTCTCTACAGTGTGATCTGTTCATGGCGGAACTTTCTAATGGGTGATTTGTTTGCAGCTGAACTCTTTGCATGATTGTTTCTTTGTAACTGAACTCTCTACAAGGTAACTTCTTCTAGCTGATCTCTCTACAGGGCAATTTGTTTGAGCTGAACTCTCTACATGATCGTTTCTTTGTAGCTAAACTCTCTATTAGGTACCTTCTTCTGGCTGATCTGACTACAGGGTGACTTGTTTATAGCTGAATTCCCTACAGAATAACTTGCAATGTAATATAATTGAGTAAATTATAAATGCAGCTGAATGCTTTATTTAGGTGACTGTCCTATTAGAGTATCTCGATCTCGCATTTGTTACACGTAGTTGTCTTTCGAATCATAACTCAGGGTTTGTAATCCGATTCTTCTGTACTACTGCAAGGACTTTCTATGATGATTATTCCAGCTACATACTGATTTTCAGCTCGTTGCTCTAAGCGGTTTACCTGGTAGACACGAAAACTAATAGTTTTTTTATTCATGAAAATCGATTGCGTAATTTTGACACAGGTCGGGTTTTGTGTCATATCTCCATGGTCTTTATCCCGATTCCTTTCAAACCACAAAAAGGCACTCCTACGATGGCTGCTCCATCTACATATCAATTTTCAACTGATTCTTCAAAGGAGTTTACCCTGTAGGCGTGACAGACCTTCGACCTTATTTTACGCAAATAATCGGTCATAACTCCGTGAATGTTCATCGGATTCCTACCAAAGTTGGTACAGAGATCCGCCTTAATGAGCCCTTTAAGTGTGCCAAATTTCAGCTCGATCCGAGAACGCATTCGTGTTTTATGGCGGATTTTGCGAAGTGTGCGAAATGAAGAAGTAGAAGAAGAAAAAAACGAAGAAATTAAAACGAAATTGTGTTCGCTCGTATCTCGGAAATGGCTGGAGCAATTTTCTTCAAATTTGGTGTGTAGACTCCCCTAGCTAGCCGGCACGTCTGTAGCAAATTTTGTTCCAATCGGATAAGGGATCACAGAGCTACATAGGTGTGAAAATTGCGTTTTCTTTCTTCCTGTTAATATACTCACGGGTGGAACGCCGGCTTCTTGGGCCGCACGGCACACTACCGTGTATCTTGATAGTACAGTGTAGCAAACATGAAATGATTGGCACAAGAGTATTTTGCAGTATTAATAAGAGCTATAATTGCAAAAAGGATGATGGTGCATATAATTGGGTAAATCCAAAAATCCATTCTGCTGTTATAACAGGGGCGTAGGGATGGGGAGTTCCAGGGGGGTTCCTGCCCCCCCTGTAAAATTTAGACTTCTGCAAGCAGGATCCTAACACACCATTTAGTGTGGCAGGACAAAATAAGTGAGCAATATAGTGTAATGGCACAGCACAACAGTTGATAAAACTTACATTCATCTCTCAGAGAAGGATTTACAGAGGTAGCATGAGCCCTCTTCAAAACTTGTTAAAAAGATTGATATACTCTAATAGAGCAGTCAGGTATATACTCTAATAGAGCAGTCAGGTATACTCTAATAGAACATGCATGTAAATATCCATGTCCATATGAAGTTTTTCAGACATTCAAACATTAAATGCAAAACTTAGCATGACCTTATACAACTGCTATAGCTTTGGTGTGCAGTGTTTAAAGATATAGAGCTCCAGTAATTTATCACTTGTGTTATGCGAAATGAATTCATGCTATGCATATTTGTATAGTTATATTGTTTTTATTGTCATTTGTATCAGTGGATTCGTGGCTCCTATACCACAGTGAGATATAACCATCACTTACAGATTACTATATGTGTCTCTATGTGTTATGCTGTCTGTTTCCACTAGGTGACTTTATCTAGTACTACCTTCATCCCAGGGGCACTTAATGCATCATAATTAATGTACTTTTTGCATAAAATATATCAATTTGCTGAGTTTTAATTTATTAAAATATTGAAAGTCTCTCAGCGGCTGGGGGCTGCGCCCCCAGACCTCTGCTTTTAGTAACTCAATGATGGTGCTGGAACCCCCTTTCAAAAAATCCTGGCTACGCCCCTGTATAATATTATATTACTTTTTATGAGTCTGAAATCTGATTGACTATGGTGTAATATGTTACCACATTGAGTGCCACACGTAAATAATGTCTGCAAAAATTAGTTACTTCATTTCAGGCTTCACAATAAACAATGTTACTGAAAAGTACATGCCAACTTCAGCCATCCATCAGAAATGAAGTAACATCTACATTTACTTTAGTAATGACACCTCTAAGATAATATCACTTGCTTTTATTACATTTTTCTATGGTAGCGGTCATGTACAGAATATCTTGTGGGATGCAGCTAGTGTGGTTTCAGAAACACGTTATGTTTGTGCTTGTATTGGTGCCTGACATCAGCACCCATACTGTTACACCGCAGTGCTTTAAAGTGGTACAACTATTTTTACTGAAACTGAAATGTGTGCAATTCTATCTGTAACGGATTACCCTGTGTATCTGTATCACTTGAAAACTCAGCTGTATACCAGGGAAGAAGGGAGCCATAGATCTCCCTCTATTATTTGGTGTTAGTGAGTTGAAAGGACCATCTGGTAAATATATATGTACTTGGACACAGAAAAGCCTGGAAGGAAAGGTGAGTATAACATTAATATAAATTAACACTGTTGCAATACTTTGATGTATAGCACTGCAAATTTATAGGCATATTTTAATTAAAAGCATGTATGCATATGCACTGATATTATCTCCTACCATATGCACATTGTAAATTGTGCCAAGAGATTAATGACTTTAAAAACTGTATTTTTATAACACAGGTGAATCTGGTAAGACAGGAGAGCCAGGAAAGCTAGTATATCAGAGATACAGAGAATCTCTAGGATCTGGAGGATCATGTACACTGTAGTCTTTTAGGGGATCCAAGAATAACAGAACCAAGAGGATAATTATGGTGTTGATGGTGTACTAAATAAATGGCACTCCAGGGACATTGCGACTCCCCAGACCAGATGGTCCCCCTGTCCACCAGGATGTGTATGTAATAACTTGTTTATTCTATTGCATGACTATGGGTTTGGGAAGAATACTTTCTTATTCTACCTCAAAATATTATAGGAATACCATATACAGGCCTGAACCACAGATGTGCAATAGAGGTGAGTATGTATCTAGCTATATAATATCTGACACATAGCTATCTGTCTGGCTTTTCCAGGGCTCTGTTGTAAATGTCTGGCATGGACTACATCAAGCAGAATGAGACTTAATCTAGTATTACATGGTTTGCTTGAAACCTTCATATAGTGTAGTTTCTCCTAAAACCCTATAGTAGACGATCACCATCTTAAGGAAGTGGATAAACAAAAATATTTAGGAATTATTTTGACAGACATTTACAATGGGGCACTAGGTTGTGTGGTAAACAATATTATACTACATGTACATTTATTTAGAAATCTTTATTTTTTGACGTTTTTAGAATTTTGGTTGAGTTTTCTAGTGCCTTACCTGTCTGGGATCCTCCTCTTAAACAGTCACAGTCTACAATGATAGCAGAACAGCTGCATTTGTGTTACTAAATGTTTAAGGAAATATGGTCATTGACATGTTTCAGGGCATTGTCAACAATTAAACTGGTTGTCTGTCTCTGATCAAATTAAGTTTAAATCTACTTGTGCCATGTTTCATTTCTATCAGTAAGCCATGCTTAGTTCTTGATCCACAATCCTCTTTGGACCACAGCATTGTTATCATTCATATTGCAACTTGCAAGGAACCTGTCATCTCTTCTACACTAAAACTCTTTTCGTTTGTCTGCCAGTTCTTAGAGGAATTCTCTCACTGATGCCACATGTGTTATCATCCTCTGTTAAGGACTTTTACTTACTAGAATGTGTATAGTATAGTTTGTATTATGCATAGTTGTCTAGTGGTAGTGTTTTGTGTTGTGTTTATTGTTGTGTGTGCTCTGCTAGGGAAGAACAGCTTTTGCCAAATACTGTGAGATTAAACAATCAATCAATCAATCAATCAATCAATCAATCAATCAATCAATCAATCAATCAATCAATCAATCAATCAAACAATCAATCAAACAATCAATCATATCTAGCTATTTATCTATGAGAGAGAAAATCCATCATGAATTGTGAAAATATGTACAACAAAGCCTTAACAAAAAAGTAGTGCTTGGGCAACATGCGACCACAAATAGGACCATAATTGGAATCAAAGCGGGAATGGCAAGGAAAGGGAAAATACAAAATAAAATTATGATATTAAGATACAATAACAAGTTCTTAACCTACCCCATCTTAGATTTTATCTCAAACAGTTTAATATGTAAAATTTTCCTAGGTTAAAATAGCATACACAACATTATAAGGCCATCATTATTTATTCCTTGTTTCGGATGTTTCTCATCCCTGCCTGCATCCCTTTTTACCTCACCGCCTCTAATTCCATTATTGCTGTTATCAATCACGTGCACACGTATTTGATGCTAAGAAGGCTAGCTATCATTTTACAGTACAGCAAATGTCACTTGCACCTCAGATGGAAACAGTAGTAAAACGTATTAAGTGCTAGTTCTTAAAAGGCTTTAGCTAAACCTTTATAGTAACAGACAGCTTGATTTGGACTTGGAGTATTTTCTTTAATAATGAATATTGAAATGAATTCCCGCCTGCATGGAAATCCAATTTTTTGTGGATGAGGAACAAGTAATCTGGCTTAAGGTGATAAATGATAGGTACACTTGTAAAATGGGAATCTATATAGGAAACATAATTTCTGACTCCAGGCTTCTGTAGCCTCCTTGCAGGTTCTTAGAGGGATAGTTACTAAATAATAAAATGTGACTGGGCCTGCGAAAACAGGGCATGTGGGTACAAACTACACCCCATCACTCCAGACGTCATATCTCAGTACTGGAACAGAATAGTTGCATTCTGTAACTTGCATCATAAAGGCTTACTAAGAGCTGAAAATTGCATTGCCATAACTTGATAGTACAAAACGTTATGAGTGATGCAAAATTGAAAAAGTAGACAAAAATCATGTGCCCACATGCCCTATTTTCGTAGGCCCAGTCACAAATACATTTGCATAAAGAGCAAGACACTCTAATAGAACGGTCATGTAAATATTGGCAATGTGTAGGAGATTATGTTGAGCATAATTAGGGAAAATAAAAGAAAATAGGTAGGACAAAGCTTACCAGTGTAGCTACGACTTAAGGTCTATCATAACATCAAACAGTCTAACAACCTTTGTTATTGAATTGTATTGGAATATGACAATTAAAAAGAAAAATTATTAGTAGCTATCACATAATTATTAATTCCATCTCCTGTCCACATTCTACTGCACCAGTGTATTTAAGATTTAAAATTATCCAGAAATACAAAATATTTTTGTGTTGAACATCAAGATACTCTAACAGAGTAGCAAGTACAACACTCAGTTATACTGCTACAACAATCAGAGCCATTTTATTGACTAGGAGACATTTTATAGATTCAAACTCCACCAAAAATGTTCCTTTTCAACAATATACTACTTACTATAAGGGGTAGCTGAGACCAAATTTTGCAAAAATGTTAGATTTTTGTATGTTGTATATATACAGTACAAAGATATAGTCACTGTGGTTTGAAACATTCAATCCAGCAATCACAGCTTGCTGATGACTTAAGCGATGTGCACTATGAGCCTGAAGGCTATCTGTCTACCAAGAGCACTTGTAACAGTTCTGGGAAGCATTCAGCCAATTGTTACTACACTAATAACTATTATCCTTCTGCCATCTACCGTCTGTGTTTTTGAACCCTTGTATATCCATGGGTGATGATCTGAGGTCTTGATACAACTCTGACTTCAGGGGCGTAGGGAGGGGGGGGGGGTTCAGGATGCCCCTGTAAAATTTAGACTTCTGCAAGCAGGATCCTAACACACCATATAGTGTGGCAGGACAAAATGAGTGAGCAATATAGTGTAATGGCACAGCACAACAATTGATAAAACTTACATTCATCTCTCAGGGAAGGATTTACAGAGGTAACATGAGCCCTCTTCAAAACTTGTTAAAAAGATCGATATACTCTAATAGAGCAGTCAGGTATACTCTAATAGAACATGCATGTAAATATCCATGTCCATATGAAGTTTTTCAGACATTCAAACATTAAATGCAAAACTTAGCATGACCTTATACTGCTATAGTTTTGGTGTGCAGTGTTTAAAGATATAGAGCTCCAGTAATTTATCTCTTGTGTTATGCAAAATGAATTCATGCTATGCATATTTGTATAGTTATATTGTTTTTATTGTCATTTGTATCAGTGGATTCGTGGCTCCTATACCACAGTGAGATATAACCATCACTTACAGATTACTATATGTGTCTCTATGTGTTATGCTGTCTGTTTCCACTAGGTGACTTTATCTAGTACTACCTTCATCCCAGGGGCACTTAATGCATCATAATTAATGTACTTTTGCATAAAATATAGCAATTTGCTGAGTTTTGATTTATTAAATTATTGAAAGTCTCTCAGCGGCTGAGGGCTACACCCCCAGACCCCTGCTTCTAGTAACTCAATGCTGGTGCTGGAATCCCCTTTCAAAAAATCCTGGCTACGTCCCTGGACTTGCTGGAACAGCTTGGATAGACTCAGTCTCACTACTATACCTAGTGACTGTTTGTGAGATACAATACTTATTAATGTAATGATAGGGTCACCCATGCATGGGACCCACAATTGGTGGCCGTATTAGTGAGGTGATCCTATCACTGAAAACCTCATTAAAGCAGCCATAAAACAAAGTAACCTTTTTATCAAGGTTCTCAACAAGCCAGCACCTGGATATTTGTTGAAACAATTGGCATAAATACACTATGACTGTACGGTAGAGTTTTAACACAGGGAAAAGTAAGAATATTTCAACATTAGGCCATACCAAATTAATCATGTTTCACAGATTGTTTGCCCTCTAGTAGTGACCCGACAGGTTGTAAAATAATAAAATGTAAATCATTTCAGCTGCAACTGCCTGCTTTGTTAGAGTTTATATGACTGTTCTATTAGAGTATCTCAAAAAAGTGATGGAACTCCATTTCCTTTCCTTCTGATACTACACCAGTTATTGCTTGTACAATATTAAATAGTCTACAGCCATACTAGCAATCTTTTAAAGAGATCATGTGATTTACATTTACTTTGGGTTTGCCAAAACATTGACCCATCGCATCTGTGAAACATTACATTAATTTGTCATGGCCTAACTTGAGGCAGAATAGTTGATAAAAGCATGAAGTACAGTGTATTGCTAGAATACTAAGTATGGATATTGGTGGCTAAATTGGGCTTAGGAGTATATAGCTGCTTTTACAGTGATATATACTGTACCTTGACTTGCTGCTCAGCGGCCCTTTATTTAGGGAATATTGTATTACATAGTTGTACCACTTTGGTATGTGGCTACTGGCCTTATTAATAAAGTGGCCTTATTAACAAAAACTAAATCAATATAATATGATATGGAAGATACATCTTGATTTGCTGGACCTGGAAACTATAATGAGGTGGCCACTTAACGAGAATTCATTGTACAATGTATTTTCTGTGTGGAAATGGTAAAATTTGCAAATCTGGTTACAGGTTTAGTTTACAGAATGACTGGATATACTTAAATAGAACATCCAACCTCTGTTATAGGGTACTAGGTATTAAAACAATTAACCTTCAATCTTAATAGACTGCCCATTGATTTAACTTTGCTAAAAGTAATGTCAGCAACCAAACTTATCATCATACTTACGTAGTCCTTAATGTTTTTCAACTTGAATATTTGACTCTTTTAGTACAGTGAAATATTTCCTGTCCTGCATGGTGGTCTTCTACTTTTTGTACCTCAAAACATCATAAAGTTAACAGTTTTACAATATATACTAAACAAAAAGGTTTCGTGTTGCAGTTGCATCAGCTACAGCTGTTTTATTTGCAGTGCTATTTGTGCATCGAAGGCAGAGTTACAGAGCATGAAAGTGTGACCACACCTTTGAGTTGTAAAATATACTTTTCTTCCCAGTAACAGTAGCTTAGAAGAATATAAAACTGAACAGAGTACACTTCATTGCTGAGGTTACCAACTTGCTTTCTGATTACTGTTTGACTGTGCTTGTAACAATAACTCTACAGAATAACAAGGGTGCCTGCCTAGACAAATGAGGTTCCACTGTATACTCCATAACAGTGTACATTGCAGAATTATCAAAACCAGTAAAAGTGGAACCTCTCTATAATGGACATTTGGTGACCCAGAATTAGCGATTTTGCTGTTCTCCTCTTTCAATGTTAAAAATGTATGGAGTCAGGCCTGTTGAGACAAAATGATTTGTCCTTGTTATGGAGATTTTTCTATTTTGTACTTAATTCAGAGTTTGGTAAGAGAGATTCCATTGTAGGATGAAGCACAGTATGTTAACCACAAGCCGACTTGATATATTTTAAATGCTTTACAATTTCATATAATAGTGTGATCAGACACTGTATAGCTAGCATATTTCTAGGGAAGGAAGTAAAGAGCTAGTATGCGTGTATACCTACTTTTAGATATAACATTTTTGCCCTGATATTTTACAGACAGCTAGTACATTGAATACACATTAGCTAAGGTCCATCCATGGATAATTAGTATGATTAGTCGTCATAGGATATTCCATATATCTAACTGTGTAAAAGTTGCCAATTAGATAATTCTTTATCCCCAGCAAACATAATAACATATAGCTTATAAAATAATTTTTTTTTAAATCCTCAAGTCAGTCTGTATAATGTAGGTCTGAATTTAAATAGCAAACCTAACTTGGCTTTTCTAAGAATCGATTAAAGCCATACAAATTAGTTTTAACACAACATTCTAGGAATACAGTTTTTATCCCCCTCTGTCCCCAGAATCCTAGTAAATGCATGCTTTGGGTTGTATATATGTAGCAGACCCAAAAATAGCTCAAGCGCAATAACGCATAACACACTCAGTGAATGGAGAGCCCAAGCAAATGCACATTGACTATAATTAACTAAATGCAAGTTATAAATGTTTGAGGGAAAATTTTTTTCTTTTATACATGATTACTATAATGCTGTTTTAAGAACAAGGTGAAAGATAATTTCAAAAAAATGGCAAACCTTCAAATGATATTAAAAGTATACAATCACACTGTCACAGCATTCTGTTAATTGGGTGCTGGACAGTTAATAACTTGTTTGCAACAGTTTGGTTGAAATTGATGTATAACCTTGATTTAAGCTTGATGTGTGAATGTGTCCATCGATTTCAACACCAAACTGTTCCAAACATACTGCCAAATCTTAAGGAAATGTCACAAAGATGTATGTATTGCTTTCATTTGTGGATGATTTGGGTGACACACTCAAAAAGGCTTGTGAGCATAACCATGATAATGATGTACTTATTTGGTGTAAGCTGCAAATGTTGTACAGAAACATTATTTTAACAGATCGCTCATAGGAGATTCTCTCAAGAGATGTTGCTGCACACTATATTGTTAGCCCTTGTGAAAATAGTCTGTTTTTGTCTGAACTTTTAAGTAACTCAATGAACACAGCAGTGTGTCAACATCTCAGTAGATTTCTTAGCTTTTAATGTAATTCTGTGTCAAATCAACAAGAAATTTAGGATCGCCTCTCGGATTTTGATGAAACTTGGTGTGTTTATCACCCATACCAATATTTAGCCCCATATATCTGATTTATCACCAAAAATATTTTGAAAATTTCATAAAAATTTGGTCCATCTCAAGTTACAAAATTGATCGTAATTTTGTGCTGTGTTAATATCTTAAAACAAAACATTCACCAATTGAGAAGACTTTTGCATGACCTTTCAAGTGATGTATAACATTTCGGGATATCACCTTAATTAAGGGTGAAAGGTAGGGACCCGCCGATTATGCTCATAATTTTACCTATTATGCTATGCTGCACTGCTCAAAAATTCACCTATTATGCTTAAATTAATGCTCAATATTTACCGATTATGCTCAATGTTCATGCCTTAGTTCATATGCTTTGCTACTAGTTTAACACTGTATAGAAAGAAAAAAAATGAGTGGCTGGAACACAAATAATAAATTCTTGCTGCATGTAAGAGAAAAGATCGATATACTCTAATAGAACAATCAGTTTGATGATTGTTCTATTAGAGTTACTGACTGCTCTATTAGAGTATATCGATCTTATTTTGCAATTGTCATTTTTCCAGCAAGAATTTATACTATCGCACAAATATTTAACCTATTATTCTGGCATTATGCTCAATGCTTTTAGGTACCTATTATGCTCAAAATTATGCCAGCATAATCGGCGGGTCCCTAGTGAAAGGTAGTTAATTGAAAACTTTAATTCTTAATATTTCCAAAAATGCTGTTTAAAATTCTTGGGAATAAGCATTGGGTCATGGTCTACGTTTGATAAAATTTTGTGGTGGGACCACAATGAGTTCAAGAGATACTGTGGTATGCAGTGGAATTTTGTACTCTATTATTACTGTGTGGCCTCCAGTAACCACTCCCATCTAGGTCATGTCAAGTTTGTCTTAAACAATTGAGGTGTACAAGTGTAGTGCAACCTGCATTAATGACCACCTGTATTGAAGGACCACCTTTATGCAGTACTGTTAATTCTTATTTCCTTAGTTGGACATTAATATTATACTGGTAGATTCAATGCAGCCATCCTGTCTGACAGATCCAAAAATGATCCTGATAAACAGGTGAACTTCAAAATAAAGCCATGATGTGTTCCAGAACAGTGAGCATTATACCTTCTTTTCAAAAGTACCTTCTTTATTACCCACCACAGCACACTAACATAGATCCACTCCACACTACAGTACCATGTGGGTGCATTGTTACAGTGGAACTCCTCAAATACGACACCCTGAACAGCAGGCACATGGAGGATACTTGTTATTTTAATAGTATATACATTTTGTACCACTTCTATAGCTTCTCTAATAATGAACATTTTATCATGGTCCCATTGCAGGTGTGTATGGGTGTATAATACTTTTTATTATTTGAAGTATTTATTTTCTCTCGTTGAGCTGCAAGTGATGCACATATGCTGTGGAGCCCTTGAGATATTAGAAAAAAAACAAGTCCTGTATTCACGCAAAGGAGATAAATATCCAATGCTGTAAATTTCACCTGGGTATTTGTGTGAATTTAAGACTTGCTTGTACTGATCTTCAAAGTGCACATAGATGTAATGAAATACTGTAGCATATGCAGTAATTACTTTCACACACTGAGTTACAAGTATACATAGAGTGAAATCTTACTATAATTCCTGGGACCATGATAAAGTGTTCGTATTAGAGAAGTCACAGAAGTGTCTGGGAACCAATGTATACCCTGTATGCCAATAAAATGAAACTATAAACAAGTATCCAGGTTATCAAATTGACCACATTTTCAGGGTGTCCTTTCCATTGTACCGACACAGTCATGCATGTAGCATAAAAGGCGAGGAATGGCCCTATGTATTCGATGAGGTACAGAGAATATTTCATATGGGACATAATTCCAGAAAAAAGATACTGTTTACAAAGAGTATGGTAGTGTACCCCTCTAATAACCACTCCCAACTATTGTAGGTCATACCAAGTTTGTCCTACATAATAGAGGTGTACAAATACAGTACAGCCTGTATTGGTGACCACCTGTATAGTCCCTCTTTAGACATGTGTCATATAAGTTTCTATGTAATTAGGAATCTGTTGTAGAAGTTCATTTACTTGTTTTGTACTGATGTGTATGTATAGTTTGCCATGTTTTGTTTGTATCTTGTGTGTTTTTGTAGGTGATACACCTATAGGCTTTTGCCTTTTGTACTCATCTTACCCTGGTTAAATAAATAAAAATAAATACAGTAATAATAGAGTACAAAATTCCACTGCATTCCAGAACATATTTAATTATATATGTATCTCTTGAACCCATTGTGGTCACATCACAAAAAATTTATCAAACATAGACCACGATCCAGTGCTTAATCATCCACCAAAAAAATCAGAGAACTTAAAACAGCAGTTTTGAATTAAAGTTTTCACTCAAGTACTTTTCAACCTTAATTAAGGTGATATCCCATTATGCTTCACTTGAAAGGTCAATCAACAGTCTTTAATCAATAGAAATTTTATTTTAAATACCGATACAAAGTTATAGTCAATTTGTTTCAGACGGATTAATTTTTTAATGAAATATTGTGGCCATAATTAAAATCAGAAACTATGTGGTTTATGGGGCTAAAAATTTGTATGGATGATGAGCACCACAGGTACTACAAACACACCAGGTTTTGTAAAAATCTGAGAGGTGACCCTAAATTCCTTGTTGATTTGACACGGAATGACCCAATAGTGACAGATACAAGCCTCAGGCACCTCTTCACAGAACATATTCCAGTCTATGTTGGACTAAAGATCCATTCTCGAGCACAAATAATTGTCGTTAGTAAAACTTTTGCCTATCAAAACCATTTCTTGGCTGCCACTTTTGATTTCATAACTTTTCCATCCCCTGGCCTTTTTAGGGGCCACACCTACTTTTTACAGCTTGGCTGTTTTGGCTAAGATATCATTTCTTTTTATAATTGCAAGCCACAAAGCCAGCTATAAGCCATTCCTTTCAGCTTGTGTTGTTTCATTATTACAGGAATTGTCTAACAAATAAAGAATCTTCTATATATTTGTGTGTATACCTATGATCCTACGTAATTGAAATATGAAATGGAATATTAGTACATTGTAAGGGTGACTTGTTTGTAGCTGAATTATCTTTCTACACACAGTAAAAACAAACTAGTGAAGGTCACTACTAATTTCTGCTACAACACTCACTATTTTTGTGTAGCTAGTGATGTTCACTACTTTTGTAGTGACCCTCACTATATAGTAGTGAACGTCACTGCACAAAAATAGTGAGTATTATGGCAGACATTAGTAGCGACCTTCCTTTTTAGTTTTTACTGTGCAGGGTGACTTGTTTGTAGCTGAACTCGCTCCCTTCGGTGGACTTAATAATATGTAAATGTAGTTGCCATGAAGATGATATAGCACAAAATACCCAGCAAGTTACAAAAACTGCATATAGGATAATTTTGTAAATTTCTGACAGTAAGCTAGCAAGACAACCATGTAAGAAACCAGTCTTACAAGGCTTGTTATGGTAGAGAAGCAGATCTGTCCTTAACTCAGCTGCAACCACCTTGTAGCACTGCATTAACTCAACTTCAATTAAAATGATGTTCAATCAGTCAGTGACACTGATTGGCAGTGTTGGGAAAGTTACTTTGTAAAAGTAACTAGTTACATATTACATGCAACTGAACTATTTAGTTACAGTTACATATTACTCATAAAATAAAGTAGGCTCTATATAACCTGCCTATACTTTATGGATCATACAGTTGTTTTACACTGAGATATCTACTTTTAAACAGTTGAATGGACAAGTTATGTAGTGAAGGTGTGATTTCCGGCTAATTTTTCACGCTCACCCAGATGGTTAGAGACGTCACAACTTTACCAATCTTCGTATGTGACTTCTTTGTCGGTGGGGTCTATTCTACGGAACGGAACGGAACGGAATGATGGACTAAACTGCGGAACGGAATGCTTTCTCAGATTGAAGCTTGCAGCTTACCATTGCTGTACAAGTTATCAGTGGCACTTCCAGCAGGTAATCAAATGTACCCCAAGAAAGATAAAACGAATTTAAGGATCGATTGTGGGTTCTTGTTGGTTGTCATTAGTGACGAAGTACTAATTGTGGGACTAGCTGACTCAGTGTGTTCATCTTCGGATATATCAAGTAGGGAACTTAATGCATGACTTGTTTTTACTAGTATATGAGTTGTTTTTACTTACTTGACTTTAGAATGTACAGTCTGAGGCCCAGCCTTTCTAATCGGCATAAATCAGTAGCTATGTGTATAGCTACACTACAAAGGAAACAAGTATAGTGACAAGCTCAGTCTAAGCAGAATCTAAAGGAATTTTGTGCAGTGTGTGCATTCAGATACCTCAAGGAGGCTATATTGTGTGAACATCAATGATTCATTAACAGAGTAGTGGACTATTGTCAGATATCTCAGCCTGAGTACTGAGTTGAATTCTGGATGGGGTCTATTTTACAGAATGGAATGCTTTCTGAATCAACTTGCAGCTTGGATAGCTGCTATCATTGCTGAAATTGCATTTTATCAGTGGAACCTCCAGGAAAATGGAATGGGATAATTATAAAACGTTAATTAAGTGATTGTTTAGGTAATCATGACTTTATTCAGTCTAATAAACAGAATATATGGTTGATTGAGTGAGGTATCACTTTCAGATTGTTCAGACGACCAGTGATGAGATGCATGGATTCATCGAATTTTTGTTGTGGTTGGAGGCATTAAATATCCAAAAGCAAACTGACTGTATAATATTAATTCACTTTCTTTATATTTTCTCAATTTTGAGCCTGTATACAAATAATTGAATTTTCCTTGTCTATAGAAATCCTAGAATAAGATGGGAGAGAAACTTATCTTTGTTTACCTATACTGTACAACCAAGAGTTTGTAATACTGATTTGTGTGGGGGAGAGTGTCTAACTCAGTATGGCCGTACAAACACCCTGCGTAAAGTTCACCTTTCATCAAATCAACACCTTTACTGGGGGATAGAAAACTGTTGATTAGTGCTGCTGAAGAAGGTAAAGCCTTTGTTCTGAAATAAGGCCGAGGTGTTACTTTAAGCAGCGTGTTTGGTGAATGCATTCAAGTTAGACACTCTCCACCTTATTATGAACTCTTGGTACAACTTCAAAGGAAAATGAAGAAAACATACAAATGAATCAATAAAATCACTACAGTAAGGTGAATTACAGACTAGTGAGATCTTGGTTAATTAATGACAGTGGTTGGAGATTAAGTGTGGTAGCTTCTTGTTCTTGAATATGTTGCAAAGTGGAAGTACAAATCAAAATGGGATATCAATTTTATTATGAAAAATTTGTATACATAAATAATCTAGCATTACTATTTCATTTGTATTACTATTTCATTTGAATTTTAAAAATAAAACTGATTCTACAAAAACCTGTTAATTTTAGCTACTTTTATATGCTCTTCTGTATAGCACGTATATCATATAGGGGGTGGGTGGGTGGGAGGGTGCGGAGGGGAGGGGTAGTGGTGGGCCGCCCACGCACAAGAAGTGGTTGACAGTGAAAAAAACAGTCTATAAGTATCATACAACTGTTTAAATATATACGTTCTTTGATATTGTAAACAACCATTACCATACCTTGTAGTGTTTTATTTTTATGTGAATATGTATAGTGAAGCGTGTGTGTGTGTGTGTGTGTGTGTGTGTGTGTGTGTGTGTGTGTGTGTGTGTGTGTGTGTGTGTGTGTGTGTGTAGCGTGTGTGTAGCGTGTGTGTAGCGTGTGTGTAGCGTGTGTGTAGCGTGTGTGTAGCGTGTGTGTAGCGTGTGTGTGTGTGTGTGTGTGTGTGTGTGTGTAGCGTGTGTGTGTGTAGTGTGTGCATGATAAAGATTTTTTTTAATTCACCAATTTGAATGTGACTGTTTTTCCCACAGGTTTATATGTTGGAGAACTGCAATCAACTAACTTGAAATTTTTATAATGACCATTTTTAAAAATATTTATTTGATTACATGTACAAAATGCAAAGATGTATCACGTGATCAAAAAAGTTATTAGCATGATGTACAAGGACTATTGACCATTCAAAAGTTGATGAATTAAACATTCAAGAACGGAATACTTCTCCATTGCAACTCGCCCACGCAATATAGCGCGCGCGTCACTAATAATCAGTGCTCAGCCGGGGTATGCGACTATTGGATTGAGATGGTGATTTTTATAAAATTATTTGTACCGTGTAAAACGTTCGTCACGAACGGTATAGCTAGCTGAAGTATTCAAGAAAGGATAGATCTAGCCTGGTATAACCTGGAATCGTTAAATAGTTCGCACCTGGATTGTTGGGGTGAGCCAATATTTTCATTGCCAATGGTTCTATGTGTAATGTTAAACCCCCTACTTTGTACCATGAAGAAGGCCGTATTAAGGCGTGTCTTCCATAGCTGCCATTCTATCAGAGCCAGAAAACTTCTTTATTTAACTCTAGTGAGATCTCAGTTAACTTATTGCTCACAATTGTGGAATCCTTATATGATCAAAGATACCACTATTCTTGAAAAAGTACAAAGACGAGCCACCAAGTTCATTCTAGCTGATTATGTCAGTGACTATACACGCTTACTCCGGTTAGGTATATCTTACCTCTAATGTATATGCTCGATCTCTATGATATTATGTTCCTTGTCAAAGCTTTACAACAGCCATCTTCTCAATTTAACATATACAACTACATATCATTCAGCTCTTCCAACACCAGGTCTTCGTCTACTAACAAACTAAATCATGTCCGCACTAATAGTAACTATCCCAGAAACTTTTACTTTAATAGAATTCCAAGGATATGGAACCAATTACCTTGCATTGACATCAACCAGTCATTAAAGCTACTATTCAGAACTATTTATGGCAACACTTCACCACAAATTTCTCTCCTGACAATCCCTGCACCTATCATTACTGCTGTAGATGCAGCAAGTGCTATGATTCTGGACTGACAATTAACTTTACTACATAAGTTTGATTAACTCCCGGCTGCCAGCACAGGTTGCTGGCAGACCATCAATGCAACTTTTTCTTCATCTATACCCACCTACACATGTACAATTGTAATTGTATGTTGCATTGTAAAGCATTAATAATAATAATAATAATAAAAATAATAATAAGCTGTTATATTTTACGTGAAAGTAGATATCATGCTGGCCATTCCTGCTAGAACCTGGTAAAGGTTTAAAAGTTATCTGACGCTCCATAACAGAGCCTTGAAAACCTGCTTCCAGTGTAGACGCGTGTATCTTGCCAATAAAATTTTTTTTATTAAAAGTCGCTTAATTGTTGGATATGCACACACAGAGCAGGGAACAAAGCAAGCAAAAAGCAAAGCCTTTCCTGCTCCAGGAGGATTTGCACCTAGTGTACAGATATCCCAGTGCTGGTTCACTAGGTAGGTACGAATATCCCAGTAGCTATGTACTAGTAACCCACATGAGGCTGTGCCATGTCCCACAGGTGAAGGTGTGGACACCCCCAAAGTCCCACCTAGACTATCACCTGCTGTGGGAGATATGAACAGACACAGATACACAACTTTACACACTCACACATACACATGACACATGCTCATCACACGCACTCATGCATGCACACACACACACACACACACACACACTACACATGTATGAATCCATTGTATGGAAGTGACTCACTATCTAACTACATACACTACAATATATATCCACATGCCTGTGTTTTTTCACACCTACAATTAATACTGTACAAGCAAGTGAGAAAATTAATATAGCGCAGTGTGAATGTTGAAATAAAATTAGAAATGCAGATACATCACATAAATTACAATCACTGACTAGCACATTTTTAATTGATGGCTTGTGACAAAATAATGTTCACACATCAGTGTTTACAGGAAGTTGTAATTAAACGCCTAATTGCATATACACACAAGTCTATGTAACTGGCTGGCAGTACAGTACCCAATACAATTTCGAAGCGGAAATTTTATTTGCTTATTATGCTAGCAGCATGAGATATTAGTTGAAAATCAAGTGTAGCAACTAGCGGTATCAGAAAAGTTTCGAGAAAGTGACACGTCATTACATTGCACAAAAAAACAGCGCAAAGTAAAAGTACTTAGCCATAGGTAGGAGGATAACTCAGTGATGGCTCCTACATATATGTTTGTTAGAGCAGCTTTGGACTTACTACAGGCCTGTGTGGGGGTAGGGGTGAGTGGTAGGGGTGAGCGGTAGGGGGCTGAACATTCATTGGTGCAAATAAAAGCATCTAGAAATGCTCCAACACCACTAATGCTGGTGGGAAATAATACCAATGGGGTACATAAATGGCAGTGTAGTACTAGTTTGATACTAGTCAGTGACTGGAGGGATAGAAGGCAGAGCTTGTACTACATTTTAAGTGCTTCACTTTTAACTAGTGGCAAAACTCAAGGCAGAAATAAATACAAAGTATAAAACTAAACACGTACCTACACAAGTATTACTCAGGTCCAGGTCAATCAACTCTGAGATCGACTCGCTTGCTAAGTATATATTCAGCACAGAACACTGAGGCACGATTGATTGTGAGAGGTCAGTTAGAAACCAGTTACTCTGTAGAGAGATCAGCTACATTTCAAATAACTCTGTATAAAGATCAAATCATCCTATAGAGAGATCAGTTAGAAACAAGTATCCTGTAGTGAGATCAGCTTGAAACAATACCCTGTAGAGAGATCAGCTAGAAATAAGTCACAGTGTAGAAAAATTAGCTACATTACATATCACCCTGTAGAAAGGAACATATCACCCGTAGAAGAAACAAATCACCCTGTATAGAGATCAGATAGAACCAAGTCACCCTGTAGAGAGTTCAGCTAGAAACATCTAACCCTGTAGAGGGTTCACCTACAAGAAAATCATCCTGTAGAAAGTTCAGCTATCTTGCAATTCTTTCTGTAGAGTTTAGTTAGGTTATAAGTTACTCTGTAGTAAGTTCAATTACAAATTGTTCACCATGTCATCTAAGGATACAGCTACATTATGAGTCTCCCTGTAGAAATTTCAGCTACTTACATACACATTTCCATGTAGAGTTTTCAGCTGCAAACAATTGCATGACTTAATTAATGATTCATAAACACAAATAATTACTAAATAATATTGCTAAATGTGTATGTACAGCCAAACAATTTAACATAAAAATTTCTTCTTAGTAATCCTCATTCCTGTAGAAAAGAAAAAGACAAGTTAAAAGAAATACCCAAAGCTAGCCACAGGCTGGCTTTAGGTATGAAATTACAAAAAGAAGTGATATCTAATCAAAAACAGCCAAGCTGTAAAAAAGGGTGCAGCCTCCAAAAAAACAGGGTGAAAAAGATGTGAAATCAAAGGTGGCAGTCAAGAAATGGCTGTGATGGTAAATGGCAAAAATTTTAATAAAGACCATTCAGGTGAATTTGGTGCTGAATCCTAGTGGAACTTGGAGGAGGCAACACAAATTCATCTGAATTGTCGTTATTAAAGTTTTTGCCATTAACCTACCATCACGGCCATTTCTTGGCCGTCACCTTTGATCAAGTTTCGCATCTTTTTTTACACTGGCTTTTTTGGAGGCGGCACCATTTTTTTACAGCTTGGCTGTTTTGATTAGATCAAGGCACACGGTAGTGTGTCGTGCGGCCCAAGAAGCCGGCGCGCAACGCCCGTGAGTATATTGACAGGAAGAAAGAAAACGCAATTTTCGCACCTCCGTAGCTCAGTGCTGCATTGATGAAACAAGACGATTTTTGCTGTGGTCGCGCCTTCCAACGTCAGTACTCCACAGTCCAAATTTGAGCGAAATCGCTTCAAGCGTTCCCGAGATATGCGACTTCAAAAATTGGCCTAGTTTCTTCGTTTTTTCTTCTTATTTTTCTTCTTCTTGTCGCACACTTACAAAAACTGCTATAAAACGCGAACGCCATATCCTATTGCCTTGAAATTTGGCGGAGGTAGAAAGGCGCATCTCGGCACCAACGTTGGCTGGAATACGATAAGCAGGCAAAGAGTTATGAGCGATTATTTACGAAAAATAACACCAATATGTTGTTACGCCTACAGGATAAACCGCTTAGGGGAAGAAGCTGAACATCGGTGGGTGAATAGGTTAACTATTGAACCTCAAACTTTTGTGGTTTGAAAGAAATCGAGGTAAAACCAGGAAGATACAACGAAAAAACCAACAGTGTGTAACAATTACGCAATCGAGATTAGCTCGAAATCCTACTTGGTATAGCAAGTGCAAGATCGAGATACTCTAATAGAGCAGTTACCCTAATAGAGCAGTCACCCTGAAGAGAATTCAAGAGATCAGCTACAAACAATCCACCCTGTAGAAAGATCAGCTAGAAGAAGTTACCTTGTAGGGAGTTCAACTACGGAAAGAGATAGTTCAGCTAGAAGAAATCATCTTGTAGAGTTCAGCTACAAAGAAGCTATCATGTAGGGTCCTACATATATTTACTTAAAAACGTAATGAATTCCTTGATATATACGGGGAAACTTTAAGTAAGGTACTCCATATCTCTGAGAACTAAGTGTTGGTGCTGGGCAGTCAGGTGCTGGGACTCTCTTCTACAGGCACCTATGCACACAACACAGTATTATTTAATTTTGTATGAAGATTCATGAGGTATAAGACTCACCAGTGAATGTCCAATTCTTTTGGGGTTACGTTGTAGCAACTGCTGCAAAGAGGCCTTCCTTCAGGACTGCAGTCATAGCATAGAAAATCTGCAGCCTCATTACAGCACACTTCATAATCCATGTGGTTGAATCGCCAAAGTCACGTGATCAAAATCAAGTGGTTAAGGGCCGCTAAAATCACGTGATACTGGCTAAGGCAGCGAGTGGTCATAGAGGGTGTGCGCGATGGTACCACAATTGATTTGGAGCAGCCCAGTAATAAGCTAATAAATACGGTACTGTAGTAGTGAATTCATGGGACGGATTGCGTGACAGTGGGAGGCAGATACGTCACAACTACAGATAACTAAGATCACGTGACGCAATGACTTAAAATTCTCCCGTAAAGATGACGGAGATGATTACTTAAAGTTTCCCCGTAATGAAGACGGAACACATAACTTAAAGTTACTCCGTAAGCATGATGGCGCTGGTTACTTAAAATTTTCCCGTAAAGGGTATGGTAATTTTTGCGTTTTAAGTAAATTTCTGCAATACCGTTCTCTTCGGTCGGTTCCTCCAAACTATCCGCTTCTGCTGGTATTTTTATAGCTACTATCCAGTGAGACAAAGAATTAGAAAACGAGTCAGTTTCATCGTCTTCTTCTTCATACACTTTTGGCTTCGAATCTCCTCGACGTTCACCGATAAACAACTGAGAATTTGTGTGGATGTAGCGCCCTACTACCACTCTCCATACAATTAGGAAATAAGGGAAAATCAACACCATTGGAAAGTAACATCCTATTGTACCGATTATCAGACACAACCAGCTATAGAACCAGTCGAATCGTCGGTAAAGGAGCACGACACCTAAGAATCCGAATGATGAGCTCAGCCAGATGTTCAACATGCTCACAACCTACACTGTGACCCGAGTGTAGCTAACCACACGCATTATTAAATTTTATAGCTTTGTTTACCACACATTAGTAGCTATAGTGTCTGGGGGAAGTCCGAGGGTTTTCTATAACAATTTCTAGGAATTGTTGAGAAGCCAGCTAGTATACAGCAAGTTCACGACTCATTGGTCACAACAAATTTATTAATGTTTTACTGCACAAGTGCTCAAATTAGGCCACTACAATGAGATAACTTGTTTCTCATCAACCGCCCGCACCAAAGTTTTCTTTTGCCCATGCGCACTCATTAGTGCACGAGATTGCAGCATAACTTTTTTGAGTATTGTGGTAGTGGGCTTATCACGTAGAAAAGCACTATTTCCATGGAAAACTACAACCCCATTGAGATACAGACACCGTTTATTAGTGTTTTTTTACTTCTGTGTTGATTAGAGTGCTTTCTGGAGCATCAAAAACCATCAAGGCATCAACATTGTGACTACAGTGTACAGTAGACTATACACTAGCATTGGTACCGTGACCTGCATGCCCTATGTGCATATCTAAGAGTCATAGTAGCTTTAGTGCATAAGACAGCCCCTCCCCCCTAATAAGACTGACCATCCTACACATGCTAACCCCGCTGCTCCATGTTTGCTGATGTTTGCTACTGCTCAGTGCTGCTGCTGCTGCTGCTGCTGCTGCTGCTGCTGCTGCTGCTGCTGCTGCTGCTGCTGCTGCTGCTGCTGCTGCTGCTGCTGCTGCTGCTGCTGCTGCTGCTGCTGCTGCTGCTGCTGCTGCTGCTGCTGCTGCTGCTGCTGCTGCTGCTGCTGCTGCTGCTGCTGCTGCTGCTGCTGCTGCTGCTGCTGCTGCTGCTGCTGCTGCTGCTGCTGCTGCTGCTGCTGCTGCTGCTGCTGCTGCTGCTGCTGCTGCTGCTGCTGCTGCTGCTGCTGCTGCTGCTGCTGCTGTACTGTGGTATGGTACATGACCCCAAAACTGGTGGAGCTCTCGTAAAGGAAATGAAAGCTTTGTTACTGAAGTTGAAGCTTATGTGAACTTGGAGTTTTACCCTCAGTGTGCACCATTGCTTGGTGTGTACCTGCCAATTACCTAAAATAAAGGATTATTATATTGGTTTTGTACACATCTGCAATTTATAGCTATGGTTTGTGCAGTAATGAAATAATGAGATAACCCGCCCGCCCGCATGTGTTACTCTATGAGAAGTTGATGAGAAACAAGTTATCTCATTGTAGTGGCCTTAACACTAAATCATCATGTTAGATTTAGAATCACGGTAGCTACACATATATGTATGCCTTATATCTGTGTGGGGACCCGCTATTAACAAGACGCTATATCTTGATCTTGGTTTACAGCATATGCAAAATAGAGCTGCATGTGTATCTATAACGGAAGTATGACCATGGATCACAGTAGCTATAAAGCAAACCTTGAATGGCTTATGTATGTATTGATGGTCTGCCAACAACTTGTGCTGGCAGCCAGGTAATTACAAAACTAATTAATTACAAATAAGAGTTAACTAGACTTACATCACTGAGCCTGAAATTACCAGTTATTCCTAAATTATGGTAGGAATTACTGCAGTATGGTAGGAATTAATGTTAACTCCACATGCAGGGGCGGATCCAGGGGGAGGGGGGGAGTTTGCTGAAAAAAGTTGAAGAGCAAAAATAAAAAAAAAGGTCACAACAATAATAGCTAGTGATCTTTTACCAAATATATTATATCACGTATGCTATGTAAAATAAAATCCTATTTATAACTTCGTGGGTAAGCTACACTGCCTCATGAACATTGTGATTACTTTATTAGAGTATAATCGACTGCTCTATTAGAGTATCTCGATCTTGTATGCAATTTCTTGAAGGTGGGGGGGCATTTGCCCCAAATGCCCCATCCTGGATCCGCCATTGACATGGTAGGAATTATTATGTAATCCTACCATGTTGGGTTAACATTATCTTGGTGAGGGTATTTTGCTTCAGCCACCAATAAACTTTGATTGTAAATATTCTTACAATACCAGACGTTAAAATGATTTGCAGACATTTCAAATGATACAAAAAGAACTTTAGTTAGCACTTTTTTTGGCACCAGGCTACAGTGTAGTGGAATTCATTGCCATCTAGTATATTTGATGACATTACTAATAATTTGTAATAAGTACTCATCCTGAACTGTTATTGTTACTACAGTAGTCAGGGCCGCCCACAGGGGAGGGGGGGGGGGGGGGGGCAACTGGGGCATTTTGCCCCGGGCCCCAGGAGGCCCCATGAAGGGCCCCCTGAATACCTGATTAAAAGATCGATATACTCTAATAGAGCAGTCAGATCTAAATACTCTAATAGAGCAGTCACAGTATTCTTCAGAGGAGCAGTGTAGCAAGCTTATAGATAAGGAGATATGGTTGGTGCTGGGTAGTTATTGTCATTGCCAGCAGTGACCTTTTTTTTTTTTTTTTTCTTTCTTTTTTTTTTTTTTGGTTTTCACCTTACAACTTGGGTGAAGGGCCCCACTTTAACTCTTTGCCCTGGGCCCCTTAATTTCTCTGGGCAGCCCTGACAGTAGTAATAATTTTTATGTGTTGTGTGTAGCTTAGCAGTGTTACTGCATGTGCATGTGTTTGTAATGTTATGAGTACTCCATGCAGTGTGGAAGAATGGCTTTGCCGAGTACTGTGATTTTAAATAATAAATCAACCAATCACTTTATTGTACATGTAACAAAAACAGTGCACATAATAAAAAGTTACAAACTCAAATACATTAACAGCTATAAGTGTATATGTTAAGCAGCTTGGAAATTATGTTCAGTCTATGCACACAGTCAAGAGAATGAGTTCTTCAATGCTTTGATTGAGAATTCATTGTTGCTATCCACTCCAACCAAGCTACAATAAAACACTACGGAGTCAGCCTGCCTCCTCTTAACTGCAGCCAAGTGTGGTATAAGCACTGTGTTACTATCCTGGATCCCTTGTACAACGTGGTCATGCCATACTGGACTAGGATTAGGGTTGGTATAGGAGCCAAAGAGTGTTATCATTCCACTGTTGGTGTGTGTTTCAACTGTAATACCTCCTTCATCGACTGTAAACTCAAACACTTTACTTTGGCCATTAGTAAGGTTTCCACTGTAAGTCAAATTGACTGTAGCTTTCACAGTAGCTGCAACAAGACAGTTGACTTATATAACTACATAATAATGAAGAGATGCACTGCACATAGTACAAAGAATAAATACTTCGCTTCTGTCTTTGTAAATGTCTTCGTTTAGTTACTCAACATGAAATTTCATGCACACTGAAGTAATTCATTTTAAGTATTTTGCTCTATACATTACTTCAGTTGTCTATATCAGGTGAGCTCATAATGGTGGTCGGTGAGGGTGACAATGGTGTTTTCAAACTGAAACAGAAATGTGTAGAGATGAACCATTGGCCTAGTTATGGGCCATTCAGGTCTTTATCCAACACCACCAGACTGTACAGCCACCTAATTTTATAGCCATCCTCATGTTGGCCATAACTCCAGATTGCTTATACAGCTTGCAATGCACTGAGTTTGGAAAGAACAGCCAGTGAAAGCAGATTTTGAAGTGAAATTTGATTATGTATTCATGCAGGTTCAAACTGTTGTGATGGGAGATAAGACAGGCTTTCCTAGAACTCACTTATAGTGTGATGCAATTTCAAATGGACAACTCTAGGTACACATGGCATATCTCTACCAATGTAAAATTGTGTATTGGTAAAATTTGTCATTGTTATCACAACTGTAATAGAGCTCAATAACTTACATTTGCAAGACCCTTGAGTGATCATTGCTTTCACATCATCGATGTTACTAAAGCTGTCAATCCGAAACACTCTCTCTGGTGACCCAGCAATTTGTAATAACTCTGTTTCATTGATATTACTACCAATTCCAAATGCAAACATTTCAATAGACTGGTCCCTAGCTGACTGAGCTGCCCCAGGCACATTTTGTCCATGATTAGACTTTCCATCAGTCAGGACTATGGCTACACGTGGGATGGCTCCATCAGATGCTCGTACTCCATGTTCTTCAGTGAAGCCAGTGTTTGTCATGAGACTTATGGCATCTCCTGTAGCAGTGAAACTGCTGAGATACTCTACAGATTTAATTTTATCTACTATGACATTCTTGTTAAAGGAATGTGTTAGGTCAAATTTGAGACTTGCAATTGTTCCGTAGATAACAAGTCCAACTCTCACGCCATCTTCAGCAATTGTGAAGCCACTAATCAAGTCTGCCACAAAATTCTTTGCTTTTACATATGAAACTTCTCCAATACTACTAGAGCTGTCCAGTACAATGTACAAGTCAATGTCTCTGTAACAACCTGTCCAAATATAAACATCAGATACAAGTAATACACTGGTGAATTGTTACCCCAGATCACATACATTCATTTTACATCACTTAAAATACTTTTTATCAGTGATACTTTCTTACTGTCAATCTGCAGGTGAGTTCACACCACCACTCCTAATATTGGCAAGTATTATCAATGACTTTTAATTGGTCAACAGCATCAGTATACTTACTGCATGGTGGTATCCTCATACTTGAATAGTGGCCGGTCTTGAAAAATGGCCTGGGTAAAAGTTACCTAGACGTTTATTTCACTGAAGTAGCTTCTCACCCAGGCCACTGGGTCTGGGTGAAAGTTGCTCGAAAGAAATAAACACCCAGGCCACTATTCGAGACAATATGGTAATAAGGTCACATTTAAAAACTAAGACATTCAAAATGCAAGGTGTTCTAAGTAAACAAAAACTTAAGTACAATTGGTCTGAAAAGTTTCATATACGTACACCCATTAAATTTATAATTTGCATACAAAATTATAAAGCAGAATATTTGTTGATGTTAAGAACAAAGATGTATTCACAGCACAATGAATTCAGTATGTACATTATACAATAGCTACCTGGATAATTTCTCTCCCATTCCCTGACAGGATTAACAAAGTCTTCAGGATTCTTCTCTGGGTTGTAGTTCCTCTTCCAGTGATCAGCTTGATCATCAATGTTAGATGGTATAGGCTCTTCTATGGTGCACATGTACAACCAGATCGCCAGTCCACAGTACAACGGTGTCCTCAAATCCCTCCACTGCACTACCAACCAGTCAATGCCAAATTCCGACTTTATTAGATCATATTTTTGGAGGAGTTGTGAATAGGTAGTTGTGTCTTTTGTTACCTCAAAGTTCACCTCATCCACTCGCCATAACCCCCCATGATAGCCTGGTCTGAATGTGGTCAAGTAGTTTGCACCATCTTGTGTTTCCACCCAGCAGATTCGTCTGATGTAGCCAAAATCATCATGAAAAATCATCGATTGTCTAATCCGGTCAACAACTGTTTCAACTATTAAGGACCCTCTCTTTTCAGACATCATTGTCATGTCTACTTTCTGTACAGTAGAGCCATAATGGTAGATCACCACATAGGTACCACAAGCAGGTATCACAATTAGAGGAATGACAATCTTAATTACAAATGGATCAGGAAAGTAATACCAAGCATTAATGAACTGTGTCTTCACCAAGTTGATGATGTTAATAGTGTAACAATAGCAACTCCGAACACAATTGGTTACATTGGCCATACACCAGCTAAACAGTTGTTGTGGATAATTGAAGAGGCCTGGGAATGCCCGACAGTATTCCACTGTAGGCATGACAGTAATTATAATAACAAAGTATACAGGGCTACAAAAGCCACTTAGATAGCAAGCAGTAGTCAGTGATATTAGAATCGAAGGTGTGACTTTAGTCAGAAATGAGGTTATGTAGTAGAAGTAACTCCTATTGAAGTAATGCTGACGCCTCATCATCCAGCTTCTTAAAGCCGAGCCAGCAGTAAATGCTCCACACCGTATCTTTTCAGCCTCTGTGTGTACCCAACACACAATTTCCAGCATTGTTATAATTGCAGTAATGGAGATGATATAGACAGGACTGCAGAAACAACTTAAGAAGTAAGCACTACAGGAAGGAATGGCTGATAGGGACACAAAAGACTTGGACTCAACAAACAATGGGATGTCATAACAAGTCTGAACACACTTCTCCCCAACGTAATTGTACGTATCAAACACCACATTACCTGGACTTGTATACAGCCAGCATAGGTCTACTACAATGATGAGGTTGATCAGGATAACACACAATGGACACGTTGTCAGTATCGTCCCAGTGTAGCATTCATATACAAATGTGACAAAAATGAGAGCTGTATAGCACATCACTGCATACAGTCGTAACAAAACCAAAGTCTTTATGTAAGTGCACAATGGTGTAGTGGACATGTAATAAGCAGTACTGAGAGCTACAGATAGAAAGGAGTATCCAGTACACGGTGTACACTCCTTCTCAACTACACCACTGGACGTCCCCAGCTTGCAATTCACCCATCCTAGGTTATGCAAACAGTACTGGTCTTCCAGCTGACACTGCAACTTCTTAAATTGAATCTTCCACTCGTCATTCCTGATCGCAGCCACATTTTCGTTACAGTCAATTTTGCATGATTGATCGATATTGCTGGAGCAGTTATCATTTTCGCGGTTTTTATCAGCGCGATTACACACTTTAGTAGCAACAATCCAGTAGGCATCTGCAGCAGATTCTGTGTAATTCTGCTGTGATTTATCACTGGAATTATTGTGGGATTCTCGACGTTTGCATATGTAAAGTGGAGAATTTGTTTTAATGCAATTCCTCGAAGTAAACAGCTCCTGCAAAATGGTACAAGAAATCCACAGGTAAGGAAGAACGAAGACAATCGAATAAAAGTTTCCAAGCCCTGCAATCAGAACACACGCCAATCCATAGCTCCAATGAAATCGTTTAAACAAAAGTAACACTCCCAAGATCGCAAACGACAAACTCAGCCACATAAACATCACGAACGTCTTTGCTAGGTCTTAGACTAGCTACATGGTAATCCACATTTTTTTTTTTTTATTTCTTTCTAACAAGACCCAGTGGCCTGGGTGAAAAGCTACTTTAGTGAAATAAATGTGTGGCAACTTTTTACCCAGGCCATTTATTCAAGACAGGCCGCTATTTGAAACAATACGGTAGTTAGAATGAACTGACAATGTTTCTATGCTAACTAGAAACCTGAGGGATATGTGGACAAGGCTACTCCTAATTACCAAGACCACATGCCGAGGTAGTTAATTGTAACCCCACATCATCTGAGGGGCTCTAAATGGCATAGAAACTGATGTTGGCTCTTTCTAATTACTTGAGAAAATTTCCCCCTCGGCAGCGCAAGTTAAGAAGTGCAAACTGTGGCTGCTACAGTAGGAAAATTATTTATTTCAGTAAATTGATTTACAACTAGTGAAAATGTAACTGTAGGAAACACAATGTGCACTCTAGATCTTACATAGTTAGCATTAACTGCCATCTTGTTGTCTCCACTGAAACTCAAGTATTTTGTGAGACCATTAGTGACCATTAGTATATTGTATGTGTTACATGGTGGATGCTTACTGTGTTCACTCTGTTGTTAGGGGCAATTCAATTTTCAAGTTAAAAATGAGTGTTCAGTTAGAGTACTTTGTCATTGACGTGTGTTCTATTAGAGTAGATATGTGCTCTAATGTAACTAGCTCTGAATTTAAAACTATAGCAGGTTTACTTATGTGAACACTTAATATAAGAATGATATAGTGTTCAAGGATGTACTGTATTATGATATGTACATAGTACGTGTATAGCTAGTAAGCACTAACTGTTATCTATAGCAAAGTCCACACATTCCTCAAGATCGTAGTTCTGTATTAGCTTGACCTGTGAAGGAAATACTTGTCTTATAATAATACATTCTCTTTGCAGACAATTCTTGTGATGACAACACTACAGAGAACCTTGAGGAGAGACTACATGGATTGGACCTGGGTAATTACTTAATTACTGTATTGATAATAATTCCAGCATAGATGCTGAAAATAATTCAATTTGAAGTGTGTAGTTACTGTGGTATGTGTGTATAGAAATGGCATGGCCTGTGTGGAAGACAAATGACAATGCCCCAAAAATACTTGTATCCCATCTACACATGATAATCTCTTCACTTGATAATTTACATGCCACATCCAATTACAGTATACAAGTACAACTGTAGAGCGTATTATGGTATGAAAAGAAAAGGCATCGTTTTAGTTTCTCTGTTATTTACGTACATATATTATTTATACTGTTCATTATTCATATCAATTTTTGTGTGTACATTACATATACAAGATGTAGACAGTGAGTTGGTATGGCAACAGTTAACTGATACTGAGAAGGAAGAATTTCATAAGATGTTAGGTGATGGAAGGATTGGTCATCTACTGGACACTTACACTCCATGGTGGAAGGTGAGGTCATCTCTATCTGCTTGTGCTCATATCCTTATACACATACATACACGTGTAGTACAGTTTGTACTGTACATATGAATGTGCGGTAGTGTATTTGTGACATTTCTGTGTGTGCATGCGTATGGTGGAGATGTGTGTGTGTATGCATGTGTATTAGAACCCCAGCCTGGTTCAGTGTTCTCTTAAATGGATAGCTGAGGAAGCAAATGAAAACTATCCATTTCTTGCATGATACAGTAGGTAAAGTTCAGGTGGGATGCTATTGTCTTTACTTGTGAAACCTCCTGGAAGGTACTTGCTAACTTCCAGTACTTGAGTATTCCAGTGTTTCTGGGTACATGGGTGTCACCAAGTACACCTTTCTATGTGTATGGTAGTAGTACAGTAGTATTAGTAGTACAGTAGTATTAGTAGTACAGTAGTATTAGTAGTGTATTGAATACCAGCTGATGATGAATTCATGCTCCAATAGTTGATTGTGTAGTGCAAATATTTACACCAGTGCTACAAACCGTATGTGTATGCTTAATGTTTCTAACTCATGCATATACTGTATGTACTGTAGAGTAGTATGCATACATTTAACTACTTATGTTGAATCTACCAGTATATGCCTTTTCTTACAGCATCAACATAGTCGTGTTGTAGAAGTATCAGCTTCTGATGATCTTTTAGCCCCCATCTACCCTTACCCAGCAATACCTGCCAACCTGCCAGCTCTGAACACTTTGCTAAAGGTGTGTGTTGTTAGTGTATACAGTATGTATATCAGATTCTTTGCATATGGACCAAAAAGAGTTGGTAAATTTTTACTGTGACATAGGTTGTCCTCATTTACATGTAGATGCACATATGAGCTAGAGTTTTCCATCCTGTGAAGGGTATTTTTCTCTGTTAAGTTATCTAAAGAGGTCTCACTGTGTTGTGTTAAGCTGTGTGTCGGTACTTACATGCTGTATGATTTGATACAGACGTTGTCATGTACACATGTACATTTGAAATGTAACTTCACTTGTTTTCTTTTCTTGTGTGAGACCTTTGTTATTTTTTTGTCTTGAATTCATGTACGCTACATATACACTGTATTTTGAATTTTGGGGAGAAAAAATGAAAACGAAAAAAATGTGCTGTGACCAGGATTCGAACCTGGGTTTTTGCAGCCACAATGCAAAGTACTTACCACTATACTATCACAGCTCACATGAGAGAAGCACCAAACATAGGTATAAAATACACAACACATTTGAAATGGTGATGAAGATGAGGACTCACTTATCATACAGTACAATAGTACTGTATAGTAGGGACCACAAAGGTGTGGGCACGATCCAAAAACCAACCTCACTTTTCCTGAGAATTATGAGGCAGTATTGGTGAGGTAAAACTAAGCCCAAACGAGCTTTCAGATCAACCTGAAACATTTTCAACAAATTGCTATGGAATTTAAAAAACAATTATTACACAGAATTTTCTACTGACTGTCTGACTGATGCCTTCAGACAAGCATAACTCGATAACAGCTAAAGCTATGGGCTTGGCTTTTTCACTGTTCGACATAGCTTCAGTTGGACACGTGCCTTTTGGCATACCACAGTACGTACAATGCATTCTTCATGGACTTACCAGGGTTCTCCTTTGTGTCCCATTCATCTTTGCTGACAGCGAAAGGTGCATGTTGATTTGATGATAGCATGTGATGGCTTCTCTTTGTAACGGAAATCGTCCATATTTTTCATAGTGGCTACTTTGATTGCAGAGGTGCTTTTCAAACAGTTCTAGATTCGCAATGCTGTATAGCGGTTGACCATAGCTGACAATGAAGCGTAATAGATACTTTACTTTTCAGACAGTAATTAGTAGCTGGGGCACACGGTGCCATTTCTTTCGTTTGATGTGGTATGTGTGGGTTCAGCAGTTATAATAATTTATTTTACGACAAAAAGTTAGCAAACAAGTACAAACAAATTGAGTTATCAGGGACCATAGCACATCAATAAAAAGTACTGAAACAAGTGCACGATATTAAATCACAGTAAAACAAGAAGAAGTGTTATTTATATCCCTACTGTGCTCAAGATACCACAAGGATGAGCACAGTAGGGACATAACACTTCTTATTGTTTTACTGTGATTTAATATCGTGCACTATTTCAGTACATTTTATTGATGTACTATGGTCCCTACTCTAGTTGAAAATTCCAAAAAAATTTGTGCACTTGTTAAGTACGTATATTATCTTCAATATTAGAATTTTTTTGTGGCTTCTAAATAAATAGTTTAAACATCAGATGTGGTTATATTTATTTATTTCTGTTTATCTTATCACTGAGTAGGTGTCATGCTTACCGTCTTGTGTGTTAATTTATTAAATTGCTTATTCTGTAATGTTTTCATTGTTTACATACATACATAGGTTCAACCATCTTCCCTCCTGAAGTACAATGTTGTAAATGTTTTGTATCCTTTGTGGCAACAAGTTTAATGGAATATGGCACAATGGTACAGTATGTGTTCGTATTTCCTAGTATAAAACTGTATTCAAATAAAGGCCGGTCTTGATTATATACCGGGAGTGGGATAACGGAATTACTTACTCTATGTTGAATTAGTAAACCTCACTTAGTGACCGTCTATTCAATAAGAATATCCCAGTATGGTGGCCATGTGAGTTTATCCAAACATATTTGTATATGTGTACCTAAAACGTACATCTACTTGGAAATGAAAAGAAACACATTTACATGAGCACTTAGACTTTAGTTCACTGTCCATAATGGATGTTTACAAAGTCTTGCATGGTGAACAGTGATACTCATAAGACTGTCAAACAAATTCATAAGTTCATCTTTGAAATATTAATGTTTAGTGGTTATCCTTGACCATCAGATGTACAGATATTCTTATGCATACATAATACGACTATTTAATGGATCTCACACAGAACTAATCCAACAAGCAGTTGAGGTGAGTCACAATGTACTCATGAGATGTGTGTGTGTGCGTGCGTGCATGCGTGCGTGCGTGCGTGCATGTGTGTATATTATACCTTTGTACGTGTGTGGTAACAAGTCAGCTAATATTTTATAAATGCTATGTATACATATGTACCGTATTTATCCATATTAAAGCGGGGCTCAAAAAACGCAAGGTCCTAAATAAAGGTCAGGGGGCACCACCTTAATACAAGGGGTAGGACGAGATTACAATAGTTTACCGCATAGCCTAAATACGTATTTCAAGGGGGGAGATTTTTGCTGATTTTGCAGTTTGGGGGTTACCAGCAAAAATAGATTTCCATATAGTCTAATACATTTTGGGAATATTTGCAAATCAGTGATAATTATATTTTTAGCAACATTGCTCAACCTCGAAATATTTATATATCCCTCAAAATATTTAGGCTATACAGTAATTTGTAGAACAAGGCTTACTCAACTAATGAAACCAGTGACTTGTCAAAAGTATGTCAACAGTATCTGCTATAAGATTATTCAGCTGGTTCATGAGTGGATTGCAAGAAATAATTGCCCAGGCATCAGTGTATATGTGTTTGTATCATGTGTGTGTGTTCTTTTGGAGTATTTGTTCATCCATCCCTAGTGTTATCATATGGTATGGACATCTCATGTTCTCCTTGTTATAGGGACTATTAAACTTGTCTAGTGTATTATCCCACAATGCAGTATTCCATGATTGTAACTCAGCCATCAAGGATTCCATCACTAACTCTCAACAAGTGAGCATGATGTGTGATACATATTACCATACAGGACTAAAACAGTGATTTCTGGTATTTAAATGCATTTTATCAAGACTATAGATATGTAGTATTGACATGTTAAACCTGTTATTTATAATTTCATCTATATATGGTACAACCCAAGTGCAACATTGTTTCTTGCAAGTGTACACGATTAAAAAAACTCATTAATTTTTAAAGGACATGGCAGCCATTTTGCTAGTGAGTCATATGAGCCTTATCCATAATGATGTTTTATGACATCATGAGAATAAAGATGGCCGTGATAGTTGGAGGACTGTTATACAGGCGCCTATGGAGAAATTTTTTAAATTGCTCATATTTCAGCCAGAAAAGAAGATATCGAGTTCTAAACAACAGGTACAGTCAAGTTTTATATAAGACATTATGATAAACAAGTTTTGTCACGTTTGATATTTTTTTCTACGTTTACAATAACTTTTGTTACTCCATAACCATACCTGTCGGTTAATGGTCGATATCTCCATGTCTAGCGGAAATGTGAACGATCAAAAATTTATCTCCATAGGCGCCTGTATAACAGTCCCCCAACTATCGCTGCCATCTTTATTATCATGATGTCATAAAACGGCATTGTGGATAAGGCTCATAGTGCTTGGGCGGTACCATATGTGTGCATAACATAGGTTGTGTGATATTGTCATTTCATTATAGCACAAAGACACTGCTACTTCACTAGAATTTGCCTATGCTGTGATGTTGGACGTGTCATGCATCATCACTAATGGATCACATGATCTTATCGGTAGATCACAGTGTCTTGTATCACATGTTCTATCAGACCTGCATCACATGATCCAGAGTAGCTGCACAAAGGCCAAAGGTGAATAAGCTATGTGTACTGTGGTATACTATTGTGCTGAACAGTGAAACAATATGAGACACTTTGGGACTTTGGCTCCTGTTTACCTATCTCCTTAAGGGATAAAATTGTGTGGAGTTATAGTTGGGACCAAAGTCTTTGTCCTTACATACAGTATTATAAACAGTGCTCCAGATAATGTCGTACACTGGACAATTTCTGGACAAATTAGCTAATGTCTGACCATAATTGTATTTGGCAGGACATAATGGAGCCCAAAAAGCCCAGGGTGTGCATATTTGGTTTACTGTTTACTTTTTGGTTGCTAGGAGATTAAACATTCAAGCCACTCAAGAGAGTGACCACTAATGTACCCCTCTGCTGTACAGAAATCTCACAAAATCACTTGTAATAGTGTCTATATCCTCAGCACAACACAGGGAATGCCTACAGCCAGAGTGCCTTACACCAGAAAATTCCTATACTACAGGCAGTGTTATAGGTCACTTGTGTCCATGGAAAGTATAATATGTCTGGACAAGTTTGGATTTGTCAGGACATTTTATCCTGGCACTTTAGAATTCTTATCGGGAGCACTGTATAAAGTCCTTTTCTATTGATTGGCAGAGTTTGTCTGTATATGCAGTAGTATGCGTACCAATTACAATTGTCATGTTAAAATGATGTGCCATGGAGTCTCCAGGATTTATACAGTATATTTGTAATGGCAAAGTGACATTACCCCTGTATGTGTTAAAATGCCAACTTTTTGAGCTTCTGTGTAGCATTTTGTGGTTGTAATTATTGTAGTATTGATCAATCACATATTACAGGTTCCAAGAAGAGTGGTACCAAAGGAGTCACCTCCACAAAGATGTTACGTGAGGTAGAGAGGAAGGTGTTCTTCTTGTTAGTATGGAGTAAGGAACACTATAGTGACCTACTACCACTACAGAAGGTCATTGAAATAGAACATGGTATGTATCACTGTTAACCACAAGTCTGTTTGTCTATGACCATGTGGTACAATGGTGAAATAGTGCTTTGCAGATCAAGGGCTGCCTCATCTTTACAAAGGCAGAGTAAGAGATATATATATATATGGCTGGGTGATAGCCTAGAAGACGCTGAAATAAAATTATTTCACAACAATTTGTCATAAATTTATGTGTCAGTTCAAATATCGGTAACCAATTTGACCACTACTACAGTATGTATGTACACATTGAGCTGGATCCTCAAAAACATTTAATAACTCATGGATGTAATTACACACGATCTTGAAATTTGGCTCATTTGTAGTACTGTTTGACCCGCTAAGAAGATTTCAAAATCTTTTTGTTCAAATGTTTGACATAATATTTACGTACAGCCAATCAAAATTCTCACAATACATATCCTATGGGGAAGCCACACAAGTACAATGTCCATTATGGCCCTTTCCCGAACTTGTAATGGAGCCAAAATGTATGTCTGCTGTTGACTCCTTTGCTGTAACCATTAATTATCTGGTTGGCTGAATTGTTTACTCTCTTGAGAAAAAAATCCACTTCTGATTTTTTGCTGTTTTTCAGGATCTAGCTCAACTTGTACATACTATATATAACCAGTACAAACATATTGGGGGAGTGGATGGGGTCATTTTCTGTACTGATACAGTTTTATAGGAAACCTCCTATCCTACAATGTGTGTACGTACTAGTCGCACAGTAAAGTTTTTGATTGTGTAGCACTTGTTTCGTATAAAGATCGTGCCAGATATTTGTTTGACAGGCTGTTGCTTTGTATGCATCTTATTCTAACATGTATATTAACATACAGTACCATCTATATCATGTTAAACTGCATAGTTTTGATCATGTTAAGCATCATTTCCTGTTACGTACATAGATTTTTCAGCGAACTGTTCCCTTGTATACCAAAATTTAAAAATTTTAAAAGGAAGTAGGGATTGATATGATACACATGATACAAAAAGTAAGGAAACAAGATTAGATGGCTACTTGCTAACATAAGACACCTGCTTTTGGCTTATATCTTGAAATGAGACTATCAAATTAACCAAGATTAGGGATTAAAATGTGTCTCATTTTAGCAAGTAGCCTGAACAGCATGGTGCAGTGGACAAAACATAATCAAAACAACAGATTCATGAATCCACCATCATTAAATTAGCTGTCTGAAATTTCTGGAGCCGTACACCTAGCACTACCGGGTCTTACGGCAGGCAGACGAAATGCAGGTGAATTTCAATTAAAAAAAAAAAATCACTATACATCGATTTTCGCTTTGTTTAACCGAAGTATAGCATCATTACAGCAGTACTAATGCATTCCTGGTGGTTTTTTTTTGGGTAAAATTTGAGTGTAAAAAATTACATAGCCATATGATTTCTTACCTATCCCTACTTATTAAGTACTACTGTATTTAATGATACTGCCACAAAGTCACTGACAGATTTTAGTAGTACATAAGAGTATGCAATAAACCACATTGCTAGCTCATTTTCTATAATTGTATAACAGCTGTTGAAGGTCTGTCAGCATTTTATAGCAGCAGAGGGTATGTACCTTATTAGGGTATATACCTTATTACCACCTTTATGTGCTGGGTCATGTTAGAGTGTGTGGCCTAAAATTTTGAAAGGTTTCTTTATCCCATTACAAGTAGACATTTCTAGAACATTTTAATGATGTAATAATGATGTGTATGTGGGTATTACTATTCACTGGACTGCATTACAGGAGTGACAATGGAATAAATTCTGAGTACGAGTAGCAGAAACCAAACTACGTATCTTCTAAGGATTTCACTACCAAAACCAAAACAGTCTAGTCCAGTGAATAGTAACACCTCATGTATGTATAATATATATGCTCTCTCCTGAATTATTCAATAAAGTATTGTGCTACAATGAGTGGCATTGTGCATGACTTTCTAGTTTCTACATGCATATGTGACGAACATGACAGAGTCTTAAACTTCATGTATGAATTCCATGAATATTTTAAATATAATTTTAGCTGACTGATAGTGACAACAGAACCCATAAACCATGTATGTGTGTTATTGTAAAATGTTCTGGTAACTTGTACTTCATCAAGTTGTTTATTGACAGAGGGACTTGTGAAGGAGCTGAAGGAACACAGAGGCATGGAGTTAAAGATTCAGGAGAAGCAGATAACCAGCAAAACATCTCAGAATACTCCACAACATAATTCAAGACTAATTGAAGAATTGTGAAGCCATATATTATCGTGCAATTTTTATCAAAAGGAGATTTGCTAATAATACTGATACGTAGCTAGCTACATGCAATACACACAGTACAATTTTTTCTTCTTTCTTTTATTGGGTTCATGCAATCTGCTGGCCCTGAAGTTCTTTCCTGGACCTTGCTGTACATAGGACTTTGCAGGTGCTACACAACTGCTAAACATGTGACGGCACGGCTAAGGTTAATTGGCTAATGAACATGCACCGCAATTGTCGCAGGATAATAAAGTCTCGGGTTTTCCCTTAGCCTGCGTATATATGATTTGAGTCGTTCCCAGGTCATTTCCCTCATTTTTGACGTAATTCCTAGTTCATGCCTAGTCATAGTAGTAGTCCTGTAAAAAAAAAAAAGTGGATTACCATGTAGCTAGTCTAAGACCTAGCAAAGACGTTCGTGATGTTTATGTGGCTGAGTTTGTCGTTTGCGATCTTGGGAGTGTTACTTTTGTTTAAACGATTTCATTGGAGCTATGGATTGGCGTGTGTTCTGATTGCAGGGCTTGGAAACTTTTATTCGATTGTCTTCGTTCTTCCTTACCTGTGGATTTCTTGTACCATTTTGCAGGAGCTGTTTACTTCGAGGAATTGCATTAAAACAAATTCTCCACTTTACATATGCAAACGTCGAGAATCCCACAATAATTCCAGTGATAAATCACAGCAGAATTACACAGAATCTGCTGCAGATGCCTACTGGATTGTTGCTACTAAAGTGTGTAATCGCGCTGATAAAAACCGCGAAAATGATAACTGCTCCAGCAATATCGATCAATCATGCAAAATTGACTGTAACGAAAATGTGGCTGCGATCAGGAATGACGAGTGGAAGATTCAATTTAAGAAGTTGCAGTGTCAGCTGGAAGACCAGTACTGTTTGCATAACCTAGGATGGGTGAATTGCAAGCTGGGGACGTCCAGTGGTGTAGTTGAGAAGGAGTGTACACCGTGTACTGGATACTCCTTTCTATCTGTAGCTCTCAGTACTGCTTATTACATGTCCACTACACCATTGTGCACTTACATAAAGACTTTGGTTTTGTTACGACTGTATGCAGTGATGTGCTATACAGCTCTCATTTTTGTCACATTTGTATATGAATGCTACACTGGGACGATACTGACAACGTGTCCATTGTGTGTTATCCTGATCAACCTCATCATTGTAGTAGACCTATGCTGGCTGTATACAAGTCCAGGTAATGTGGTGTTTGATACGTACAATTACGTTGGGGAGAAGTGTGTTCAGACTTGTTATGACATCCCATTGTTTGTTGAGTCCAAGTCTTTTGTGTCCCTATCAGCCATTCCTTCCTGTAGTGCTTACTTCTTAAGTTGTTTCTGCAGTCCTGTCTATATCATCTCCATTACTGCAATTATAACAATGCTGGAAATTGTGTGTTGGGTACACACAGAGGCTGAAAAGATACGGTGTGGAGCATTTACTGCTGGCTCGGCTTTAAGAAGCTGGATGATGAGGCGTCAGCATTACTTCAATAGGAGTTACTTCTACTACATAACCTCATTTCTGACTAAAGTCACACCTTCGATTCTAATATCACTGACTACTGCTTGCTATCTAAGTGGCTTTTGTAGCCCTGTATACTTTGTTATTATAATTACTGTCATGCCTACAGTGGAATACTGTCGGGCATTCCCAGGCCTCTTCAATTATCCACAACAACTGTTTAGCTGGTGTATGGCCAATGTAACCAATTGTGTTCGGAGTTGCTATTGTTACACTATTAACATCATCAACTTGGTGAAGACACAGTTCATTAATGCTTGGTATTACTTTCCTGATCCATTTGTAATTAAGATTGTCATTCCTCTAATTGTGATACCTGCTTGTGGTACCTATGTGGTGATCTACCATTATGGCTCTACTGTACAGAAAGTAGACATGACAATGATGTCTGAAAAGAGAGGGTCCTTAATAGTTGAAACAGTTGTTGACCGGATTAGACAATCGATGATTTTTCATGATGATTTTGGCTACATCAGACGAATCTGCTGGGTGGAAACACAAGATGGTGCAAACTACTTGACCACATTCAGACCAGGCTATCATGGGGGGTTATGGCGAGTGGATGAGGTGAACTTTGAGGTAACAAAAGACACAACTACCTATTCACAACTCCTCCAAAAATATGATCTAATAAAGTCGGAATTTGGCATTGACTGGTTGGTAGTGCAGTGGAGGGATTTGAGGACACCGTTGTACTGTGGACTGGCGATCTGGTTGTACATGTGCACCATAGAAGAGCCTATACCATCTAACATTGATGATCAAGCTGATCACTGGAAGAGGAACTACAACCCAGAGAAGAATCCTGAAGACTTTGTTAATCCTGTCAGGGAATGGGAGAGAAATTATCCAGGTAGCTATTGTATAATGTACATACTGAATTCATTGTGCTGTGAATACATCTTTGTTCTTAACATCAACAAATATTCTGCTTTATAATTTTGTATGCAAATTATAAATTTAATGGGTGTACGTATATGAAACTTTTCAGACCAATTGTACTTAAGTTTTTGTTTACTTAGAACACCTTGCATTTTGAATGTCTTAGTTTTTAAATGTGACCTTATTACCATATTGTCTCGAATAGTGGCCTGGGTGTTTATTTCTTTCGAGCAACTTTCACCCAGACCCAGTGGCCTGGGTGAGAAGCTACTTCAGTGAAATAAACGTCTAGGTAACTTTTACCCAGGCCATTTTTCAAGACCGGCCACTATTCAAGTATGAGGATACCACCATGCAGTAAGTATACTGATGCTGTTGACCAATTAAAAGTCATTGATAATACTTGCCAATATTAGGAGTGGTGGTGTGAACTCACCTGCAGATTGACAGTAAGAAAGTATCACTGATAAAAAGTATTTTAAGTGATGTAAAATGAATGTATGTGATCTGGGGTAACAATTCACCAGTGTATTACTTGTATCTGATGTTTATATTTGGACAGGTTGTTACAGAGACATTGACTTGTACATTGTACTGGACAGCTCTAGTAGTATTGGAGAAGTTTCATATGTAAAAGCAAAGAATTTTGTGGCAGACTTGATTAGTGGCTTCACAATTGCTGAAGATGGCGTGAGAGTTGGACTTGTTATCTACGGAACAATTGCAAGTCTCAAATTTGACCTAACACATTCCTTTAACAAGAATGTCATAGTAGATAAAATTAAATCTGTAGAGTATCTCAGCAGTTTCACTGCTACAGGAGATGCCATAAGTCTCATGACAAACACTGGCTTCACTGAAGAACATGGAGTACGAGCATCTGATGGAGCCATCCCACGTGTAGCCATAGTCCTGACTGATGGAAAGTCTAATCATGGACAAAATGTGCCTGGGGCAGCTCAGTCAGCTAGGGACCAGTCTATTGAAATGTTTGCATTTGGAATTGGTAGTAATATCAATGAAACAGAGTTATTACAAATTGCTGGGTCACCAGAGAGAGTGTTTCGGATTGACAGCTTTAGTAACATCGATGATGTGAAAGCAATGATCACTCAAGGGTCTTGCAAATGTAAGTTATTGAGCTCTATTACAGTTGTGATAACAATGACAAATTTTACCAATACACAATTTTACATTGGTAGAGATATGCCATGTGTACCTAGAGTTGTCCATTTGAAATTGCATCACACTATAAGTGAGTTCTAGGAAAGCCTGTCTTATCTCCCATCACAACAGTTTGAACCTGCATGAATACATAATCAAATTTCACTTCAAAATCTGCTTTCACTGGCTGTTCTTTCCAAACTCAGTGCATTGCAAGCTGTATAAGCAATCTGGAGTTATGGCCAACATGAGGATGGCTATAAAATTAGGTGGCTGTACAGTCTGGTGGTGTTGGATAAAGACCTGAATGGCCCATAACTAGGCCAATGGTTCATCTCTACACATTTCTGTTTCAGTTTGAAAACACCATTGTCACCCTCACCGACCACCATTATGAGCTCACCTGATATAGACAACTGAAGTAATGTATAGAGCAAAATACTTAAAATGAATTACTTCAGTGTGCATGAAATTTCATGTTGAGTAACTAAACGAAGACATTTACAAAGACAGAAGCGAAGTATTTATTCTTTGTACTATGTGCAGTGCATCTCTTCATTATTATGTAGTTATATAAGTCAACTGTCTTGTTGCAGCTACTGTGAAAGCTACAGTCAATTTGACTTACAGTGGAAACCTTACTAATGGCCAAAGTAAAGTGTTTGAGTTTACAGTCGATGAAGGAGGTATTACAGTTGAAACACACACCAACAGTGGAATGATAACACTCTTTGGCTCCTATACCAACCCTAATCCTAGTCCAGTATGGCATGACCACGTTGTACAAGGGATCCAGGATAGTAACACAGTGCTTATACCACACTTGGCTGCAGTTAAGAGGAGGCAGGCTGACTCCGTAGTGTTTTATTGTAGCTTGGTTGGAGTGGATAGCAACAATGAATTCTCAATCAAAGCATTGAAGAACTCATTCTCTTGACTGTGTGCATAGACTGAACATAATTTCCAAGCTGCTTAACATATACACTTATAGCTGTTAATGTATTTGAGTTTGTAACTTTTTATTATGTGCACTGTTTTTGTTACATGTACAATAAAGTGATTGGTTGATTTATTATTTAAAATCACAGTACTCGGCAAAGCCATTCTTCCACACTGCATGGAGTACTCATAACATTACAAACACATGCACATGCAGTAACACTGCTAAGCTACACACAACACATAAAAATTATTACTACTGTCAGGGCTGCCCAGAGAAATTAAGGGGCCCAGGGCAAAGAGTTAAAGTGGGGCCCTTCACCCAAGTTGTAAGGTGAAAACCAAAAAAAAAAAAAAGAAAGAAAAAAAAAAAAAAAAGGTCACTGCTGGCAATGACAATAACTACCCAGCACCAACCATATCTCCTTATCTATAAGCTTGCTACACTGCTCCTCTGAAGAATACTGTGACTGCTCTATTAGAGTATTTAGATCTGACTGCTCTATTAGAGTATATCGATCTTTTAATCAGGTATTCAGGGGGCCCTTCATGGGGCCTCCTGGGGCCCGGGGCAAAATGCCCCAGTTGCCCCCCCCCCCCCCCCCTCCCCTGTGGGCGGCCCTGACTACTGTAGTAACAATAACAGTTCAGGATGAGTACTTATTACAAATTATTAGTAATGTCATCAAATATACTAGATGGCAATGAATTCCACTACACTGTAGCCTGGTGCCAAAAAAAGTGCTAACTAAAGTTCTTTTTGTATCATTTGAAATGTCTGCAAATCATTTTAACGTCTGGTATTGTAAGAATATTTACAATCAAAGTTTATTGGTGGCTGAAGCAAAATACCCTCACCAAGATAATGTTAACCCAACATGGTAGGATTACATAATAATTCCTACCATGTCAATGGCGGATCCAGGATGGGGCATTTGGGGCAAATGCCCCCCCACCTTCAAGAAATTGCATACAAGATCGAGATACTCTAATAGAGCAGTCGATTATACTCTAATAAAGTAATCACAATGTTCATGAGGCAGTGTAGCTTACCCACGAAGTTATAAATAGGATTTTATTTTACATAGCATACGTGATATAATATATTTGGTAAAAGATCACTAGCTATTATTGTTGTGACCTTTTTTTTTATTTTTGCTCTTCAACTTTTTTCAGCAAACTCCCCCCCTCCCCCTGGATCCGCCCCTGCATGTGGAGTTAACATTAATTCCTACCATACTGCAGTAATTCCTACCATAATTTAGGAATAACTGGTAATTTCAGGCTCAGTGATGTAAGTCTAGTTAACTCTTATTTGTAATTAATTAGTTTTGTAATTACCTGGCTGCCAGCACAAGTTGTTGGCAGACCATCAATACATACATAAGCCATTCAAGGTTTGCTTTATAGCTACTGTGATCCATGGTCATACTTCCGTTATAGATACACATGCAGCTCTATTTTGCATATGCTGTAAACCAAGATCAAGATATAGCGTCTTGTTAATAGCGGGTCCCCACACAGATATAAGGCATACATATATGTGTAGCTACCGTGATTCTAAATCTAACATGATGATTTAGTGTTAAGGCCACTACAATGAGATAACTTGTTTCTCATCAACTTCTCATAGAGTAACACATGCGGGCGGGCGGGTTATCTCATTATTTCATTACTGCACAAACCATAGCTATAAATTGCAGATGTGTACAAAACCAATATAATAATCCTTTATTTTAGGTAATTGGCAGGTACACACCAAGCAATGGTGCACACTGAGGGTAAAACTCCAAGTTCACATAAGCTTCAACTTCAGTAACAAAGCTTTCATTTCCTTTACGAGAGCTCCACCAGTTTTGGGGTCATGTACCATACCACAGTACAGCAGCAGCAGCAGCAGCAGCAGCAGCAGCAGCAGCAGCAGCAGCAGCAGCAGCAGCAGCAGCAGCAGCAGCAGCACTGAGCAGTAGCAAACATCAGCAAACATGGAGCAGCGGGGTTAGCATGTGTAGGATGGTCAGTCTTATTAGGGGGGAGGGGCTGTCTTATGCACTAAAGCTACTATGACTCTTAGATATGCACATAGGGCATGCAGGTCACGGTACCAATGCTAGTGTATAGTCTACTGTACACTGTAGTCACAATGTTGATGCCTTGATGGTTTTTGATGCTCCAGAAAGCACTCTAATCAACACAGAAGTAAAAAAACACTAATAAACGGTGTCTGTATCTCAATGGGGTTGTAGTTTTCCATGGAAATAGTGCTTTTCTACGTGATAAGCCCACTACCACAATACTCAAAAAAGTTATGCTGCAATCTCGTGCACTAATGAGTGCGCATGGGCAAAAGAAAACTTTGGTGCGGGCGGTTGATGAGAAACAAGTTATCTCATTGTAGTGGCCTAATTTGAGCACTTGTGCAGTAAAACATTAATAAATTTGTTGTGACCAATGAGTCGTGAACTTGCTGTATACTAGCTGGCTTCTCAACAATTCCTAGAAATTGTTATAGAAAACCCTCGGACTTCCCCCAGACACTATAGCTACTAATGTGTGGTAAACAAAGCTATAAAATTTAATAATGCGTGTGGTTAGCTACACTCGGGTCACAGTGTAGGTTGTGAGCATGTTGAACATCTGGCTGAGCTCATCATTCGGATTCTTAGGTGTCGTGCTCCTTTACCGACGATTCGACTGGTTCTATAGCTGGTTGTGTCTGATAATCGGTACAATAGGATGTTACTTTCCAATGGTGTTGATTTTCCCTTATTTCCTAATTGTATGGAGAGTGGTAGTAGGGCGCTACATCCACACAAATTCTCAGTTGTTTATCGGTGAACGTCGAGGAGATTCGAAGCCAAAAGTGTATGAAGAAGAAGACGATGAAACTGACTCGTTTTCTAATTCTTTGTCTCACTGGATAGTAGCTATAAAAATACCAGCAGAAGCGGATAGTTTGGAGGAACCGACCGAAGAGAACGGTATTGCAGAAATTTACTTAAAACGCAAAAATTACCATACCCTTTACGGGAAAATTTTAAGTAACCAGCGCCATCATGCTTACGGAGTAACTTTAAGTTATGTGTTCCGTCTTCATTACGGGGAAACTTTAAGTAATCATCTCCGTCATCTTTACGGGAGAATTTTAAGTCATTGCGTCACGTGATCTTAGTTATCTGTAGTTGTGACGTATCTGCCTCCCACTGTCACGCAATCCGTCCCATGAATTCACTACTACAGTACCGTATTTATTAGCTTATTACTGGGCTGCTCCAAATCAATTGTGGTACCATCGCGCACACCCTCTATGACCACTCGCTGCCTTAGCCAGTATCACGTGATTTTAGCGGCCCTTAACCACTTGATTTTGATCACGTGACTTTGGCGATTCAACCACATGGATTATGAAGTGTGCTGTAATGAGGCTGCAGATTTTCTATGCTATGACTGCAGTCCTGAAGGAAGGCCTCTTTGCAGCAGTTGCTACAACGTAACCCCAAAAGAATTGGACATTCACTGGTGAGTCTTATACCTCATGAATCTTCATACAAAATTAAATAATACTGTGTTGTGTGCATAGGTGCCTGTAGAAGAGAGTCCCAGCACCTGACTGCCCAGCACCAACACTTAGTTCTCAGAGATATGGAGTACCTTACTTAAAGTTTCCCCGTATATATCAAGGAATTCATTACGTTTTTAAGTAAATATATGTAGGACCCTACATGATAGCTTCTTTGTAGCTGAACTCTACAAGATGATTTCTTCTAGCTGAACTATCTCTTTCCGTAGTTGAACTCCCTACAAGGTAACTTCTTCTAGCTGATCTTTCTACAGGGTGGATTGTTTGTAGCTGATCTCTTGAATTCTCTTCAGGGTGACTGCTCTATTAGGGTAACTGCTCTATTAGAGTATCTCGATCTTGCACTTGCTATACCAAGTAGGATTTCGAGCTAATCTCGATTGCGTAATTGTTACACACTGTTGGTTTTTTCGTTGTATCTTCCTGGTTTTACCTCGATTTCTTTCAAACCACAAAAGTTTGAGGTTCAATAGTTAACCTATTCACCCACCGATGTTCAGCTTCTTCCCCTAAGCGGTTTATCCTGTAGGCGTAACAACATATTGGTGTTATTTTTCGTAAATAATCGCTCATAACTCTTTGCCTGCTTATCGTATTCCAGCCAACGTTGGTGCCGAGATGCGCCTTTCTACCTCCGCCAAATTTCAAGGCAATAGGATATGGCGTTCGCGTTTTATAGCAGTTTTTGTAAGTGTGCGACAAGAAGAAGAAAAATAAGAAGAAAAAACGAAGAAACTAGGCCAATTTTTGAAGTCGCATATCTCGGGAACGCTTGAAGCGATTTCGCTCAAATTTGGACTGTGGAGTACTGACGTTGGAAGGCGCGACCACAGCAAAAATCGTCTTGTTTCATCAATGCAGCACTGAGCTACGGAGGTGCGAAAATTGCGTTTTCTTTCTTCCTGTCAATATACTCACGGGCGTTGCGCGCCGGCTTCTTGGGCCGCACGACACACTACCGTGTGCCTTGATCTAATCAAAACAGCCAAGCTGTAAAAAAATGGTGCCGCCTCCAAAAAAGCCAGTGTAAAAAAAGATGCGAAACTTGATCAAAGGTGACGGCCAAGAAATGGCCGTGATGGTAGGTTAATGGCAAAAACTTTAATAACGACAATTCAGATGAATTTGTGTTGCCTCCTCCAAGTTCCACTAGGATTCAGCACCAAATTCACCTGAATGGTCTTTATTAAAATTTTTGCCATTTACCATCACAGCCATTTCTTGACTGCCACCTTTGATTTCACATCTTTTTCACCCTGTTTTTTTGGAGGCTGCACCCTTTTTTACAGCTTGGCTGTTTTTGATTAGATATCACTTCTTTTTGTAATTTCATACCTAAAGCCAGCCTGTGGCTAGCTTTGGGTATTTCTTTTAACTTGTCTTTTTCTTTTCTACAGGAATGAGGATTACTAAGAAGAAATTTTTATGTTAAATTGTTTGGCTGTACATACACATTTAGCAATATTATTTAGTAATTATTTGTGTTTATGAATCATTAATTAAGTCATGCAATTGTTTGCAGCTGAAAACTCTACATGGAAATGTGTATGTAAGTAGCTGAAATTTCTACAGGGAGACTCATAATGTAGCTGTATCCTTAGATGACATGGTGAACAATTTGTAATTGAACTTACTACAGAGTAACTTATAACCTAACTAAACTCTACAGAAAGAATTGCAAGATAGCTGAACTTTCTACAGGATGATTTTCTTGTAGGTGAACCCTCTACAGGGTTAGATGTTTCTAGCTGAACTCTCTACAGGGTGACTTGGTTCTATCTGATCTCTATACAGGGTGATTTGTTTCTTCTACGGGTGATATGTTCCTTTCTACAGGGTGATATGTAATGTAGCTAATTTTTCTACACTGTGACTTATTTCTAGCTGATCTCTCTACAGGGTATTGTTTCAAGCTGATCTCACTACAGGATACTTGTTTCTAACTGATCTCTCTATAGGATGATTTGATCTTTATACAGAGTTATTTGAAATGTAGCTGATCTCTCTACAGAGTAACTGGTTTCTAACTGACCTCTCACAATCAATCGTGCCTCAGTGTTCTGTGCTGAATATATACTTAGCAAGCGAGTCGATCTCAGAGTTGATTGACCTGGACCTGAGTAATACTTGTGTAGGTACGTGTTTAGTTTTATACTTTGTATTTATTTCTGCCTTGAGTTTTGCCACTAGTTAAAAGTGAAGCACTTAAAATGTAGTACAAGCTCTGCCTTCTATCCCTCCAGTCACTGACTAGTATCAAACTAGTACTACACTGCCATTTATGTACCCCATTGGTATTATTTCCCACCAGCATTAGTGGTGTTGGAGCATTTCTAGATGCTTTTATTTGCACCAATGAATGTTCAGCCCCCTACCGCTCACCCCTACCACTCACCCCTACCCCCACACAGGCCTGTAGTAAGTCCAAAGCTGCTCTAACAAACATATATGTAGGAGCCATCACTGAGTTATCCTCCTACCTATGGCTAAGTACTTTTACTTTGCGCTGTTTTTTTGTGCAATGTAATGACGTGTCACTTTCTCGAAACTTTTCTGATACCGCTAGTTGCTACACTTGATTTTCAACTAATATCTCATGCTGCTAGCATAATAAGCAAATAAAATTTCCGCTTCGAAATTGTATTGGGTACTGTACTGCCAGCCAGTTACATAGACTTGTGTGTATATGCAATTAGGCGTTTAATTACAACTTCCTGTAAACACTGATGTGTGAACATTATTTTGTCACAAGCCATCAATTAAAAATGTGCTAGTCAGTGATTGTAATTTATGTGATGTATCTGCATTTCTAATTTTATTTCAACATTCACACTGCGCTATATTAATTTTCTCACTTGCTTGTACAGTATTAATTGTAGGTGTGAAAAAACACAGGCATGTGGATATATATTGTAGTGTATGTAGTTAGATAGTGAGTCACTTCCATACAATGGATTCATACATGTGTAGTGTGTGTGTGTGTGTGTGTGTGTGTGCATGCATGAGTGCGTGTGATGAGCATGTGTCATGTGTATGTGTGAGTGTGTAAAGTTGTGTATCTGTGTCTGTTCATATCTCCCACAGCAGGTGATAGTCTAGGTGGGACTTTGGGGGTGTCCACACCTTCACCTGTGGGACATGGCACAGCCTCATGTGGGTTACTAGTACATAGCTACTGGGATATTCGTACCTACCTAGTGAACCAGCACTGGGATATCTGTACACTAGGTGCAAATCCTCCTGGAGCAGGAAAGGCTTTGCTTTTTGCTTGCTTTGTTCCCTGCTCTGTGTGTGCATATCCAACAATTAAGCGACTTTTAATAAAAAAAATTTTATTGGCAAGATACACGCGTCTACACTGGAAGCAGGTTTTCAAGGCTCTGTTATGGAGCGTCAGATAACTTTTAAACCTTTACCAGGTTCTAGCAGGAATGGCCAGCATGATATCTACTTTCACGTAAAATATAACAGCTTATTATTATTTTTATTATTATTATTATTATTAATGCTTTACAATGCAACATACAATTACAATTGTACATGTGTAGGTGGGTATAGATGAAGAAAAAGTTGCATTGATGGTCTGCCAGCAACCTGTGCTGGCAGCCGGGAGTTAATCAAACTTATGTAGTAAAGTTAATTGTCAGTCCAGAATCATAGCACTTGCTGCATCTACAGCAGTAATGATAGGTGCAGGGATTGTCAGGAGAGAAATTTGTGGTGAAGTGTTGCCATAAATAGTTCTGAATAGTAGCTTTAATGACTGGTAGAGACTGGTTGATGTCAATGCAAGGTAATTGGTTCCATATCCTTGGAATTCTATTAAAGTAAAAGTTTCTGGGATAGTTACTATTAGTGCGGACATGATTTAGTTTGTTAGTAGACGAAGACCTGGTGTTGGAAGAGCTGAATGATATGTAGTTGTATATGTTAAATTGAGAAGATGGCTGTTGTAAAGCTTTGACAAGGAACATAATATCATAGAGATCGAGCATATACATTAGAGGTAAGATATACCTAACCGGAGTAAGCGTGTATAGTCACTGACATAATCAGCTAGAATGAACTTGGTGGCTCGTCTTTGTACTTTTTCAAGAATAGTGGTATCTTTGATCATATAAGGATTCCACAATTGTGAGCAATAAGTTAACTGAGATCTCACTAGAGTTAAATAAAGAAGTTTTCTGGCTCTGATAGAATGGCAGCTATGGAAGACACGCCTTAATACGGCCTTCTTCATGGTACAAAGTAGGGGGTTTAACATTACACATAGAACCATTGGCAATGAAAATATTGGCTCACCCCAACAATCCAGGTGCGAACTATTTAACGATTCCAGGTTATACCAGGCTAGATCTATCCTTTCTTGAATACTTCAGCTAGCTATACCGTTCGTGACGAACGTTTTACACGGTACAAATAATTTTATAAAAATCACCATCTCAATCCAATAGTCGCATACCCCGGCTGAGCACTGATTATTAGTGACGCGCGCGATATATTGCGTGGGCGAGTTGCAATGGAGAAGTATTCCGTTCTTGAATGTTTAATTCATCAACTTTTGAATGGTCAATAGTCCTTGTACATCATGCTAATAACTTTTTTGATCACGTGATACATCTTTGCATTTTGTACATGTAATCAAATAAATATTTTTAAAAATGGTCATTATAAAAATTTCAAGTTAGTTGATTGCAGTTCTCCAACATATAAACCTGTGGGAAAAACAGTCACATTCAAATTGGTGAATTAAAAAAAATCTTTATCATGCACACACTACACACACACACGCTACACACACACACACACACACACACACACACACGCTACACACACGCTACACACACGCTACACACACGCTACACACACGCTACACACACGCTACACACACGCTACACACACACACACACACACACACACACACACACACACACACACACACACACACACACACACACACACACACACACACACACACACACACACACACACACGCTTCACTATACATATTCACATAAAAATAAAACACTACAAGGTATGGTAATGGTTGTTTACAATATCAAAGAACGTATATATTTAAACAGTTGTATGATACTTATAGACTGTTTTTTTCACTGTCAACCACTTCTTGTGCGTGGGCGGCCCACCACTACCCCTCCCCTCCGCACCCTCCCACCCACCCACCCCCTATATGATATACGTGCTATACAGAAGAGCATATAAAAGTAGCTAAAATTAACAGGTTTTTGTAGAATCAGTTTTATTTTTAAAATTCAAATGAAATAGTAATACAAATGAAATAGTAATGCTAGATTATTTATGTATACAAATTTTTCATAATAAAATTGATATCCCATTTTGATTTGTACTTCCACTTTGCAACATATTCAAGAACAAGAAGCTACCACACTTAATCTCCAACCACTGTCATTAATTAACCAAGATCTCACTAGTCTGTAATTCACCTTACTGTAGTGATTTTATTGATTCATTTGTATGTTTTCTTCATTTTCCTTTGAAGTTGTACCAAGAGTTCATAATAAGGTGGAGAGTGTCTAACTTGAATGCATTCACCAAACACGCTGCTTAAAGTAACACCTCGGCCTTATTTCAGAACAAAGGCTTTACCTTCTTCAGCAGCACTAATCAACAGTTTTCTATCCCCCAGTAAAGGTGTTGATTTGATGAAAGGTGAACTTTACGCAGGGTGTTTGTACGGCCATACTGAGTTAGACACTCTCCCCCACACAAATCAGTATTACAAACTCTTGGTTGTACAGTATAGGTAAACAAAGATAAGTTTCTCTCCCATCTTATTCTAGGATTTCTATAGACAAGGAAAATTCAATTATTTGTATACAGGCTCAAAATTGAGAAAATATAAAGAAAGTGAATTAATATTATACAGTCAGTTTGCTTTTGGATATTTAATGCCTCCAACCACAACAAAAATTCGATGAATCCATGCATCTCATCACTGGTCGTCTGAACAATCTGAAAGTGATACCTCACTCAATCAACCATATATTCTGTTTATTAGACTGAATAAAGTCATGATTACCTAAACAATCACTTAATTAACGTTTTATAATTATCCCATTCCATTTTCCTGGAGGTTCCACTGATAAAATGCAATTTCAGCAATGATAGCAGCTATCCAAGCTGCAAGTTGATTCAGAAAGCATTCCATTCTGTAAAATAGACCCCATCCAGAATTCAACTCAGTACTCAGGCTGAGATATCTGACAATAGTCCACTACTCTGTTAATGAATCATTGATGTTCACACAATATAGCCTCCTTGAGGTATCTGAATGCACACACTGCACAAAATTCCTTTAGATTCTGCTTAGACTGAGCTTGTCACTATACTTGTTTCCTTTGTAGTGTAGCTATACACATAGCTACTGATTTATGCCGATTAGAAAGGCTGGGCCTCAGACTGTACATTCTAAAGTCAAGTAAGTAAAAACAACTCATATACTAGTAAAAACAAGTCATGCATTAAGTTCCCTACTTGATATATCCGAAGATGAACACACTGAGTCAGCTAGTCCCACAATTAGTACTTCGTCACTAATGACAACCAACAAGAACCCACAATCGATCCTTAAATTCGTTTTATCTTTCTTGGGGTACATTTGATTACCTGCTGGAAGTGCCACTGATAACTTGTACAGCAATGGTAAGCTGCAAGCTTCAATCTGAGAAAGCATTCCGTTCCGCAGTTTAGTCCATCATTCCGTTCCGTTCCGTTCCGTAGAATAGACCCCACCGACAAAGAAGTCACATACGAAGATTGGTAAAGTTGTGACGTCTCTAACCATCTGGGTGAGCGTGAAAAATTAGCCGGAAATCACACCTTCACTACATAACTTGTCCATTCAACTGTTTAAAAGTAGATATCTCAGTGTAAAACAACTGTATGATCCATAAAGTATAGGCAGGTTATATAGAGCCTACTTTATTTTATGAGTAATATGTAACTGTAACTAAATAGTTCAGTTGCATGTAATATGTAACTAGTTACTTTTACAAAGTAACTTTCCCAACACTGCCAATCAGTGTCACTGACTGATTGAACATCATTTTAATTGAAGTTGAGTTAATGCAGTGCTACAAGGTGGTTGCAGCTGAGTTAAGGACAGATCTGCTTCTCTACCATAACAAGCCTTGTAAGACTGGTTTCTTACATGGTTGTCTTGCTAGCTTACTGTCAGAAATTTACAAAATTATCCTATATGCAGTTTTTGTAACTTGCTGGGTATTTTGTGCTATATCATCTTCATGGCAACTACATTTACATATTATTAAGTCCACCGAAGGGAGCGAGTTCAGCTACAAACAAGTCACCCTGCACAGTAAAAACTAAAAAGGAAGGTCGCTACTAATGTCTGCCATAATACTCACTATTTTTGTGCAGTGACGTTCACTACTATATAGTGAGGGTCACTACAAAAGTAGTGAACATCACTAGCTACACAAAAATAGTGAGTGTTGTAGCAGAAATTAGTAGTGACCTTCACTAGTTTGTTTTTACTGTGTGTAGAAAGATAATTCAGCTACAAACAAGTCACCCTTACAATGTACTAATATTCCATTTCATATTTCAATTACGTAGGATCATAGGTATACACACAAATATATAGAAGATTCTTTATTTGTTAGACAATTCCTGTAATAATGAAACAACACAAGCTGAAAGGAATGGCTTATAGCTGGCTTTGTGGCTTGCAATTATAAAAAGAAATGATATCTTAGCCAAAACAGCCAAGCTGTAAAAAGTAGGTGTGGCCCCTAAAAAGGCCAGGGGATGGAAAAGTTATGAAATCAAAAGTGGCAGCCAAGAAATGGTTTTGATAGGCAAAAGTTTTACTAACGACAATTATTTGTGCTCGAGAATGGATCTTTAGTCCAACATAGACTGGAATATGTTCTGTGAAGAGGTGCCTGAGGCTTGTATCTGTCACTATTGGGTCATTCCGTGTCAAATCAACAAGGAATTTAGGGTCACCTCTCAGATTTTTACAAAACCTGGTGTGTTTGTAGTACCTGTGGTGCTCATCATCCATACAAATTTTTAGCCCCATAAACCACATAGTTTCTGATTTTAATTATGGCCACAATATTTCATTAAAAAATTAATCCGTCTGAAACAAATTGACTATAACTTTGTATCGGTATTTAAAATAAAATTTCTATTGATTAAAGACTGTTGATTGACCTTTCAAGTGAAGCATAATGGGATATCACCTTAATTAAGGTTGAAAAGTACTTGAGTGAAAACTTTAATTCAAAACTGCTGTTTTAAGTTCTCTGATTTTTTTGGTGGATGATTAAGCACTGGATCGTGGTCTATGTTTGATAAATTTTTTGTGATGTGACCACAATGGGTTCAAGAGATACATATATAATTAAATATGTTCTGGAATGCAGTGGAATTTTGTACTCTATTATTACTGTATTTATTTTTATTTATTTAACCAGGGTAAGATGAGTACAAAAGGCAAAAGCCTATAGGTGTATCACCTACAAAAACACACAAGATACAAACAAAACATGGCAAACTATACATACACATCAGTACAAAACAAGTAAATGAACTTCTACAACAGATTCCTAATTACATAGAAACTTATATGACACATGTCTAAAGAGGGACTATACAGGTGGTCACCAATACAGGCTGTACTGTATTTGTACACCTCTATTATGTAGGACAAACTTGGTATGACCTACAATAGTTGGGAGTGGTTATTAGAGGGGTACACTACCATACTCTTTGTAAACAGTATCTTTTTTCTGGAATTATGTCCCATATGAAATATTCTCTGTACCTCATCGAATACATAGGGCCATTCCTCGCCTTTTATGCTACATGCATGACTGTGTCGGTACAATGGAAAGGACACCCTGAAAATGTGGTCAATTTGATAACCTGGATACTTGTTTATAGTTTCATTTTATTGGCATACAGGGTATACATTGGTTCCCAGACACTTCTGTGACTTCTCTAATACGAACACTTTATCATGGTCCCAGGAATTATAGTAAGATTTCACTCTATGTATACTTGTAACTCAGTGTGTGAAAGTAATTACTGCATATGCTACAGTATTTCATTACATCTATGTGCACTTTGAAGATCAGTACAAGCAAGTCTTAAATTCACACAAATACCCAGGTGAAATTTACAGCATTGGATATTTATCTCCTTTGCGTGAATACAGGACTTGTTTTTTTTCTAATATCTCAAGGGCTCCACAGCATATGTGCATCACTTGCAGCTCAACGAGAGAAAATAAATACTTCAAATAATAAAAAGTATTATACACCCATACACACCTGCAATGGGACCATGATAAAATGTTCATTATTAGAGAAGCTATAGAAGTGGTACAAAATGTATATACTATTAAAATAACAAGTATCCTCCATGTGCCTGCTGTTCAGGGTGTCGTATTTGAGGAGTTCCACTGTAACAATGCACCCACATGGTACTGTAGTGTGGAGTGGATCTATGTTAGTGTGCTGTGGTGGGTAATAAAGAAGGTACTTTTGAAAAGAAGGTATAATGCTCACTGTTCTGGAACACATCATGGCTTTATTTTGAAGTTCACCTGTTTATCAGGATCATTTTTGGATCTGTCAGACAGGATGGCTGCATTGAATCTACCAGTATAATATTAATGTCCAACTAAGGAAATAAGAATTAACAGTACTGCATAAAGGTGGTCCTTCAATACAGGTGGTCATTAATGCAGGTTGCACTACACTTGTACACCTCAATTGTTTAAGACAAACTTGACATGACCTAGATGGGAGTGGTTACTGGAGGCCACACAGTAATAATAGAGTACAAAATTCCACTGCATACCACAGTATCTCTTGAACTCATTGTGGTCCCACCACAAAATTTTATCAAACGTAGACCATGACCCAATGCTTATTCCCAAGAATTTTAAACAGCATTTTTGGAAATATTAAGAATTAAAGTTTTCAATTAACTACCTTTCACTAGGGACCCGCCGATTATGCTGGCATAATTTTGAGCATAATAGGTACCTAAAAGCATTGAGCATAATGCCAGAATAATAGGTTAAATATTTGTGCGATAGTATAAATTCTTGCTGGAAAAATGACAATTGCAAAATAAGATCGATATACTCTAATAGAGCAGTCAGTAACTCTAATAGAACAATCATCAAACTGATTGTTCTATTAGAGTATATCGATCTTTTCTCTTACATGCAGCAAGAATTTATTATTTGTGTTCCAGCCACTCATTTTTTTTCTTTCTATACAGTGTTAAACTAGTAGCAAAGCATATGAACTAAGGCATGAACATTGAGCATAATCGGTAAATATTGAGCATTAATTTAAGCATAATAGGTGAATTTTTGAGCAGTGCAGCATAGCATAATAGGTAAAATTATGAGCATAATCGGCGGGTCCCTACCTTTCACCCTTAATTAAGGTGATATCCCGAAATGTTATACATCACTTGAAAGGTCATGCAAAAGTCTTCTCAATTGGTGAATGTTTTGTTTTAAGATATTAACACAGCACAAAATTACGATCAATTTTGTAACTTGAGATGGACCAAATTTTTATGAAATTTTCAAAATATTTTTGGTGATAAATCAGATATATGGGGCTAAATATTGGTATGGGTGATAAACACACCAAGTTTCATCAAAATCCGAGAGGCGATCCTAAATTTCTTGTTGATTTGACACAGAATTACATTAAAAGCTAAGAAATCTACTGAGATGTTGACACACTGCTGTGTTCATTGAGTTACTTAAAAGTTCAGACAAAAACAGACTATTTTCACAAGGGCTAACAATATAGTGTGCAGCAACATCTCTTGAGAGAATCTCCTATGAGCGATCTGTTAAAATAATGTTTCTGTACAACATTTGCAGCTTACACCAAATAAGTACATCATTATCATGGTTATGCTCACAAGCCTTTTTGAGTGTGTCACCCAAATCATCCACAAATGAAAGCAATACATACATCTTTGTGACATTTCCTTAAGATTTGGCAGTATGTTTGGAACAGTTTGGTGTTGAAATCGATGGACACATTCACACATCAAGCTTAAATCAAGGTTATACATCAATTTCAACCAAACTGTTGCAAACAAGTTATTAACTGTCCAGCACCCAATTAACAGAATGCTGTGACAGTGTGATTGTATACTTTTAATATCATTTGAAGGTTTGCCATTTTTTTGAAATTATCTTTCACCTTGTTCTTAAAACAGCATTATAGTAATCATGTATAAAAGAAAAAAATTTTCCCTCAAACATTTATAACTTGCATTTAGTTAATTATAGTCAATGTGCATTTGCTTGGGCTCTCCATTCACTGAGTGTGTTATGCGTTATTGCGCTTGAGCTATTTTTGGGTCTGCTACATATATACAACCCAAAGCATGCATTTACTAGGATTCTGGGGACAGAGGGGGATAAAAACTGTATTCCTAGAATGTTGTGTTAAAACTAATTTGTATGGCTTTAATCGATTCTTAGAAAAGCCAAGTTAGGTTTGCTATTTAAATTCAGACCTACATTATACAGACTGACTTGAGGATTTAAAAAAAAATTATTTTATAAGCTATATGTTATTATGTTTGCTGGGGATAAAGAATTATCTAATTGGCAACTTTTACACAGTTAGATATATGGAATATCCTATGACGACTAATCATACTAATTATCCATGGATGGACCTTAGCTAATGTGTATTCAATGTACTAGCTGTCTGTAAAATATCAGGGCAAAAATGTTATATCTAAAAGTAGGTATACACGCATACTAGCTCTTTACTTCCTTCCCTAGAAATATGCTAGCTATACAGTGTCTGATCACACTATTATATGAAATTGTAAAGCATTTAAAATATATCAAGTCGGCTTGTGGTTAACATACTGTGCTTCATCCTACAATGGAATCTCTCTTACCAAACTCTGAATTAAGTACAAAATAGAAAAATCTCCATAACAAGGACAAATCATTTTGTCTCAACAGGCCTGACTCCATACATTTTTAACATTGAAAGAGGAGAACAGCAAAATCGCTAATTCTGGGTCACCAAATGTCCATTATAGAGAGGTTCCACTTTTACTGGTTTTGATAATTCTGCAATGTACACTGTTATGGAGTATACAGTGGAACCTCATTTGTCTAGGCAGGCACCCTTGTTATTCTGTAGAGTTATTGTTACAAGCACAGTCAAACAGTAATCAGAAAGCAAGTTGGTAACCTCAGCAATGAAGTGTACTCTGTTCAGTTTTATATTCTTCTAAGCTACTGTTACTGGGAAGAAAAGTATATTTTACAACTCAAAGGTGTGGTCACACTTTCATGCTCTGTAACTCTGCCTTCGATGCACAAATAGCACTGCAAATAAAACAGCTGTAGCTGATGCAACTGCAACACGAAACCTTTTTGTTTAGTATATATTGTAAAACTGTTAACTTTATGATGTTTTGAGGTACAAAAAGTAGAAGACCACCATGCAGGACAGGAAATATTTCACTGTACTAAAAGAGTCAAATATTCAAGTTGAAAAACATTAAGGACTACGTAAGTATGATGATAAGTTTGGTTGCTGACATTACTTTTAGCAAAGTTAAATCAATGGGCAGTCTATTAAGATTGAAGGTTAATTGTTTTAATACCTAGTACCCTATAACAGAGGTTGGATGTTCTATTTAAGTATATCCAGTCATTCTGTAAACTAAACCTGTAACCAGATTTGCAAATTTTACCATTTCCACACAGAAAATACATTGTACAATGAATTCTCGTTAAGTGGCCACCTCATTATAGTTTCCAGGTCCAGCAAATCAAGATGTATCTTCCATATCATATTATATTGATTTAGTTTTTGTTAATAAGGCCACTTTATTAATAAGGCCAGTAGCCACATACCAAAGTGGTACAACTATGTAATACAATATTCCCTAAATAAAGGGCCGCTGAGCAGCAAGTCAAGGTACAGTATATATCACTGTAAAAGCAGCTATATACTCCTAAGCCCAATTTAGCCACCAATATCCATACTTAGTATTCTAGCAATACACTGTACTTCATGCTTTTATCAACTATTCTGCCTCAAGTTAGGCCATGACAAATTAATGTAATGTTTCACAGATGCGATGGGTCAATGTTTTGGCAAACCCAAAGTAAATGTAAATCACATGATCTCTTTAAAAGATTGCTAGTATGGCTGTAGACTATTTAATATTGTACAAGCAATAACTGGTGTAGTATCAGAAGGAAAGGAAATGGAGTTCCATCACTTTTTTGAGATACTCTAATAGAACAGTCATATAAACTCTAACAAAGCAGGCAGTTGCAGCTGAAATGATTTACATTTTATTATTTTACAACCTGTCGGGTCACTACTAGAGGGCAAACAATCTGTGAAACATGATTAATTTGGTATGGCCTAATGTTGAAATATTCTTACTTTTCCCTGTGTTAAAACTCTACCGTACAGTCATAGTGTATTTATGCCAATTGTTTCAACAAATATCCAGGTGCTGGCTTGTTGAGAACCTTGATAAAAAGGTTACTTTGTTTTATGGCTGCTTTAATGAGGTTTTCAGTGATAGGATCACCTCACTAATACGGCCACCAATTGTGGGTCCCATGCATGGGTGACCCTATCATTACATTAATAAGTATTGTATCTCACAAACAGTCACTAGGTATAGTAGTGAGACTGAGTCTATCCAAGCTGTTCCAGCAAGTCCAGGGACGTAGCCAGGATTTTTTGAAAGGGGATTCCAGCACCAGCATTGAGTTACTAGAAGCAGGGGTCTGGGGGTGTAGCCCTCAGCCGCTGAGAGACTTTCAATAATTTAATAAATCAAAACTCAGCAAATTGCTATATTTTATGCAAAAGTACATTAATTATGATGCATTAAGTGCCCCTGGGATGAAGGTAGTACTAGATAAAGTCACCTAGTGGAAACAGACAGCATAACACATAGAGACACATATAGTAATCTGTAAGTGATGGTTATATCTCACTGTGGTATAGGAGCCACGAATCCACTGATACAAATGACAATAAAAACAATATAACTATACAAATATGCATAGCATGAATTCATTTTGCATAACACAAGAGATAAATTACTGGAGCTCTATATCTTTAAACACTGCACACCAAAACTATAGCAGTATAAGGTCATGCTAAGTTTTGCATTTAATGTTTGAATGTCTGAAAAACTTCATATGGACATGGATATTTACATGCATGTTCTATTAGAGTATACCTGACTGCTCTATTAGAGTATATCGATCTTTTTAACAAGTTTTGAAGAGGGCTCATGTTACCTCTGTAAATCCTTCCCTGAGAGATGAATGTAAGTTTTATCAATTGTTGTGCTGTGCCATTACACTATATTGCTCACTCATTTTGTCCTGCCACACTAAATGGTGTGTTAGGATCCTGCTTGCAGAAGTCTAAATTTTACAGGGGCATCCTGAACCCCCCCCCCCCTCCCTACGCCCCTGAAGTCAGAGTTGTATCAAGACCTCAGATCATCACCCATGGATATACAAGGGTTCAAAAACACAGACGGTAGATGGCAGAAGGATAATAGTTATTAGTGTAGTAACAATTGGCTGAATGCTTCCCAGAACTGTTACAAGTGCTCTTGGTAGACAGATAGCCTTCAGGCTCATAGTGCACATCGCTTAAGTCATCAGCAAGCTGTGATTGCTGGATTGAATGTTTCAAACCACAGTGACTATATCTTTGTACTGTATATATACAACATACAAAAATCTAACATTTTTGCAAAATTTGGTCTCAGCTACCCCTTATAGTAAGTAGTATATTGTTGAAAAGGAACATTTTTGGTGGAGTTTGAATCTATAAAATGTCTCCTAGTCAATAAAATGGCTCTGATTGTTGTAGCAGTATAACTGAGTGTTGTACTTGCTACTCTGTTAGAGTATCTTGATGTTCAACACAAAAATATTTTGTATTTCTGGATAATTTTAAATCTTAAATACACTGGTGCAGTAGAATGTGGACAGGAGATGGAATTAATAATTATGTGATAGCTACTAATAATTTTTCTTTTTAATTGTCATATTCCAATACAATTCAATAACAAAGGTTGTTAGACTGTTTGATGTTATGATAGACCTTAAGTCGTAGCTACACTGGTAAGCTTTGTCCTACCTATTTTCTTTTATTTTCCCTAATTATGCTCAACATAATCTCCTACACATTGCCAATATTTACATGACCGTTCTATTAGAGTGTCTTGCTCTTTATGCAAATGTATTTGTGACTGGGCCTACGAAAATAGGGCATGTGGGCACATGATTTTTGTCTACTTTTTCAATTTTGCATCACTCATAACGTTTTGTACTATCAAGTTATGGCAATGCAATTTTCAGCTCTTAGTAAGCCTTTATGATGCAAGTTACAGAATGCAACTATTCTGTTCCAGTACTGAGATATGACGTCTGGAGTGATGGGGTGTAGTTTGTACCCACATGCCCTGTTTTCGCAGGCCCAGTCACATTTTATTATTTAGTAACTATCCCTCTAAGAACCTGCAAGGAGGCTACAGAAGCCTGGAGTCAGAAATTATGTTTCCTATATAGATTCCCATTTTACAAGTGTACCTATCATTTATCACCTTAGGCCAGATTACTTGTTCCTCATCCACAAAAAATTGGATTTCCATGCAGGCGGGAATTCATTTCAATATTCATTATTAAAGAAAATACTCCAAGTCCAAATCAAGCTGTCTGTTACTATAAAGGTTTAGCTAAAGCCTTTTAAGAACTAGCACTTAATACGTTTTACTACTGTTTCCATCTGAGGTGCAAGTGACATTTGCTGTACTGTAAAATGATAGCTAGCCTTCTTAGCATCAAATACGTGTGCACGTGATTGATAACAGCAATAATGGAATTAGAGGCGGTGAGGTAAAAAGGGATGCAGGCAGGGATGAGAAACATCCGAAACAAGGAATAAATAATGATGGCCTTATAATGTTGTGTATGCTATTTTAACCTAGGAAAATTTTACATATTAAACTGTTTGAGATAAAATCTAAGATGGGGTAGGTTAAGAACTTGTTATTGTATCTTAATATCATAATTTTATTTTGTATTTTCCCTTTCCTTGCCATTCCCGCTTTGATTCCAATTATGGTCCTATTTGTGGTCGCATGTTGCCCAAGCACTACTTTTTTGTTAAGGCTTTGTTGTACATATTTTCACAATTCATGATGGATTTTCTCTCTCATAGATAAATAGCTAGATATGATTGATTGTTTGATTGATTGTTTGATTGATTGATTGATTGATTGATTGATTGATTGATTGATTGATTGATTGATTGATTGATTGTTTAATCTCACAGTATTTGGCAAAAGCTGTTCTTCCCTAGCAGAGCACACACAACAATAAACACAACACAAAACACTACCACTAGACAACTATGCATAATACAAACTATACTATACACATTCTAGTAAGTAAAAGTCCTTAACAGAGGATGATAACACATGTGGCATCAGTGAGAGAATTCCTCTAAGAACTGGCAGACAAACGAAAAGAGTTTTAGTGTAGAAGAGATGACAGGTTCCTTGCAAGTTGCAATATGAATGATAACAATGCTGTGGTCCAAAGAGGATTGTGGATCAAGAACTAAGCATGGCTTACTGATAGAAATGAAACATGGCACAAGTAGATTTAAACTTAATTTGATCAGAGACAGACAACCAGTTTAATTGTTGACAATGCCCTGAAACATGTCAATGACCATATTTCCTTAAACATTTAGTAACACAAATGCAGCTGTTCTGCTATCATTGTAGACTGTGACTGTTTAAGAGGAGGATCCCAGACAGGTAAGGCACTAGAAAACTCAACCAAAATTCTAAAAACGTCAAAAAATAAAGATTTCTAAATAAATGTACATGTAGTATAATATTGTTTACCACACAACCTAGTGCCCCATTGTAAATGTCTGTCAAAATAATTCCTAAATATTTTTGTTTATCCACTTCCTTAAGATGGTGATCGTCTACTATAGGGTTTTAGGAGAAACTACACTATATGAAGGTTTCAAGCAAACCATGTAATACTAGATTAAGTCTCATTCTGCTTGATGTAGTCCATGCCAGACATTTACAACAGAGCCCTGGAAAAGCCAGACAGATAGCTATGTGTCAGATATTATATAGCTAGATACATACTCACCTCTATTGCACATCTGTGGTTCAGGCCTGTATATGGTATTCCTATAATATTTTGAGGTAGAATAAGAAAGTATTCTTCCCAAACCCATAGTCATGCAATAGAATAAACAAGTTATTACATACACATCCTGGTGGACAGGGGGACCATCTGGTCTGGGGAGTCGCAATGTCCCTGGAGTGCCATTTATTTAGTACACCATCAACACCATAATTATCCTCTTGGTTCTGTTATTCTTGGATCCCCTAAAAGACTACAGTGTACATGATCCTCCAGATCCTAGAGATTCTCTGTATCTCTGATATACTAGCTTTCCTGGCTCTCCTGTCTTACCAGATTCACCTGTGTTATAAAAATACAGTTTTTAAAGTCATTAATCTCTTGGCACAATTTACAATGTGCATATGATAGGAGATAATATCAGTGCATATGCATACATGCTTTTAATTAAAATATGCCTATAAATTTGCAGTGCTATACATCAAAGTATTGCAACAGTGTTAATTTATATTAATGTTATACTCACCTTTCCTTCCAGGCTTTCCAGGTCGTCTTCTGTGTCCAAGTACATATATATTTACCAGATGGTCCTTTCAACTCACTAACACCAAATAATAGAGGGAGATCTATGGCTCCCTTCTTCCCTGGTATACAGCTGAGTTTTCAAGTGATACAGATACACAGGGTAATCCGTTACAGATAGAATTGCACACATTTCAGTTTCAGTAAAAATAGTTGTACCACTTTAAAGCACTGCGGTGTAGCAGTATGGGTGCTGATGTCAGGCACCAATACAAGCACAAACATAACGTGTTTCTGAAACCACACTAGCTGCATCCCACAAGATATTCTGTACATGACCGCTACCATAGAAAAATGTAATAAAAGCAAGTGATATTATCTTAGAGGTGTCATTACTAAAGTAAATGTAGATGTTACTTCATTTCTGATGGATGGCTGAAGTTGGCATGTACTTTTCAGTAACATTGTTTATTGTGAAGCTTGAAATGAAGTAACTAATTTTTGCAGACATTATTTACATGTGGCACTCAATGTGGTAACATATTACACCATAGTCAATCAGATTTCAGACTCATAAAAAGTAATATAATATTATACAGGGGCGTGGCCAGGATTTTTTGAAGGGGGGTTCCAGCACCATCATTGAGTTACTAAAAGCAGAGGTCTGGGGGCGCAGCCCCCAGCCGCTGAGAGACTTTCAATATTTTAATAAATTAAAACTCAGCAAATTGATATATTTTATGCAAAAAGTACATTAATTATGATGCATTAAGTGCCCCTGGGATGAAGGTAGTACTAGATAAAGTCACCTAGTGGAAACAGACAGCATAACACATAGAGACACATATAGTAATCTGTAAGTGATGGTTATATCTCACTGTGGTATAGGAGCCACGAATCCACTGATACAAATGACAATAAAAACAATATAACTATACAAATATGCATAGCATGAATTCATTTCGCATAACACAAGTGATAAATTACTGGAGCTCTATATCTTTAAACACTGCACACCAAAGCTATAGCAGTTGTATAAGGTCATGCTAAGTTTTGCATTTAATGTTTGAATGTCTGAAAAACTTCATATGGACATGGATATTTACATGCATGTTCTATTAGAGTATACCTGACTGCTCTATTAGAGTATATACCTGACTGCTCTATTAGAGTATATCAATCTTTTTAACAAGTTTTGAAGAGGGCTCATGCTACCTCTGTAAATCCTTCCCTGAGAGATGAATGTAAGTTTTATCAACTGTTGTGCTGTGCCATTACACTATATTGCTCACTTATTTTGTCCTGCCACACTAAATGGTGTGTTAGGATCCTGCTTGCAGAAGTCTAAATTTTACAGGGGGGGCAGGAACCCCCCTGGAACTCCCCCTCCCTACGCCCCTGTTATAACAGCAGAATGGATTTTTGGATTTACCCAATTATATGCACCATCATCCTTTTTGCAATTATAGCTCTTATTAATACTGCAAAATACTCTTGTGCCAATCATTTCATGTTTGCTACACTGTACTATCAAGACACACGGTAGTGTGCCGTGCGGCCCAAGAAGCCGGCGTTCCACCCGTGATCAAGACACACGGTAGTGTGCCGTGCGGCCCAAGAAGCCGGCGTTCCACCCGTGAGTATATTAACAGGAAGAAAGAAAACGCAATTTTCACACCTATGTAGCTCTGTGATCCCTTATCCGATTGGAACAATATTTGCTACAGACGTGCCGGCTAGCTAGGGGAGTCTACACACCAAATTTGAAGAAAATTGCTCCAGCCATTTCCGAGATACGAGCGAACACAATTTTGTTTTAATTTCTTCGTTTTTTTCTTCTACTTCTTCATTTCGCACACTTCGCAAAATCCGCCATAAAACACGAATGCGTTCTCGGATCGAGCTGAAATTTGGCACACTTAAAGGGCTCATTAAGGCGGATCTCTGTACCAACTTTGGTAGGAATCCGATGAACATTCACGGAGTTATGACCGATTATTTGCGTAAAATAAGGTCGAAGGTCTGTCACGCCTACAGGGTAAACTCCTTTGAAGAATCAGTTGAAAATTGATATGTAGATGGAGCAGCCATCGTAGGAGTGCCTTTTTGTGGTTTGAAAGGAATCGGGATAAAGACCATGGAGATATGACACAAAACCCGACCTGTGTCAAAATTACGCAATCGATTTTCATGAATAAAAAAACTATTAGTTTTCGTGTCTACCAGGTAAACCGCTTAGAGCAACGAGCTGAAAATCAGTATGTAGCTGGAATAATCATCATAGAAAGTCCTTGCAGTAGTACAGAAGAATCGGATTACAAACCCTGAGTTATGATTCGAAAGACAACTACGTGTAACAAATGCGAGATCGAGATACTCTAATAGGACAGTCACCTAAATAAAGCATTCAGCTGCATTTATAATTTACTCAATTATATTACATTGCAAGTTATTCTGTAGGGAATTCAGCTATAAACAAGTCACCCTGTAGTCAGATCAGCCAGAAGAAGGTACCTAATAGAGAGTTTAGCTACAAAGAAACGATCATGTAGAGAGTTCAGCTCAAACAAATTGCCCTGTAGAGAGATCAGCTAGAAGAAGTTACCTTGTAGAGAGTTCAGTTACAAAGAAACAATCATGCAAAGAGTTCAGCTGCAAACAAATCACCCATTAGAAAGTTCCGCCATGAACAGATCACACTGTAGAGAGTTCAGTTAGAAACAAATCACACTGTAGAGAGTTCAGTTAGAAACAAGTCATCTTGTAGAGAGATCAGCTAGAAGAAGTCACATTGTAGAGAGTTCAGCTACAAAGAAACTACCATGTAGAGAGTTCAGCTGCAAACACATCACCCTGTAGAGAACTCAGCTACAAACAAATATTCCCTGTAGAAAGATCAGCTAGAAGAGTTACCTTGTAGGGAGTTCAGCTACGAATAGATCACCCTGTAGAGAGTTCAGCTACAAACAAATCTCCATGTAGAGAGTTCAGCTGCAAAAAAAATCAATCACTCTGTAGAGAGTTCAGCTAGAAGAAGTCACCTTGTAGAGAGTTCAGCTGCAAATAAATCACCTTGTAGAGAATTCAGCTACAAACAAATCACCCTGTAGAAAGATCAGCTAGAAGAAGTTACCTTGTAGAGAGTTCAGCTACAAAGAAACCACCATGTAGAGAGTTCAGCTGCAAATCATCTGTAGAGAGTTCAGCTAGAAACAAGTCACCCTGTAGTGAGATCAGCTAGAAACAAGTCACCCTGTAGAGAGTTCAGCTAGAAGAAGTCACATCGGAGAGAGCTCAGCTACAAAGAAACTACCATGTAGAGAGTTCACTTGCAAACAAACACCCTGTAGAGAACTCAGCTACAAACAAATATGCCCTGTAGAGAGATCAGCTAGAAGAAGTTACCTTGTAGGGAGTTCAGCTACGAACTGATCACCCTGTAGAGAGTTCAGCTAGAAACAAGTCACCCTGTAGAGAGATCAGCTAGAAACAAGTCACCCTGTAGAGAGTTAAGCTAGAAGAAGTCACATTGTAGAGAGTTCAGCTACAAAGAAACTACCATGTAGAGAGTTCAGCTGCAAACAAACACCCTGTAGAGAACTCAGCTACAAACAAATCGCCTGTAGAAAGATTAGCTAGAAGAAATTACCTTGTAGGGAGTTCAGCTACAAACAAATCATCATGTAGAGAGTTCAGCTGCAAACAAATCATCCTATAGAGAGTTCAGCTATGAAAAGATCACCCTGTAGAGAGTTCAGCTAGAAGAAGTCACATTGTAGAGAGTTCAGCTACAATGAAACTCCCATGTAGAGAGTTCAGCGGCAAACAAATCACCCTGTAGAGAACTCAGCTACAAACAAATATGCCGTGTAAAAATATCAGCTAGAAGAAGTTACCTTGTAGAGAGTTCAGCTACAAAGAAACCACCTGTAGAGAGTTCAGCTAGAAACAAGTCACCCTGTAGAGAGTTCAGCTAGAAGAAGTTACATTGTAGAGAGTTCAGCTACAAAGAAACTACCATGCAGAGAGTTCAGCTGCAAACAAATCACCCTGTAGAAAGTTCAGCTATGAACAGATCACCCTGTAGAGAGATCAGCTAGAAACAAGTCACCCTGTAGAGAGTTCAGCTAGAAAAAGTTACCTTGTAGAGAGTTCAGCTACAAAGAAACCACCATGTAGAGAGTTCAGCTGCAAACAAATCACCCAGTAGAAAGTTCAGCTATGAACAGATCACCCTGTTGAGAGTTTAGTCAGAAACAAGTCAGAAACAAGTCATCCTGTAGAGAGATCACCTAGAAGTATCACCTTGTAGAGAGTTCAGCTACAAACAAATCACCTGTAGAGAGTTCAGCTATAAACAAATCATCCTGTAGAGAGTTCAGCTATGAAAAGATCACCCTGTAGAGAGTTCAGCTATAAGAAGTCACCTTTTAGAGAGTTCAGCTACAAAGCAACCACCATGTAGAGAGTTCAGCTGCAAACAAATCACCTTGTAGAGAATTCAGCTACAAACAAATCTCCCTGTAGAGAGACCAGCTAGAAACAAGTCACCCTGTAGACAGATCAGCTAGAAGAAGTTACCTTGTAGAGAGTTCAGCTGCAAACAAATCACCCCATAGAGAATTCAACTACAAACAGATAACCCTGCAGAGAGTTCAGCTAGAGTCAAGTCACCCTGGAGAGAGAATCCTATAAAGAGTTCATCTACGTACAAGCAGATCACCCTGTAGAGAGTTCAGCTACATTTCAAGTCACCCAGTAGAGAGATCAGCTGCAAATTATCCGGTGGGGATTAATTGACATATAATAAATATATGCAAGAGTTCATAATATAATGAACTCTTGATATTTGCATTATATATATAATTTGTACATTTACTGATAGAATCAGAATGAGTTAAAGTATTTATAAAATCTGCTTCATCTTTTTCTATTTCCTGTGGTAAAGAAAATTATATAGGTTAAAAAGCCCCAAAGCTGGCCATAGGCCGGCTTTGGGATATACAAATACAAAAAGAAGTGAAATCTAATCAAAAACAGCCAAGCTGTAAAAAAAGGAGTGTGGCCCTTGAAAAGGCTATGGTGAAAAAAGATGTGAAATCCAAGGTGGCGGCCAAGAAATGGCTGTGATGGTAGGTTAATGGTAAAAATTTTAATAACGATAATTCAGGTGAATTTTGTGCCAATTGACCAAGCGGCACCAAATTCACCTGAATTGTCGTTATTAAAATTTTTACCATTAACCTACCATCACAGCCATTTCTTGGCCGCCACCTTGGATTTCACATCTTTTTTCACCATAGCCTTTTCAAGGGCCGCACTCCTTTTTTTACAGCTTGGCTGTTTTTGATTAGATATTACATATCAAGATGTATTTTTGTGGTACGTATGAATACATACAGTTAAAATTGTGTGTAGAGAAGTGTTCATGACCGAGATCAAAGGCTTCCAATGTTCTCACTACATTGTTTACTTGATTAGGTGGGCATGGAAAATTAATAGATAAGGTGATATACCATGTACATTTAAAACTTAGAGTCCATTAAGAAATCTTCCCTTGTATAATCCAGTAGACACTGTAACAGTTTACATAAACATTAATACTAAATTGACTATTTCTTTTAGTTTCTCATGATTTTTTCACCATTATAGCACCATAGGAAATGAGTTGTCCACAAAGTGCTGCTGAAACAAACATGTCAAATATTAAACAACAAACTTAATGTCATAATTTGTAACCTAGCCTATGTAGTGGGGTGACCAGTCTTAGTGTTACATTGTTGTAGTGTACAGATACTGTAAAGCTGATTACTCTCTCTCATATTGTGAATGAGCCATATATATACAAGAAATTTTAGATCTCAATTAGCTGAAAGCATTGAAGTATTTAATTGCTTCAAATAAATAAATGACTAAAATTAGTGTATGATAAATATTGAAACTATTTTTCTGTTACTATCTCATGATGGTCTGTGCACATCTATCTATCTCATAAGAAGTCAAATATTGACCTACCAACAACAGTATCAGACAGGGGCTAAAAAAAGGGCTAGTTGTGGCCAAAAAGCTATACAATGATGAAAGTCTCAGCATCTATAACGTAGTAATATCTTGGATCAAATGGCATGCATAAACCCTATCTATACACCTTTGCATGCTAGCATGCAAAGCATTCACATCTAATAAGGGTTGATGTCCAAATAGGATCTGAGTGATATCAACATGCATGCAGTTGTGTTGATTTTTGTTTAATTGTATGCAGTCGTTGCATTGAAGTACATATTTATATGGCAGTATTCCTATTTGTACGTATATAAGCGTTAGTGTACTGTACTTTTTTTCTATTATTGCTGTCATAGTTGACTGCACCTGTGTTTAACAAATCATATATCAGCCTGACTACTAGAACTACAGATTTGTCCAAATTAATATATTATTGGTTGACAGACAAATGATCAACAAGTGCTGTAAAACAATTACAGGATGTATAACATAAATTAAAGCTAGACAACTGGTATAATGTGTGTAAGAAAGCTACCATCATAACTCTTAGCGAATGTGCCAGTCAGCAATAGCCATAACTGTAAGCAAACTATACATATGAATACTTGAAAAATGTAATGGAATATCCTGCTGTATAACTGGTCCAGGAGCTTTTCGTATATATTGTAGCCATAGTTCAAAACAGGAATGAACTTGCATTGTACTTAATGGCTCACCTATAAATTATACCACTATTGTTTTTCACTCCTACTTAGATTATATAAGATCTTCTATCCATGCAAAAGTAACAGCCAAGCTTTTAAAAAAGTTTAGCCTTTAAATTGAAATTGTATACTGGATGCTTTCTAGAGTATTAAACATGGGCTGTCAGGTGGGCCTTTTTCTGATGAAGAATATACTTAATACATTCACTAAGTCCCTCACCTAATACATGTATGAGACAAATCAGTGCTGAGAAACCTGGACAATTGTACATTATATAGATAGCCCAATGACCAGGCATCCCTTCCATTTCCAGACAGATAACTGCTGCATCACTGCACAATCAGTCCAACAACTACTGACAGAGCACATAGCCAAAATGCTCATGCTGAAATACATAATTATATAGTATAATGAGTTTGACTGGTAAAAATTAACCTCAAGTGAAGATATGCATTTCTTAAGGATATCACATATGACCTACAGACTGTAATACATGTACACAGCTTAAAAATTAATTTATAGCAAGGCGTTGATAGGTAACCATGATAAATGTGTACAGTATATACCACCCTAAAAATGAGTTGTATATGCACTATTAGCTAAGGAACTAGGGTGTGTATGTAGGAAAGATCCATGCTAAAGTGCACCTTACTTTTCTTGCAACTGAATCATTGGTATAGACTAAGACTACTTGTGGCTTAAGTGTTACAATAATGATAATAATAATAGACAATTTTGATTGTGGGATTCAATTGGTTTCAATTGAGAGCCACAGGAGTCTCAATTGTAAGCCACAGGAGATCATTGAAACCCACAATGTAAAGTGCATCTTGCTCGTTCAATAGTAAGACAACTAGAGCCCTGACCACAGGGCATTTTGTCCTGCACACAGGGATACATAAAAGTCTAGCTATGCCAATAATATGTATAGAATGCAGTAAACACATGCAACTGATTATGATAGAAAAATATCTTACCATCAGTATTGTAATTGATTAGCACTTTGTGTGAGCAGATCAAAGGAATTTTGGTGTATACATACTTATAGTACAATACTAAGATCTTCACACTGCATGCTTTGTGATCAGGAAAATTAAGTGTTTTTTTTGTTGTTTTTTTTGGTGTGCAGATATTGCAGTTTTATAAACGCTTAATGTTTATACTGGATGTTGCAACAAATTTAAAATTAGAATGAACAATTGAACATTTTAATATTTTTAGGTTACTGATCTGTGCACTTTTGTCAAAACTCTTATTCGTGAATTAGAGATATTGCAGATCATAGCATCCTTGAGAAATGATATCACATAAACACTTTTATGTCTGCCTAATAATTTTATATCTTCATGCACTTACACCTGTACATAATAAGGATAATGTAGCACAATAATTATTGTATATGTAAAAATATAATATGTATGTATTATACTGACCTATAACCTGGTTAGCTATACTGTAGGTCTTAATAACCACCCGAGGCACCAACTTGCTTAAGTATATTATATTCACCATTGCTGGAAATTATGTATGTGAGGGTATAATATTACGTCAGTAGATTATAATATTGATTATGTCAGTAGATTATAATATTGATCTGTTACATACTTTAAAGCCTTAAAGTACAGTACATACATAGGCCTTAAGTCTTAATATGCTAATCTCCTTGTGAAAAAGACAAGCGGTCTGTATGAACAACACAGTTAATTGCAACAATATCAATATGTCAAGGGTGAAAAGAAGGCACACAACAATGTAATAGTGGTCTACCCTGTATTTACATGAAAAATCAAGCAAATCGAAGTTCTAGAACACTCTGTATTGTTAATTTTTTTTCTGTACTTTCCATGTGATGTATTTCCATGTTAATGTATAATAATTAATTATGTTTTTGTTGCTCTGTTGTGTTTGTAATTTGGTTTCTTACTGTAAGTTATTTATTTATTTATTAATTTTAATTTACCGTACAGATAGACAGTGTCTCATGCATCCAGGGCACCAGCCCAAAATACAATCATATATCTATAGAATGATATTTGATATAAAAAGTCAATCAAGAGTTGAGTTAATTATTGCTTACAGCTTGGATTTAAACAGGGGTAGAGTGTTACTTTCAATCAAGTCACTAGGTAAATCATTCCAATCTTGGATTGTTCTAGGGAAAAGCTATATTTATGACCGGATTTACGAAAAGGGGTCTTCCACACACATCCAATTCTATAAACGTGGAGGACCATAATGTAGCAAGCAAGAAACACATTAACCTGAAATTTTCTCCATCCACTAAGCTATGCTGGTGCTCACTACTGACTAAATTTTAAGTCAAAAGCCTTTTCCAATCTGACGTTATGAGTTGTTAAAGTTGGTAAATTGGATGTGTGTGGAAGACCCTTTTCGTAAATCCGGTCACATTTGTAATAATCACAATTGGTAATACAGTAGGTGTAATGAAATGTAGAGGGTAGTACTGATGGTTAGATCGTTGGGTTCTGGAGAAATAAGGTGGTTACTGTACTGCTGTAAGATGGTAAATAGAGTTGTAGAACATGTGTAGTCTTGATATGTGTCTATGGGTGGTTAAAGTGGGTCATTGCAATAGTTCCAGCATAGAAGCAAGAGTTAATAATAGTAGGGAGGGAGAGTGTCTAACGCTCAATAGGCCTGTATAAAATGAGCGCGTAAGACAATCTGGCTTCTTGGCCAGACGTGTTGATTGCATGAAGGGAGATGTGAAATGAGGCACGCCGCAGAAGGACGTTATCGATACTACTAGCTGTTCACGAATCAGTCTCGTGAGCAACGTGTGCAATCAAACATGTCGATATGTGATGAACAGCCCTAGGTATACTACTGGCCGAAATTGAAGCAGAAACAGTTCATGCAGCCTAGCAAGAAGAAGCGTCAGAGAAGATCAATGAGGAAAAGCGGAGATGAAGCACGCTCGGAAGCACAGGTAGAATTACATCACGAATCTACCGTTCAGCCACGTCCCGAGGTATAAGGCCCAAGAAGAAGCGTCAGTCGAGGAGTGATGAGCCGGAAGTAACGAAGAAGAAGTGTCAGACGAAAGCAATGGCAAGGAAAAGAAGCGGCGCCGATGAAACACAGCCTGAAGAATCCCAACCTAAGAAAAAGCGCCAGATGAAAGTTATGAACGATTTCTCTCTGGTTCTTCCATCACTCCCTGTAGTAGCCATCTTCGCATCACTGCTTTCTCACCAACTATCGATTTTGCAAGGCCATACAAAATGTGACATAACGTGTTTATTGCAGTCATCAGCACTATAGGAAATTACAAAGGTATACGATAATAAGCGGGGTGCTCTACGCGCTCATTTTATACAGGCCTATTGAGCATTAGACACTCTCCTTCCCTACTATTATTAACTCTTGACATAATTATGGTATCTGTACTTGAGAAGAGCAACTATAAGTGTCTACCCAACATCAAAATAGACATGCAGGTATTGCTATACACCTGTGTAATTAGATAGATGTTAATCATGTAAAATGATAAATAATATTGTATTTACATCATACATGACCAATATGGCTGTTCATGATGAATTAGCACTGATCATTATGGTCCATGATTAAAATAATTTGGGCTCAAAGGTTATAATAACTTTTAGGTTAAAATGTAACCATGAGGCCATTGGTGGTTTTTATGTATGTACTGCCTAAATTATACAAAGTACTGACCTGCAAATGCCTCAAATGTAAATTTAGTCATTTCTATTCATTTGTGAAATCAGGCTTCATGGAACCATGTCGAAGTGGTCATAGAATCGATGTAGCTATATGCATATCATAAAGTGAAATTACCATGCATAAAGAACATGGAGGTCAATGCCTTGCATGATCACTGAAGTTGGAGATGTATGTTTGAAAAGATCCAGCACATGCACTATTATGTCATACATGTATATAAACCTTCTGTCACCATAGCTAGTACATTGTTTACATACGTACAGCCAGTCAATCACAACACACTAAAAGTTACATGGCTACAATTATACATTCTGTTTGTAAAACAATTCAGTAATAACGTTATCGAATACATCCACAATTACAAACATTTCCATTAGCAGCAGAAATACTAAAGGTACTGTTGTTATGTACCCCAATCAAGTTACAGTAAAATGGCACAGCTTGTACAACTTGTCTTTTCTTCTTGTTCACTGTTGGGTGGGGTATGAACACGTCCCGACTGTGATCTATTCCTCTAATAAGAACGTCATGCCATATTGGACTGGGGTCGGGGTTGCTGTATGATCCATACAGTATCACAAGTCCTGTAGTGACTTCTACTTGTATTGAAATACCCTCTTCTGGAATTGTGAACTCAAATGACCTGCGCTCTGTTACAGCAAGGTTTCCTTCATATGTTGTGTTTGTGTAAGCCTTTACATTAGCTACAGTGTACATTACAGTACAATTAACTACTATACATACATACAGAGTTTAATGTACATCATCAGACAAGTATTTGTAATAGCCAATTCCTAATTAACACATTGCAAGCACATGTACAGGTACCAAATTATATTTACTTCCATCATGCTTTGGTGGTTCACATCAGCATGCATAGGTACTGAGGGTAAATTTTGTTTTAACAAAGTGGAACTTATTGGCTAACACCCAGTCTACCACATAGTTCTTGTGTTTTCACTAAACTTAGTAACGTAACTAAGCTATTAATGGAATATAGTGCAGCTGTTTATATTACATTTGCCACATACATATACACTGTATGACCACATTATCCACATATCAGACCACAATGAAACAATGCATGCATTGCACAACAGCAATTGTGTAACATTACTTACATTTGCAAGATCCCTGAACTATCAATGCCCTAGCATCATTAATGTTAGTAAAATCATCTACTCTAAATACCCTATCTTGTGATCCAGCTATTTCCAGTAACTCCACATCATTTATTCCACCACCAATTCCAAAAGCAAACATTTGAATTGACTGATTTCTGGCTATTGAGGCAGCTGTAGTCACACTTACTCCATGATTAGAATGACCATCAGTGAGTACTATACCAACATGGGGAATGGCGAGGTTGGGTGGACGAGTTCCACTGGTTGCAGTAAAGCCATATTCAGCCATTAACAATATTCCATCACCAGTAGCTGTATTTCCTGCATCAAGATAACCTACAGACCTAATAGCGTTTAGTATCACATCTTTATCAAATGAGTCATCCAAATCAAAAATCAGCTCTGCAGTAGTTCCATATCTTACCAGTCCAACTCTAACATTGTTCTCTCCTATTATAAACCCACTAACCACGTCTACTAAAAAGTCCTTTGCTATTTCATAAGATGTACTGCCAATGCTTCCAGAGCTGTCCAATACAATGTACAAATCAATGTCCCTGTGGCAGTCTACATGTATAAGCAAACAAGATATATGAGAATATATATATGTATGTGATATAGCTAATAGCAAGAGTACATAATAAAAATATTAATATTTTTATTATATACTCTTGCTAATAGTAACATAAACATAATTATAGTAGGACTTTGTATGTTGCGCATCAGTGGGTATACACTTCATGAAAATGTTCATGACTAGTGTTTGTATGTAACCTACCGATAATCAATACTATCAGAGCATATACGGATGATAGATTCATTCTTTTCCATTTTCCTACCTGCACGTATAGATATTCTTCCGCATGATTTTATTCACTATGCTGACCATTTCAGCATCATTATTTATCACGTGATTGTGTAGCAGTTGCACACTGCTGCAGGTACTTTAATGACCTTATTCAGAATCATACCCTCCTTTGTATTGCATGCTCTTACATAGCTTAATAGCTACCTTGTACTAAATCCTTACCTCTTACACAGTAACTATATATAGCTGCATGGTGTGGGTCATAAATTTTAGTGCAAATAAAAATGTGAACAAAGAATCTACTCGAGTGGCCAATCATTCAATTTAAGACATATCGATCTCGATATTGATCAAGTGAAGAAGTACCAGGATACTATATAGCAAATGACCGTGTACGTAGCTAGTTTCATGTAGCACTTCCCCGACAATAAGACCTAGTAGTAATTTACCCCCGAACGTACCGACAGTCATTGTTTCCAGCTCGCCAACCAAGGTGACAAATTCCTCCACGGTAACCTCAACGTGGAGCCTGTAATTCCTCTTCCAGTGATCAGCTTGATCATGAATATTGAGTGGAATGCTCTCATTAATACCAATAATAGTGACCATGTACAGATAGACGGCTAATCCAGAATACAATGGCTTCCTTAGGTCCTCCCATCTCGTTGTAGACCAGTCGATTGCGAACTCAACTTGTATTTGCTGATACTTCTCAAGAAGTTGTGGGTATGTCACTGTGTCTATAGTCTCCTGAAATACCACTTCGTCTACTTGCCATAATCCTCCATGATATCCATTCCTAAAGGTTGCAGTGCGACTCAGCCCATCCCTCGTCTCCACCCAAGCGATGCGGCGAATGTAGCCATAGTCATTTTCGAAGATCGCCGATCGCTCTATTCGACTTACAACAGTTTCCACAACTTCACTGCCTCTTACTTCAGGCTCTATGGTTCTATCAATCGCGCTATGATCTTGCGCGTAGGCTGTATCGCGGTAGAAAACCAAGTTGATGCATATAAGGTAGAAAATCGACCTCAACCCTATAACACTCACTTGCATAGTTAAGTAGTCAAATGCAACTGCTACAATATCTAGCTAGCTAGCTATATGCATTACGAAAGTTAAATCTTGATTGCAGTATAGATAGTTATACGTACTGTATAACTATAGCTACATGCAGCCAACCCATGTAATACAAAAGTATAATTATTCAACTGTTCATAATAATTATATTCTTCACTTTTAGTATTCTGCAGCTGCATGCATGCGGTATATGCAGTTAGAAAGTTTAATACGTGTAAGTAATACCAGTAGCCCTAGTTAGACTGTGCTGCTCTATATACTTGCTAGCTATAGGTACTATCCTGAGAAGCTATAGAAAATCAGTCAGATCATATATCGCTGCCTCCATAAACTAATCGACTGCTATCTTTAATGATTAGCTAATCTGCAGAGCTGATGCATCCATGCACTAAACTGCAAAAGACTAACTTTGGCACAATGTCAACAGTACATGTTCAGTCCCGGCGTAGCTAGCATTAGGGATGTAGCCAGACTTTATCTGGGTAGTTTCTTAATTTAGATGAAAAAGTGGACCTTATGGTGTTGTTTACTGATTCAGAAGTTAGAGTCGTCTGACGTACTCTGGCATGGTGTCATTTCAGTCATTAAAGATTTTTAAGTTGGACTTTTGCTACTAAAATGCTGGACTTTTCAGTATTATATGGCTAAAGCTGTGGACCGTTTATGCCCCAGCCCTGCCCTTGGGCCTGTGTATTTGAGCTGTGCTTCCTATATGTATATTGTTTTTTTGTTTTTGTTTTTTGTTTTTTTTTGTTTCTTGGTGTGCCATACAAAACTTGAGTCTGTGACTATCATGTCAGTTATAGGAAGCATGCATGCATGCAGTAACTTCAATGCTATTTTATTTGCTATACCCTGCACCATGCATATCAGTTGCCAATTAGCTATTGGCACTTCTATATCTTACCGTGAGTGAGATCACATACCACATGTGGTAGTGTGCGTGTGCACGTGTGTGTGTGTGTGTGTGTGTGCGTGCGTGCGTGTGTGTGTGTATGACCGGATTTTGGAAAATCAGTCTCATTTGAAATACATAGAAATCTGCACTTACAGTATGTGTCAACTTATGCACCTGTTAAAATATTTCGTAGAATTTCTTGTAATTCAAGGTACTGACTACTGAAAAAGTACTGATCTAATCACTGTAAAGCTGAGTACAAGTTTGTGATATCTTATACTATTCAATTAACATTCCAGTTGTAAAATGTGACATTAAGGCAAAATTCGGTCGCATGTTTAAGTCAAACCATAATAATGAATCATGTAGACAAAATACTATTGATTTTAATCCAAACTACACCTGTCAGGAGCATAGAGGGGGGGGGGTTCCAAGGGGTTCAGGAACCCCCTGTAAAATTATGACTTCTATAAGTAGGATCCTAACACACCATTTAGTGTGACAGGACAAAATAAGTGAGTAATATAGTGTAATGGCACAGCACAACAATCGATAAAGCTTGCATTCATAGCTCAGAGAAGAATTTACAGAGGTAACATGACCCCTCTTCAGAGCTTGTTAAAAAGATTGATATTCTCTAATAGAGCAGTCACATATACTCTGCATGTAAATATCCATATGAAGTTTTTCAGACATTCTAACATTATGCAAATGAATTCATGCTATGCATATTGGTATAGTTATAATATTTTGATTGTAAGTCATGACATTTGTATCAGTGGATTCATGGTTCCTATACCAGTGAGATAACTATCACTTACAGATTACTATATTATGTGTCTCTATGTATGTGTTATGCTGACTGTTTCTACTATATAGGTAGCTTTATCTAGAACTAGCTTCATCTCAGGGTACTGATATGCATTATAATTAATGTACTTTTTGCATAAAATATAGCAATTTGCTTAGTTTTGATTCATTATTCCTTGCCATGCTCACAACTGACTACTGTGTAGATCAGATCTGTGGTCGCATGTTAGTCCGAGGATTCACATACTTTTTTGTTGTACACATTCATCATAATCACGATGGTCTTCCCTCTAAATACTGAAAGTCTCTCAGCAGCTGGGGGCTGCACCCCCACTTCTGGTAACTCAATACTGCTGTTGAAACCCCATGCACTTCACAAAATCCTGGCTACACCCCTGTCTGTGCTTCATTTAGTGTCACCCATGCATGCACCCCCTTCCCATTCTCTAAGTTAAGGCTATATATGGCTATAGCTATGTAGCTAAATGCTGGTTGGCTGCTGACCATGTTAGCTGGTTGGGTATCTGTCAACTGACATGACAATGATGACATAATATACATTGTCCACTAGCTAGTACAAAGTTATGCAGTACAGGCATGTGTAAAACATGTATACATATATACAAACGTACAGCACAAGCACACTATATAAACACACATATGCACAAACACACACTATTATTGTACAGTCAAACCTCTCTAATCCTCTCCATCCATCCAACCAAAATGTCATTAGCAACACTTTTGTATAGAAAACAATCTCTGCAATCTGACACCTCTGTAGCTACTCTGTAATTTGACACAAAATTTGATTCCCTGACTTGGAAATACATTGTTTTCAACCTTTGTAATCCAACAGAGAATAATAGCAGCATTAGAAACAATCACAGAAAATCACTTTTATACCAAAGCATTTAATTGGTTGACAATAAACTGTAATACTTGCAAATTCTAAAATTAATTCATGTTAAAAACTTAGTATGATCCGTTTTACCTGTAATTTACTGTGCAATCCAACATAATTCTAGATATTGTACAACATTGGATTACAGAGGTAAATTGATAATCCAATAACCTCCTTAATCCAGCAAAATTTATGGCTCCCCCTGAGTCTTGGATTAGAGAGGTTTGACTGTAATTCTAATATTTAACAGGGAGATATCACAAGATAAGATTTCAACTATTTTGGCAATTATCAATGCAACGACTACATTAAACACACAATCATCAGTTGTTGTACTTATCACCACACTGATTTCTTATAAATATCTCCTAGCTTTGTGGCACTCAAACATTATCACATCTACCATGTTACAAATGACAGTCAACTACTCTATAATAGAACATTGAAAAGGCTAGATAGAATACCATTTAGTAAGTTAAAACTAAGCCTCTTCTTGACCTGTGATGCATTGAAAATCATTCAGATAACATTGAAATTCTAAAATTTTCATGTATTGATCCATTAAAGTTACAAGGCTATGTTATGAATATTTTAACCACACCATGCTAATTTACAAAAGCAACACTTAAAACATCTTTAAATTCTTCTACTAGTACAGATACATCTTCTACATTAATTTTGCTCCAATTTGAAGTAGTCCGTGGGGTAAATGAGTTAAAATAACTACTTGTCTTTGCATAAGGTCTTGTTAGTTTTACTGAGTAACTGGGTCTGGTATCCCACTAGGAGCGTAAACTGGTTTGTAATCATACGGAATGTAAGCTAAATCATTTTTAAAAGTCTAAACATTAGCATGAAATAAACAAGCCTGTATCCTTGTCTGATCTCAAGTGTACATACATTATGCAGCAGAGCAAAGATTTCTCTAAGAATTCTATTAGGATGTTCACTTTCTTACTGTTGATATGGACATACACAACAATTTATGGCTCAGTTGCACACCTGAGTAATTATGATTTGCTATCAATTTTAATACAGTATCATTCATTCACATTGTAAGAGTAGACACTGCAAACTTTATGCTTGTTCGGTTAAAATGCCTCCATCTACAGTTAAATTAATTACTAATTGCAATGTAAATATGAGGAATCTATAAAGTTAATATAAAAGAGATCTAAGAAGTGTTGTCCTGTAAAAAATACTGTTAAGTGCTGCATGCTGTTTACTACTAGAGTTGATATTTTATAATTAGGCCACCTATTGTTAATTTTATGTTTCAGATCAGGAATGTTAGCTTAACCCATGCCAGCGGGTGGCTTGTTATTCATTACAATTATTTTACATGGACTGGCTGTTTTATTAGGGTGAGCTGAATGCTCTATTAGAGTAGCTATCTTGATCTTATCTCAAGAAGTGAAAGGATTAACGACCACTACTCTAACATTGAAATGAGTTTTACATCTATCCTGCCTTCCCATATATGCCTAGCTATTTGAGCTAGTTAGTTTATTTACTTCCATACAATTGTTATATAACCATTGATATAATGGAATAATGATGAGAACTTGCATGATGTTATAATAATAGGTGGTGAGATATAGCAATGCAGGTGAGGGATCTGAAATATAATTAAAATCAACAATAAGTGGCTATAAGCTGATCTGCTGGAGTACACTCAGTGGTCTGTTTGAGTTGTTGCTCTCTGTGTGTGCATGTGGGTGGGTGAGGGAGGGAAAGGTACATAAGTAGGGACCCACACAGTATGCCGGACTAATTTCAGGAATAATAAGTGGTAAAAGGAATCAGGAAAAATAGAATGATTTTCAGTTATAAAGTAAAACTCATAAATTTTACTTGCAGTAAAACATAAAATTCTCTGCACCTCTCAAATGCTGCTAACATAAAGCCACAAAAGATTGAGATACTCTAATAGAGCACTCACTTACCCTATAATAATAATAAATGTGATGTATGTAACTGCTCTGTTAGAGCATCTTGATCTTTTAAGTTATAATAATTGCCTCTACAGTGGTCAGTTGCAGAACAAAACAGATGGATTAAGAGTAACTCAGGCATTGACTGTACCGTCTCAAGAGAAAGTGTTCACTTTGTCACTTCATTGTTGCAACAGGTCCAATTTCCACAGCATAGCTGTCCATCTATTCCAGGATTAAGTTTATACAACTATAGCCCAGCCCTGATCATGTTAAATTGCAAACTCTGCATGTATGTAGGATCTGCCATCATCCACAACATGTTCCACTAGCTGCACACACACACACACACACACACACACACACACACACACACACACACACACACACACACACACACACACACACACACACACACACACACACACACACACACACACACACACACACACACACACACACACATCATTTTGCAAATGACCTTGCTGTGTCCCCCTCCCCCCAAAATTTGAGATATTCAAATAGAACAGTCAGTCAAATACTCTATTAGAACAGCCACCACATGTAACACTGCAAAATTCCTAGCTGGCTAGTAGCGGCTAATTGTGCCCATGGGATGATGCTGCAGATCATACATACTCAGCAACTGTAGAGATTCTTAACAGATAACATGTGCATGGTCCTTTGTATTTCATTCTACAATATAATTATTATGACAGTTGACAGGTAACTTAACTACTTATGACTGTCACTGATCCCTACTGATCAATGTAGCATGGTTTATTGCTATTATTTACATAGTTTTGCATAAAACTGTTCTATACCAAAAATTACAGTTCTGAAACATATGAAGTACCTGTAGATTCGGGTGCATCCATTCACTGGACTGGACTACTGGACTGGACTACTGGACTGGACTACTGGACTGGACTACTGGACTGGACTACTGGACTGGACTACTGGACTGGACTACTGGACTGGTATATTTTTTGGTTTTTGCACATGCTGTGGTTAACATTTATTGAGTCTCACAAGTCAAGGGTCCTGAAGGAACCTACAGCCCACTACTAAATGCTGAATATGAGCAGTGGAGTATGCGATAACTGTCTTTTAATATTTTTGCTGTGATTTATTATGTCCTACAACACTTATTCCCTACCCTGGTGTACAGTAATGCTGTAGGGGATGTATAATTAACCATATCCTTCAAGATATCCTTAGTGTGAGCTCAGGAATTGAGCTAGCATGGGCAGACTTGTTTTCAGTGCCGCGGGACACAATGATTATAATTAAGCACAGGCTAAAAAAATTTCTAATCAGTAAGCCTTTCTCCAGAAGTAAAGGTCTTGCCACGCAAGACTATACTACACATAGGTTGCTCCTTGAGCTCACACTAAGGATATCTTGTCAACTGGCAAGTTGATCGCTGGTTAACTATTGCTGATATACATTCCCTACAGCATTACTATACACCAGGGTAAGGAATAAGTATTCTAGGACATATTAAATCACAGCAAAATTATTAAGACAGTTATCGCATACTCCACTGCTCATATTCAGCATTTAGTCGTGGGCTGTAGGTTCCCTCAGGACCCTTGGCTTGTGAGACTCAATAAATTTTAACCACAGAATGTGCAAAAACCAAAAATATGCCAATCCAGTGAATGGATACACCCTGTAGTTTCTGGGGGGCTATGAACCCCTGCTCCATAATTATGTTTACTACCTTGGTGCCCCCCTTGCCAAACCCTGGATTCGCCCCTGGATATTAATACAATTAAATATAATGGTCAGTACTATGGCAAATAGATTAGTATATAACAGGAACATTGAATGTATACATAATTATACTGCTTTTAACAGAAGTTATATAACTCTAACATCAGTGCTACTACAGTATACACCCATTATGCATCCATGTGTATGTTATCAATAATCATGCTTAGCTTGTTATGCATTTCAAAACTCCACATGTAGTCAATTATAGGAACACAATGTATATAGCAAACATGGCATTATGGTCCATTATCAGATGAATAATGTAACATGATACAGTATGTATAACTAGTCAGATTACTGGGCATGGCATTAAGACTATAATATATAAAATGTAGTTTATCTTAAAATACAGTGTAGCTATACCATAAAAATAATACAAAAGTGACCTATGCAGATGAAGTGGTAAGAATAAAAGTGTAGCTTGCAGTGACTGATCATGTTGGCTATACCTTTGCCATAATGATACATACCATCAACACAAATACCGTTAACATGATGTTCTTCATCCATAGCTGAACTACAATACTAAATGACAGCAACAAGGCCAACTTTAGTTTGTCCACAAATGGGATAATATTGAAGTACACATTGAGCCGATCAATCAATCCACTTTTCCAATCTTTCTCTTGTCGCAGGTTGGTATACCCCAGCCGGTAAACCTCTGTGGCAATAAACAGGTTTGTTATGGTAGCAGGGTTGAACAGTTGAGGGTTAACTTCAACTATCACAGTAATCGGCTGATCAAAACACTCCTTCAACAGAAAGACTAGAGCACTGCACAACACTAGTGTATAATATACCATGGTTCGTAGACGTACCAATGTTATGCTCTTAATGTAGGTGTATGTTCTTGAGCAGGAAATTTGAAATGCTATGTCCACAGCAAATTCCTGACATGAATAACCTGACACCATTGGTTCATTGTCAACAACCTCAGCTATGTGACGTTCACGTTGTTTACGTGTCACCCAACCCACGTGATGCAATACATAGTCTTTTTCTAGCTCAGGTGTGGCCTTCTTTCTGAAGTTTATTTTCTTCCCGCGACCAGATATTACCTCATCCACAGCATGCGCCATTAAATAACCTGAATCTTCATGGTTCTCTTCGGTCGGCTCCTCCAAACTATCCGCTTCGGCTGGTATTTTTATAGCTACTATCCAGTGAGACAAAGAATTAGAAAACGAGTCAGTTTCATCGTCTTCTTCTTCATACACTTTTGGCTTCGAATCTCCTCGACGTTCACCGATAAACAACTGAGAATTTGTGTGGATGTAGCGCCCTACTACCACTCTCCATACAATTAGGAAATAAGGGAAAATCAACACCATTGGAAAGTAACATCCTATTGTACCGATTATCAGACACAACCAGCTATAGAACCAGTCGAATCGTCGGTAAAGGAGCACGACACCTAAGAATCCGAATGATGAGCTCAGCCAGATGTTCAACATGCTCACAACCTACACTGTGACCCGAGTGTAGCTAACCACACGCATTATTAAATTTTATAGCTTTGTTTACCACACATTAGTAGCTATAGTGTCTGGGGGAAGTCCGAGGGTTTTCTATAACAATTTCTAGGAATTGTTGAGAAGCCAGCTAGTATACAGCAAGTTCACGACTCATTGGTCACAACAAATTTATTAATGTTTTACTGCACAAGTGCTCAAATTAACACTAAATCATCATGTTAGATTTAGAATCACGGTAGCTACACATATATGTATGCCTTATATCTGTGTGGGGACCCGCTATTAACAAGACGCTATATCTTGATCTTGGTTTACAGCATATGCAAAATAGAGCTGCATGTGTATCTATAACGGAAGTATGACCATGGATCACAGTAGCTATAAAGCAAACCTTGAATGGCTTATGTATGTATTGATGGTCTGCCAACAACTTGTGCTGGCAGCCAGGTAATTACAAAACTAATTAATTACAAATAAGAGTTAACTAGACTTACATCACTGAGCCTGAAATTACCAGTTATTCCTAAATTATGGTAGGAATTACTGCAGTATGGTAGGAATTAATGTTAACTCCACATGCAGGGGCGGATCCAGGGGGAGGGGGGGAGTTTGCTGAAAAAAGTTGAAGAGCAAAAATAAAAAAAAAGGTCACAACAATAATAGCTAGTGATCTTTTACCAAATATATTATATCACGTATGTTATGTAAAATAAAATCCTATTTATAACTTCGTGGGTAAGCTACACTGCCTCATGAACATTGTGATTACTTTATTAGAGTATAATCGACTGCTCTATTAGAGTATCTCGATCTTGTATGCAATTTCTTGAAGGTAGGGGGGGGGGGGGGCATTTGCCCCAAATGCCCCATCCTGGATCCGCCATTGACATGGTAGGAATTATTATGTAATCCTACCATGTTGGGTTAACATTATCTTGGTGAGGGTATTTTGCTTCAGCCACCAATAAACTTTGATTGTAAATATTCTTACAATACCAGACGTTAAAATGATTTGCAGACATTTCAAATGATACAAAAAGAACTTTAGTTAGCACTTTTTTTGGCACCAGGCTACAGTGTAGTGGAATTCATTGCCATCTAGTATATTTGATGACATTACTAATAATTTGTAATAAGTACTCATCCTGAACTGTTATTGTTACTACAGTAGTCAGGGCCGCCCACAGGGGAGGGGGGGGGGCAACTGGGGCATTTTGCCCCGGGCCCCAGGAGGCCCCATGAAGGGCCCCCTGAATACCTGTTTAAAAGATCGATATACTCTAATAGAGCAGTCAGATCTAAATACTCTAATAGAGCAGTCACAGTATTCTTCAGAGGAGCAGTGTAGCAAGCTTATAGATAAGGAGATATGGTTGGTGCTGGGTAGTTATTGTCATTGCCAGCAGTGACCTTTTTTTTTTTTTTTTTTCTTTTTTTTTTTTTTTTTTTTGGTTTTCACCTTACAACTTGGGTGAAGGGCCCCACTTTAACTCTTTGCCCTGGGCCCCTTAATTTCTCTGGGCAGCCCTGACAGTAGTAATAATTTTTATGTGTTGTGTGTAGCTTAGCAGTGTTACTGCATGTGCATGTGTTTGTAATGTTATGAGTACTCCATGCAGTGTGGAAGAATGGCTTTGCCGAGTACTGTGATTTTAAATAATAAATCAACCAATCACTTTATTGTACATGTAACAAAAACAGTGCACATAATAAAAAGTTACAAACTCAAATACATTAACAGCTATAAGTGTATATGTTAAGCAGCTTGGAAATTATGTTCAGTCTATGCACACAGTCAAGAGAATGAGTTCTTCAATGCTTTGATTGAGAATTCATTGTTGCTATCCACTCCAACCAAGCTACAATAAAACACTACGGAGTCAGCCTGCCTCCTCTTAACTGCAGCCAAGTGTGGTATAAGCACTGTGTTACTATCCTGGATCCCTTGTACAACGTGGTCATGCCATACTGGACTAGGATTAGGGTTGGTATAGGAGCCAAAGAGTGTTATCATTCCACTGTTGGTGTGTGTTTCAACTGTAATACCTCCTTCATCGACTGTAAACTCAAACACTTTACTTTGGCCATTAGTAAGGTTTCCACTGTAAGTCAAATTGACTGTAGCTTTCACAGTAGCTGCAACAAGACAGTTGACTTATATAACTACATAATAATGAAGAGATGCACTGCACATAGTACAAAGAATAAATACTTCGCTTCTGTCTTTGTAAATGTCTTCGTTTAGTTACTCAACATGAAATTTCATGCACACTGAAGTAATTCATTTTAAGTATTTTGCTCTATACATTACTTCAGTTGTCTATATCAGGTGAGCTCATAATGGTGGTCGGTGAGGGTGACAATGGTGTTTTCAAACTGAAACAGAAATGTGTAGAGATGAACCATTGGCCTAGTTATGGGCCATTCAGGTCTTTATCCAACACCACCAGACTGTACAGCCACCTAATTTTATAGCCATCCTCATGTTGGCCATAACTCCAGATTGCTTATACAGCTTGCAATGCACTGAGTTTGGAAAGAACAGCCAGTGAAAGCAGATTTTGAAGTGAAATTTGATTATGTATTCATGCAGGTTCAAACTGTTGTGATGGGAGATAAGACAGGCTTTCCTAGAACTCACTTATAGTGTGATGCAATTTCAAATGGACAACTCTAGGTACACATGGCATATTTCTACCAATGTAAAATTGTGTATTGGTAAAATTTGTCATTGTTATTACAACTGTAATAGAGCTCAATAACTTACATTTGCAAGACCCTTGAGTGATCATTGCTTTCACATCATCGATGTTACTAAAGCTGTCAATCCGAAACACTCTCTCTGGTGACCCAGCAATTTGTAATAACTCTGTTTCATTGATATTACTACCAATTCCAAATGCAAACATTTCAATAGACTGGTCCCTAGCTGACTGAGCTGCCCCAGGCACATTTTGTCCATGATTAGACTTTCCATCAGTCAGGACTATGGCTACACGTGGGATGGCTCCATCAGATGCTCGTACTCCATGTTCTTCAGTGAAGCCAGTGTTTGTCATGAGACTTATGGCATCTCCTGTAGCAGTGAAACTGCTGAGATACTCTACAGATTTAATTTTATCTACTATGACATTCTTGTTAAAGGAATGTGTTAGGTCAAATTTGAGACTTGCAATTGTTCCGTAGATAACAAGTCCAACTCTCACGCCATCTTCAGCAATTGTGAAGCCACTAATCAAGTCTGCCACAAAATTCTTTGCTTTTACATATGAAACTTCTCCAATACTACTAGAGCTGTCCAGTACAATGTACAAGTCAATGTCTCTGTAACAACCTGTCCAAATATAAACATCAGATACAAGTAATATACACTGGTGAATTGTTACCCCAGATCACATACATTCATTTTACATCACTTAAAATACTTTTTATCAGTGATACTTTCTTACTGTCAATCTGCAGGTGAGTTCACACCACCACTCCTAATATTGGCAAGTATTATCAATGACTTTTAATTGGTCAACAGCATCAGTATACTTACTGCATGGTGGTATCCTCATACTTGAATAGTGGCCGGTCTTGAAAAATGGCCTCGGTAAAAGTTACCTAGACGTTTATTTCACTGAAGTAGCTTCTCACCCAGGCCACTGGGTCTGGGTGAAAGTTGCTCGAAAGAAATAAACACCCAGGCCACTATTCGAGACAATATGGTAATAAGGTCACATTTAAAAACTAAGACATTCAAAATGCAAGGTGTTCTAAGTAAACAAAAACTTAAGTACAATTGGTCTGAAAAGTTTCATATACGTACACCCATTAAATTTATAATTTGCATACAAAATTATAAAGCAGAATATTTGTTGATGTTAAGAACAAAGATGTATTCACAGCACAATGAATTCAGTATGTACATTATACAATAGCTACCTGGATAATTTCTCTCCCATTCCCTGACAGGATTAACAAAGTCTTCAGGATTCTTCTCTGGGTTGTAGTTCCTCTTCCAGTGATCAGCTTGATCATCAATGTTAGATGGTATAGGCTCTTCTATGGTGCACATGTACAACCAGATCGCCAGTCCACAGTACAACGATGTCCTCAAATCCCTCCACTGCACTACCAACCAGTCAATGCCAAATTCCGACTTTATTAGATCATATTTTTGGAGGAGTTGTGAATAGGTAGTTGTGTCTTTTGTTACCTCAAAGTTCACCTCATCCACTCGCCATAACCCCCCATGATAGCCTGGTCTGAATGTGGTCAAGTAGTTTGCACCATCTTGTGTTTCCACCCAGCAGATTCGTCTGATGTAGCCAAAATCATCATGAAAAATCATCGATTGTCTAATCCGGTCAACAACTGTTTCAACTATTAAGGACCCTCTCTTTTCAGACATCATTGTCATGTCTACTTTCTGTACAGTAGAGCCATAATGGTAGATCACCACATAGGTACCACAAGCAGGTATCACAATTAGAGGAATGACAATCTTAATTACAAATGGACCAGGAAAGTAATACCAAGCATTAATGAACTGTGTCTTCACCAAGTTGATGATGTTAATAGTGTAACAATAGCAACTCCGAACACAATTGGTTACATTGGCCATACACCAGCTAAACAGTTGTTGTGGATAATTGAAGAGGCCTGGGAATGCCCGACAGTATTCCACTGTAGGCATGACAGTAATTATAATAACAAAGTATACAGGGCTACAAAAGCCACTTAGATAGCAAGCAGTAGTCAGTGATATTAGAATCGAAGGTGTGACTTTAGTCAGAAATGAGGTTATGTAGTAGAAGTAACTCCTATTGAAGTAATGCTGGCGCCTCATCATCCAGCTTCTTAAAGAGCCAGCAGTAAATGCTCCACACCGTATCTTTTCAGCCTCTGTGTGTACCCAACACACAATTTCCAGCATTGTTATAATTGCAGTAATGGAGATGATATAGACAGGACTGCAGAAACAACTTAAGAAGTAAGCACTACAGGAAGGAATGGCTGATAGGGACACAAAAGACTTGGACTCAACAAACAATGGGATGTCATAACAAGTCTGAACACACTTCTCCCCAACGTAATTGTACGTATCAAACACCACATTACCTGGACTTGTATACAGCCAGCATAGGTCTACTACAATGATGAGGTTGATCAGGATAACACACAATGGACACGTTGTCAGTATCGTCCCAGTGTAGCATTCATATACAAATGTGACAAAAATGAGAGCTGTATAGCACATCACTGCATACAGTCGTAACAAAACCAAAGTCTTTATGTAAGTGCACAATGGTGTAGTGGACATGTAATAAGCAGTACTGAGAGCTACAGATAGAAAGGAGTATCCAGTACACGGTGTACACTCCTTCTCAACTACACCACTGGACGTCCCCAGCTTGCAATTCACCCATCCTAGGTTATGCAAACAGTACTGGTCTTCCAGCTGACACTGCAACTTCTTAAATTGAATCTTCCACTCGTCATTCCTGATCGCAGCCACATTTTCGTTACAGTCAATTTTGCATGATTGATCGATATTGCTGGAGCAGTTATCATTTTCGCGGTTTTTATCAGCGCGATTACACACTCAGGCCCGTAGCCAGGAATTTTGAAAGGGGGGTTCTTTTTGACCAAAAGTGGACCTTTACTTGCATGATGATTAATAAAGGTACTGAGACTGGGTGTGCGAAGCACACCCAATCTAGGGGGGTCTGGGGGCATGCCCCCCCAGAAAATTTTTTGAAAACAGATACTAAAAGGTTGAATTTAGTGGCATTTCAGTCAATAAAAATAACAATTTTTTTAGGTAAGCTGAAGACCAGCTGTATGAATGATATCTGGAAAAATATCTCTACTGCTACTGTAATTATACCATCTGCACATGCATGTGTCTAAATATAATATATTGGAATGTCACAATGAATAAGAATGGGAAAGATTGAGCACTCTGCCATGATCAACAGGGGCAGTGTAGCAGAACAAAGGGTATCTTAAACAATGAAATTTACACATTGCATGGAGTTGAAGCATGGATGCTATTCGTGGGCTCTGCATGGAGGGGCTTGTCCACCAAAATCTTATATTTTAATGAAAGCTCGGTTTAGACAATCTACATGTAAATTAAGTAGCTTTGAAAAGAAAATGTAATTGTGACTGTTCTATTAGAGTGATTGTTCTATTAGAGTGGTTGACTGCTCTATTAGAGTATCTCGATCTTGCATTGCATTTAATGCAAGCACTGAATGAGTTACTCGGAGCACTTATTTTAGCTTCTTATTATAGTGGTGTCTAGTAAACTGTAGCTAATGGACTTTTGCTCCTGAAAATTTGGACTTGTATACTAAAATTGTGGACCTTTTTGCTAAAATTGTGGACCTTTTACTGAAATTGTGGACCTTTTTTCCAAGAGGGCGGTTCTTCAGAACCCCCCGAACCCCCCCTGGCTACGGGCCTGACACTTTAGTAGCAACAATCCAGTAGGCATCTGCAGCAGATTCTGTGTAATTCTGCTGTGATTTATCACTGGAATTATTGTGGGATTCTCGACGTTTGCATATGTAAAGTGGAGAATTTGTTTTAATGCAATTCCTCGAAGTAAACAGCTCCTGCAAAATGGTACAAGAAATCCACAGGTAAGGAAGAACGAAGACAATCGAATAAAAGTTTCCAAGCCCTGCAATCAGAACACACGCCAATCCATAGCTCCAATGAAATCGTTTAAACAAAAGTAACACTCCCAAGATCGCAAACGACAAACTCAGCCACATAAACATCACGAACGTCTTTGCTAGGTCTTAGACTAGCTACATGGTAATCCACATTTTTTTTTTTACAGGACTACTACTATGACTAGGCATGAACTAGGAATTACGTCAAAAATGAGGGAAATGACCTGGGAACGACTCAAATCATATATACGCAGGCTAAGGGAAAACCCGAGACTTTATTATCCTGCGACAATTGCGGTGCATGTTCATTAGCCAATTAACCTTAGCCGTGCCGTCACATGTTTAGCAGTTGTGTAGCACCTGCAAAGTCCTATGTACAGCAAGGTCCAGGAAAGAACTTCAGGGCCAGCAGATTGCATGAACCCAATAAAAGAAAGAAGAAAAAATTGTACTGTGTGTATTGCATGTAGCTAGCTACGTATCAGTATTATTAGCAAATCTCCTTTTGATAAAAATTGCACGATAATATATGGCTTCACAATTCTTCAATTAGTCTTGAATTATGTTGTGGAGTATTCTGAGATGTTTTGCTGGTTATCTGCTTCTCCTGAATCTTTAACTCCATGTCTCTGTGTTCCTTCAGCTCCTTCACAAGTCCCTCTGTCAATAAACAACTTGATGAAGTACAAGTTACCAGAACATTTTACAATAACACACATACATGGTTTATGGGTTCTGTTGTCACTATCAGTCAGCTAAAATTATATTTAAAATATTCATGGAATTCATACATGAAGTTTAAGACTCTGTCATGTTCGTCACATATGCATGTAGAAACTAGAAAGTCATGCACAATGCCACTCATTGTAGCACAATACTTTATTGAATAATTCAGGAGAGAGCATATATATTATACATACATGAGGTGTTACTATTCACTGGACTAGACTGTTTTGGTTTTGGTAGTGAAATCCTTAGAAGATACGTAGTTTGGTTTCTGCTACTCGTACTCGGAATTTATTCCATTGTCACTCCTGTAATGCAGTCCAGTGAATAGTAATACCCACATACACATCATTATTACATCATTAAAATGTTCTAGAAATGTCTACTTGTAATGGGATAAAGAAACCTTTCAAAATTTTAGGCCACACACTCTAACATGACCCAGCACATAAAGGTGGTAATAAGGTATATACCCTAATAAGGTACATACCCTCTGCTGCTATAAAATGCTGACAGACCTTCAACAGCTGTTATACAATTATAGAAAATGAGCTAGCAATGTGGTTTATTGCATACTCTTATGTACTACTAAAATCTGTCAGTGACTTTGTGGCAGTATCATTAAATACAGTAGTACTTAATAAGTAGGGATAGGTAAGAAATCATATGGCTATGTAATTTTTTACACTCAAATTTTACCCAAAAAAAAACCACCAGGAATGCATTAGTACTGCTGTAATGATGCTATACTTCGGTTAAACAAAGCGAAAATCGATGTATAGTGATTTTTTTTATTTATTGAAATTCACCTGCATTTCGTCTGCCTGCCGTAAGACCCGGTAGTGCTAGGTGTACGGCTCCAGAAATTTCAGACAGCTAATTTAATGATGGTGGATTCATGAATCTGTTGTTTTGATTATGTTTTGTCCACTGCACCATGCTGTTCAGGCTACTTGCTAAAATGAGACACATTTTAATCCCTAATCTTGGTTAATTTGATAGTCTCATTTCAAGATATAAGCCAAAAGCAGGTGTCTTATGTTAGCAAGTAGCCATCTAATCTTGTTACCTTACTTTTTGTATCATGTGTATCATATCAATCCCTACTTCCTTTTAAAATTTTAAAATTTTGGTATACAAGGGAACAATTCGCTGAAAAATCTATGTATGCAACAGCAAATGATGCTTAACATGATCAAAACTTTGCAGTTTAACATGATATAGATGGTACTGTATGTTAATATACATGTTAGAATAAGATGCATACAAAGCAACAACCTGTCGAACAAATATCTGGCACGATCTTTATACGAAACAAGTGCTACACAATCAAAAACTTTACTGTGCGACTAGTACGTACACACATTGTAGGATAGGAGGTTTCCTATAAAACTGTATCAGTACAGAAAATGACCCCATCCACTCCCCCAATATGTTTGTACTGGTTTTATATAGAATGTACAAGTTGAGCTAGATCCTGAAAAACAGCAAAAAATCAGAAGTGGATTTTTTTTCTCAAGAGAGTAAACAATTCAGCCAACCAGATAATTAATGGTTACAGCAAAGGAGTCAACAGCAGACACATACATTTTGGCTCCATTACAAGTTCGGGAAAGGGCCATAATGGACATTGTACTTGTACGGCTTCCCCATAGGATATGTATTGTGAGAATTTTGATTGGCTGTACGTAAATATTATGTCAGACATTTGAACAAAAAGATTTTGAAATCTTCTTAGCGGGTCAAACAGTACTACAAATGAGCCAAATGTCAAGATCGTGTGTAATTACATCCATGAGTTATTAAATGTTTTTGAGGCTCAATGTGTAAATACATACTGTAGTAGTGGTCAAATTGGTTACCGATATTTGAACTGACACATAAATTTATGACAAATTGATGTGAAATAGTTTTATTTCAGCATCTTCTAGGCTATCACCCAGCCATATATATATCTCTTACTCTGCCTTTGTAAAGATGAGGCAGCCCTTGATCTGCAAAGCACTATTTCACCATTGTACCACATGCTCATAGACAAACAGACTTGTGGTTAACAGTGATACATACCATGTTCTATTTCAATGACCTTCTGCAGTGGTAGTAGGTCACTATAGTGTTCCTTACTCCATACTAACAAGAAGAACACCTTCCTCTCTACCTCACGTAATATCTTTGTGGAGGTGACTCCTTTGGTACCACTCTTCTTTGAACCTGTAATGTGTGAATGATCAATACTAAAATAATTACAACCACAAAATGCTACACAGAAGCTCAAAAAGTTGGCATTTTAACACATACAGGGGTAATGTCACTTTGCCATTACAAATATACTGTATAAATCCTGGAGACTCCATGGCACATCATTTTAACATGACAATTGTAATTGGTACGCATACTACTGCATATACAGACAAACTCTGCCAATCAATAGAAAAGGACTTTATACAGCGCTCCCGATAAGAATTCTAAAGTGCCATGATAAAATGTCCTGACTAATCCAAACTTGTCCAGACATATTATACTTTCCATGGACACAAGTGACCTATAACACTGCCTGTAGTATAGGAATTTTCTGGTGTAAGGCACTCTGGCTGTAGGCATTCCCTGTGTTGAGGATATAGACACTATTACAAGTGATTTTGTGAGGTTTCTGTACAGCAGAGGGGTACATTAGTGGTCACTCTCTTGGGTGGCTTGAATGTTTAATCTCCTAGCAACCAAAAAGTAAACAGTAAACCAAATATGTACACCCTGGGCTTTTGGGCTCCTTTGATAGGACATTATGTCCTGCCAAATACAATTATGGTCAGACATTGGCTAATTTGTCCAGAAATTGTCCAGTGTACGACATTATCTGGAGCACTGTTTATAATACTGTATGTAAGGACAAAGACTTTGGTCCCAACTATAACTCCACACAATTTTATCCCTTAAAGAGATAGGTAAACAGGAGCCAAAGTCCCAAAGTGTCTCATAATATTTCACTGTTCAGCACAATAGTATACCACAGTACACATAGCTTATTCACCTTTGGCCTTTGTGCAGCTACTCTGGATCATGTGATGCAGGTCTGATAGAGCATGTGATACAAGACACTGTGATCCACCGATAAGATCATGTGATCCATTAGTGATGATGCATGACACATCCAACATCACAGCATAGGCAAATTCTAGTGAAGTAGCAGTGTCTTTATGCTATAATGAAATGACAATATCACACAACCTATGTTATGCACACATATGGTACCGCCCAAGCACTATGAGCCTTATCCACAATGCCGTTTTATGACATCATGATAATAAAGATGGCAGCGATAGTTGGGGGACTGTTATACAGGCGCCTATGGAGATAAATTTTTGATTGTTCACATTTCCGCTAGACATGGAGATATCGACCATTAACCGACAGGTATGGTTATGGAGTAACAAAAGTTATTGTAAACGTATGCTATTTAGAAAAAAATTTCGAATGTGACAATACTTGTTTATCATAATGTCTTATATAAAACTTGACTGTACCTGTTGTTTAGAACTCGATATCTTCTTTTCTGGCTGAAATATGAGCAATTTAAAAAATTTCTCCATAGGAGCCTGTATAACAGTCCTCCAACTATCACGGCCATCTTTATTCTCGTGATGTCATAAAACGTCATTATGGATAAGGCTCATATGACTCACTAGCAAAATGGCTGCCATGTCCTTTAAAAATTAATGAGTTTTTTTAATCGTGTACACTTGCAAGAAACAATGTTGCACTTGGGTTGTACCATATATAGATAAAATTATAAATAACAGGTTTAACATGTCAATACTACATATCTATAGTCTTGATAAAATGCATTCAAATACCAGAAATCACTGTTTTAGTCCTGTATGGTAATATGTATCACACATCATGCTCACTTGTTGAGAGTTAGTGATGGAATCCTTGATGGCTGAGTTACAATCATGGAATACTGCATTGTGGGATAATACACTAGACAAGTTTAATAGTCCCTATAACAAGGAGAACATGAGATGTCCATACCATATGATAACACTAGGGATGAACAAATACTCCAAAAGAACACACACACATGATACAAACACATATACACTGATGCCTGGGCAATTATTTCTTGCAATCCACTCATGAACCAGCTGAATAATCTTATAGCAGATACTGTTGACATACTTTTGACAAGTCACTGGTTTCATTAGTTGAGTAAGCCTTGTTCTACAAATTACTGTATAGCCTAAATATTTTGAGGGGTATATAAATATTTCGAGGTTGAGCAATGTTGCTAAAAATATAATTATCACTGATTTGCAAATATTCCCAAAATGTATTAGACTATATGGAGATCTATTTTTGCTGGTAACCCCCAAACTGCAAAATCAGCAAAAATCTCCCCCCTTGAAATACGTATTTAGGCTATGCGGTAAACTATTGTAATCTCGTCCTACCCCTTGTATTAAGGTGGTGCCCCCTGACCTTTATTTAGGACCTTGTGTCTTTTGAGCCCCGCTTTAATATGGATAAATACGGTACATATGTATACATAGCATTTATAAAATATTAGCTGACTTGTTACCACACACGTACAAAGGTATAATATACACACATGCACGCACGCACGCACGCACGCACGCACGCACGCACGCACGCACGCACGCACGCACGCACGCACGCACGCACGCACACACACACACATACATCTCATGAGTACATTGTGACTCACCTCAACTGCTTGTTGGATTAGTTCTGTGTGAGATCCATTAAATAGTCGTATTATGTATGCATAAGAATATCTGTACATCTGATGGTCAAGGATAACCACTAAACATTAATATTTCAAAGATGAACTTATGAGTTTATTTGACAGTCTTATGAGTATCACTGTTCACCATGCAAGACTTTGTAAACATCCATTATGGACAATGAACTAAAGTCTAAATGCTCATGTAAATGTGTTTCTTTTCATTTCCAAGTAGATGTACGTTTTAGGTACACATCTACAAATATGTTTGGATAAACTCACATGGCCACCATACTGGGATATTCTTATTGAATAGACGGTCACTAAGTGAGGTTTACTAATTCAACATAGAGTAAGTAATTCCGTTATCCCACTCCCGGTATATAATCAAGACCGGCCTTTATTTGAATACAGTTTTATACTAGGAAATACGAACACATACTGTACCATTGTGCCATATTCCATTAAACTTGTTGCCACAAAGGATACAAAACATTTACAACATTGTACTTCAGGAGGGAAGATGGTTGAACCTATGTATGTATGTAAACAATGAAAACATTACAGAATAAGCAATTTAATAAATTAACACACAAGACGGTAAGCATGACACCTACTCAGTGATAAGATAAACAGAAATAAATAAATATAACCACATCTGATGTTTAAACTATTTATTTAGAAGCCACAAAAAAATTCTAATATTGAAGATAATATACGTACTTAACAAGTGCACAAATTTTTTTGGAATTTTCAACTAGAGTAGGGACCATAGTACATCAATAAAATGTACTGAAATAGTGCACGATATTAAATCACAGTAAAACAATAAGAAGTGTTATGTCCCTACTGTGCTCATCCTTGTGGTATCTTGAGCACAGTAGGGATATAAATAACACTTCTTCTTGTTTTACTGTGATTTAATATCGTGCACTTGTTTCAGTACTTTTTATTGATGTGCTATGGTCCCTGATAACTCAATTTGTTTGTACTTGTTTGCTAACTTTTTGTCGTAAAATAAATTATTATAACTGCTGAACCCACACATACCACATCAAACGAAAGAAATGGCACCGTGTGCCCCAGCTACTAATTACTGTCTGAAAAGTAAAGTATCTATTACGCTTCATTGTCAGCTATGGTCAACCGCTATACAGCATTGCGAATCTAGAACTGTTTGAAAAGCACCTCTGCAATCAAAGTAGCCACTATGAAAAATATGGACGATTTCCGTTACAAAGAGAAGCCATCACATGCTATCATCAAATCAACACCTTTCGCTGTCAGCAAAGATGAATGGGACACAAAGGAGAACCCTGGTAAGTCCATGAAGAATGCATTGTACGTACTGTGGTATGCCAAAAGGCACGTGTCCAACTGAAGCTATGTCGAACAGTGAAAAAGCCAAGCCCATAGCTTTAGCTGTTATCGAGTTATGCTTGTCTGAAGGCATCAGTCAGACAGTCAGTAGAAAATTCTGTGTTATAATTGTTTTTTAAATTCCATAGCAATTTGTTGAAAATGTTTCAGGTTGATCTGAAAGCTCGTTTGGGCTTAGTTTTACCTCACCAATACTGCCTCATAATTCTCAGGAAAAGTGAGGTTGGTTTTTGGATCATGCCCACACCTTTGTGGTCCCTACTATACAGTACTATTGTACTGTATGATAAGTGAGTCCTCATCTTCATCACCATTTCAAATGTGTTGTGTATTTTATACCTATGTTTGGTGCTTCTCTCATGTGAGCTGTGATAGTATAGTGGTAAGTACTTTGCATTGTGGCTGCAAAAACCCAGGTTCGAATCCTGGTCACAGCACATTTTTTTCGTTTTCATTTTTTCTCCCCAAAATTCAAAATACAGTGTATATGTAGCGTACATGAATTCAAGACAAAAAAATAACAAAGGTCTCACACAAGAAAAGAAAACAAGTGAAGTTACATTTCAAATGTACATGTGTACATGACAACGTCTGTATCAAATCATACAGCATGTAAGTACCGACACACAGCTTAACACAACACAGTGAGACCTCTTTAGATAACTTAACAGAGAAAAATACCCTTCACAGGATGGAAAACTCTAGCTCATATGTGCATCTACATGTAAATGAGGACAACCTATGTCACAGTAAAAATTTACCAACTCTTTTTGGTCCATATGCAAAGAATCTGATATACATACTGTATACACTAACTACACACACCTTTAGCAAAGTGTTCAGAGCTGGCAGGTTGGCAGGTATTGCTGGGTAAGGGTAGATGGGGGCTAAAAGATCATCAGAAGCTGATACTTCTACAACACGACTATGTTGATGCTGTAAGAAAAGGCATATACTGGTAGATTCAACATAAGTAGTTAAATGTATGCATACTACTCTACAGTACATACAGTATATGCATGAGTTAGAAACATTAAGCATACACATACGGTTTGTAGCACTGGTGTAAATATTTGCACTACACAATCAACTATTGGAGCATGAATTCATCATCAGCTGGTATTCAATACACTACTAATACTACTGTACTACTAATACTACTGTACTACTAATACTACTGTACTACTACCATACACATAGAAAGGTGTACTTGGTGACACCCATGTACCCAGAAACACTGGAATACTCAAGTACTGGAAGTTAGCAAGTACCTTCCAGGAGGTTTCACAAGTAAAGACAATAGCATCCCACCTGAACTTTACCTACTGTATCATGCAAGAAATGGATAGTTTTCATTTGCTTCCTCAGCTATCCATTTAAGAGAGCACTGAACCAGGCTGGGGTTCTAATACACATGCATACACACACACATATCCACCATACGCATGCACACACAGAAATGTCACAAATACACTACCGCACATTCATATGTACAGTACAAAATGTACTACACGTGTATGTATGTGTATAAGGATATGAGCACAAGCAGATAGAGATGACCTCACCTTCCACCATGGAGTGTAAGTGTCCAGTAGATGACCAATCCTTCCATCACCTAACATCTTATGAAATTCTTCCTTCTCAGTATCAGTTAGCTGTTGCCATACCAACTCACTGTCTACATCTTGTATATGTAATGTACACACAAAAATTGATATGAATAATGAACAGTATAAATAATATATGTACGTAAATAACAGAGAAACTAAAACGATGTCTTTTCTTTTCATACCATAATACGTTCTACAGTTGTACATGTATACTGTAATTGGATGTGGCATGTGAATGTAAATTATCAAGTGAAGAGATTATCATGTGTAGATGGGATACAAGTATTTTTGGGGCATTGTCATTTGTCTTCCACACAGGCCATGCCATTTCTATACACACATACCACAGTAACTACACACTTCAAATTGAAATATTTTCAGCATTTATGCTGGAATTATTATCAATACAGTAATTAAGTAATTACCCAGGTCCAATCCATGTAGTCTCTCCTCAAGGTTCTCTGTAGTGTTTTCATCACAAGAATTATCTGCAAAGAGAATGTATTATTATAAGACAAGTATTTCCTTCACAGGTCAAGCTAATACAGAACTATGATCTTGAGGAATGTGTGGACTTTGCTATAGATAACAGTTAGTGCTTACTAGCTATACACGTACTATGTACATATATAATCCTTGAACACTATATCATTCTTATATTAAGTGTTCACATAAGTAAACCTGCTATAGTTTTAAATTCAGAGCTAGTTACATTAGAGCACACATTTACTCTAATAGAACACACGTCAATGACAAAGTACTCTAACTGAACACTCATTTTTAACTTGAAAATTGAATTGCCCCTAACAACAGAGTGAATACAGTAAGTATCCACCATGTAACACATACAATATACTAATGGTCACTAATGGTCTCATAAAATACTTGAGTTTCAGTGGAGACAACAAGATGCAGGTTTGTGGCAGTTAATGCTAACTATGTAAGATCTAGAGTGCACATTGTGTTTCCTACAGTTACATTTTCACTAGTTGTAAATCAATTTACTGAAATAAATAATTTTCCTACTGTAGCAGCCACAGTTTGCACTTCTTAACTTGCGCTGCTGAGGGGGAAATTTTCTCAAGTAATTAGAAAGAGCCAACATCAGTTTCTATGCCATTTAGAGCCCCTCAGATGATGTGGGGTTACAATTAACTACCTCGGCATGTGGTCTTGGTAATTAGGAGTAGCCTTGTCCACATATCCCTCAGGTTTCTAGTTAGCATAGAAACATTGTCAGCTCATTCTAACTACCGTATTGTTTCAAATAGCAGCTGGTCTTGAATAGCCACACATTTATTTCACTAAAGTAGCTTTTCACCCAGGCCACTGGGTCTTGTTAGAAAGAAATAAACTCCCAGGCCACTATTGGAGACAATACAGTAATACATAATGTACTAGCCAAGCACATCTAACACTGGAAAACAGTTCACTTTCATAACTGACAAGCACTAGTGTACAATGAGGTATAGCTTGTGGTCACCATAAACCATCAACAAATTAAAAATACCTATAAGACTGCTTTCCAGCAGTGGTGTAGTTATCCAATGTTGCACTATTGACTAGAAATTGTCTGGTTGTCGAACGTTATTTTGAACACTTTTGCACTTGAAAACACACGCAAAATAATTTTAAAAATATAAAAGATTGTATGTTGAGATTCACCCTTAAGTTTATCGTGTCAGCACTACACTGTGATGTATTGATACATCAACACCTACAGAATAGACATTCAATACTACCAAGAGAGTATCCAACTGTCATATACCATATCAAAAATGATCCTGTAAAGTCCACTCTGCTTGTTAAAACATTTTCAAAGAAGGTGTTAAATTGGTCTATTAACAAGTGGTGTGCACACAGGCTTTGTATTGTGTGTAAGTATTGATTACTAGATATGAACACTTCTATGATACCCTAAATTTTACTGAAATATGCAGAAAGACTTAACATGATAATTTTTGATATGGCTCTCTCTCTATCATTTACTCTTGGTACTCTGAAGCCTGTCTTGTGCAGAAAGTAAGTTGACAATAAGGGCATTTAGTTCACGATTTTTGTTTGATGAATGTAGCAAACAACCATGGGCTAGATCACAGGTTACTACACTGTAACTACAGTGTATGTACAGTAGTAAGGCTAATTTCTATTGAAGGATTTAGTCACCTCAGACATCAAAGGAAATACCTGTATTGCACACAAAAATTTTAGCCATGACACTGTCACACTACTTTTGGCACTTGTTCTATGTATTACCATGGTGTGTGGATCAAACGAGAAATTTGTGGTGGAGGATAACTTATACGGTAGGTCATATAGCCAGACATTATGACAGGTCAACACACTGTTTGAGCACCGTAAAAGGACTCTAATCAATTAATTACGTACTTTCAAGACATCTAGAGAAGATACATATTGGTTGAAAGCTACAAAGACAACAATTAAAAGTGGCTTCCAGGAAAAGTTTGATGACAATAACAACTTGACTACAAGCTATATACGTAAATTTGGATTGGTCATTGCATTTAATTGAAAACTTCAGCCACATTGCCACACCCTTATGTATTGAAGAGACCCGCTTGTGGGGCTGCAAGTAATTCTGTTAAAGATGGTGACTTTTTCAGGCAACTGACAATGATCTACAGCAACCCAAGTGGGTGTAACTAATCACTGGACTGGAACACTGGACTGGACTACTGGACTGACATATTTTTGAATTCTGAGGTTGAGCCAAGGGCCTTCAGAAAACTTGCAGTCTGCTACTAAAATGATGAGTGTGAGGAGTGGAGTAAGCAAAAACTGACTTATAGTGATTTCACCTCTATTTATTATGTTCTTATACAGTACATATACCTATACTCCTTATCAGTATACTGCAGGGAACGTGCTAGTTATGGTTAACCAACGATAATGTCTGGGAGATAGTAGCAAGCTCATACAATGCTAATAAATTATAAATTTGGTCACATATAGTACACCAACCAGCACATGTAAGAACAACCTCAGAATGTGTAAAACCAAAAATATGCCAGTCCAGTGTTCCAGTCCAGTAGTCTAGTACAGTGATTAGTTACACCCCATAATATACATTATAAGGACTAACCAACACTTTGTTCTTCTTCCTGCATCCTCCTTAATATTTCTATCATTTTCTCCTTGTCTTCCTTACTACACAGAAATACACACACCTAATACATACAGTAATTTTGGGTAACAATGTGAGAGGGGAGGTACTAGAGTTGCAACAATACAGTGTGTAGATGTATATATTGTCTCTTGCGTATCACGATACAGCGATATATTGCGTGATACAAAGTGGAGTCTAAGCAATGGTCTATGTTGTTTTAATCTTACTTTTTTGTTGCTGTTTTTTTTAAGAGAAATAAGTGAGCTATTTTTCTTTGAGATATGATTCAGTTTAACCACAATGTACAATAATTCGATTGTCAGACATGTTAACAAGCCACGATATGTCGATATAACACGATATGTGACATATCGATACAGCAACATTGTCTTAAAATGATACGATATACGATATATCGATATACTGTTGCATCTCTAGGAGGTACCTACATACAGAACATCATGTAAAATAAAATTACAACATCAAAAGAGGGTATTTTATTGTTGCTAGCTAGACTGCTGTGCAAAGAAGAGTTTCCAGTTGACAGGGAAAATAAAGATGAAATTAAAGGAAGCATGGGACTTCACCCTAGGCCTACTTCAGCCAATAAATTTAAGGTGGATACATAGATCATTGACTATAACTTAACATCCTCACCTCCCCTTCTGCTGTTTCATTTGATCAATACAACAGTCTTTGTAAAACTTCTCTGAACATTGTAGATGTTTCTGAAAGCAAAACAAGCAGTGAGTAGTATAATGAAACATTACTAACCATTTGCAAGTAAATTATTGTTATGATATAGTTTGATGCACAACAACACATATACTACTCCATACCGCACGCAGGCACGCACGCACACACACACACACACACACTGGATTCAATTATACTCATCACATATCAACTTATGTGTCAATATTCTAACAAGGTGACCAATCTCTATTTCCATAGTGTAGCCCTGCACACATGCAGTACAAAGACACTTACATATCAAAGGCTTGTGTACTTGTACGTAGCACCAAGCCACAAGTGCATAAAATAGGAAAATTCTGTAGTTTAAGAGATACATAGTGCAGATACATACAATATGACTCATCGGATTGATTAAGTGTACGTGATGCAAGTTTCAGTATTAAAGTATCCATTTAAAAGAAAGTATTTTAAAGACTCTCCATTCACTTGGGAAATATCCACATCTTGCATTCTCACATGATTTGTGAAACAAACTATTTAGGAATCCATTGAAGCTATTGCCAACTCAACCATTAAAAACAGTTTGGTAACACAAGTCTACCCCGGCCAATGGTTAGAAATAACCTCATGTGAGGTGTCCCATTTGTACAATTTCACTTGTACATCCAATCAAGGGGAGTCACTACGTATTTTTTTAAAAATCTAACAGAAATTTATAAAATTATTATTTAGTAACATACAGTGCTTCCCTAACCCCAGGGAAATATCACTGGCAGCATGTTGTGGTCTACCACTACCACATAAAGATCTTGCCCCTTGTAATCACATGATCATTGATCACAACAGGAAGTTCCAATAATGATTTTCTCAACGTTAATTTTGCATACTGTACAGGCTTTAGTAAAAACAACCTTTGTAAGAATGTCAGCTCACGTGTCAGTGTGCCACCAAATCAGTACAAATTCACCTCTGTGTTTTTCCTACAACTTGAAAGATAATGCATTAAACAGTTTACTATGGTTGTCCCCAGACAAATAATGGCTTGAAAAGCTGCCAATAGAATAATGAAAATGGACCACCCATCCGCATGCATATGCCCAAGTGGAGGATGGGAAACAGAGGAAGTGGAAATATTATCTTTATGGGAGACACTTGTCTACTCGATTCAGAGATGGCTGAGAGGTTGTGTGGCATCACCTTTTTATCTGGCCTCTCGTTGTAATGCCAGCTCTATTGGCCTGTTGTTGGATTCTTGATGTCGGGGACCTCTTCAGAATTTTTATTTTGTCCTAACTGTTATATCATGTATTTGTATGCAGCTATCATACACTGTATATTATGTCATTGACAGTGAACTGGTATTTGTACTATAGCTGGTAGTGACCATCATAGATAATACTATATTTAGTATGATGTAATGTTGTGCTTTAATTAGAATAATAGAGTGTGATTCAATGAGCTTTACGTCAGACATAAAAATGGCCGCTGTAGTGTGGGGACATTCGTAAAATTTGTATGGTCGACTATGGGAAGAAAATTTTTGAATGGAAATATCTCAGCCAAGAAGGAAGATATCGAACTCTAACTAGCAGGTATGGCTATAAGACATTACAATAAGTGCGTAGAAGCGATTTTCGGTTGATTTTCAAAACAAAGTTAGATTCCTATTCTTTCAGCTAATTTATAACCATACCTGCTGGTTAGACCTCGATATCTTCCGTCTTAGCTGAGATATCGCCGTTCAAAAATTTTCTTCCCATAGTCGCCCATACAAATTTTACGAACGTCCCCACACTACAGCGGCCATTTTATGTTTGTGACGTAATTTTGGATAAGGCTCATAGTGCTGTGTGTTGTGGTGTATCCCTCCTTTCCTGTGTAATCTGCCACCTGTTCTTCTTCCAAACGTCCCTCAACGACAGTATATGTGTGCACTGTATTTGACACTGTAAAGTATCGCCTTATGCTTTGACCACGGATACAGATCATAGTACAGTACTAATCCAGTCTAGTGACGATTAAAGTGACACCCCCGTTCAACGCACAACCAAAATTGGGTCTACCAGTCTGCTCACGAGATACATCAAGGCAAAGGGGTAGACCACGCACCAGTATGATTCTGTTATAAACTCCTTGTATAAGTACATTCATGCTCACCTGGTCACGGTAGCAAGGCAAAGAACAGTAGCGAAGGTTACACTTGGGACAAGTATATTTTGCGAACGTCTTGAAACATCTACAGCAGATATATAGGAGAGTATCAAACAGCTATACTTATGGTAAGGGCTCACATTTTACATATTTCATCAATATCGGATTGATCTGGGTGAAGATCCGTCATGATTCGTTAATATCAGATACGCGCCTTAGAAACAAATTACATTAATTATTGGCTATTAGGCGCTACTGAGTCTAGCTACGCAAACCGTGAATGAGCACACAGTTTGCCATGGTACTGCAAGGAGATGTCTAACAATTATATCGTGTGCTACTCTGAAGACGTATTTCTAAATTGTAAGCGTCTGAAACATCATTTTAGGCGCCGGCGTTATGATCGACTGTGACTTGTTACTAGTAAGTCAGTTTCGGAATGCACTAAAAGTTATAATCTGTGCTTTACTAGCTATATTGCCTGAATGTCCAGTTCCCCTGTTTGATTGAATGTGTACGGTACAAGAAACATTGATCACAAATATAATGTGATGGAAGAATTTAGCCCCGGCTTATCAGTAGCTAGCTATAAAGGTGAAAAAATTTGCACTCATATGTGAACATGGCTGAGTACACAGTTTACCAACCTATGTTTCTGCAGGGCTACTGCCCACATCCGTTTCCTGAAGCTAAACAATGATGATATTAAAATCAGTAGCAAATTTCTAAAATACTAGCTACTGAGCTAAATTTAAATGTAATGATCAGCCCTTTTGTTTATTTGTGTCAAGATTGATACACTCTATTTATTTTAATTAACAAAAAAAACCATCACGCTAATGTCTCTAGACTAAGGCCACTCCAAATAAATTCTCTGTTTCCCGTCCACCGCCCGCATCTGGCTACTGTCCAGCTCTAAAAACTTCATTACTCCGTATTCTTCCATTATTTTCCGGTTATTCTTGCATACTGACAGGCTTACTTGAAACAGTGTCAGCTCACGAGTCAGCAGTGGTCAAGTCAGCACAAACTCCACGTTTGTGTTATTTTTGCAACTTAAGAAGGAAGGTACAAGCTTAAACATGCTTTTATGCAGCTTTTTATGGCTGTGCCAGGCAAATAATGGCTTGAAAAGCTGCCAATCTTATAATGAAATAATGGAAATGGACCGCCCGCCCACATGCACATATGCCTGAGTCCAGGACGGGAAACAGAAAATTTATTTGGAGTGGCCTAATAGAAGAGCCAGTAAATCGATCAAATCACTGTTGCCTTGTTACTAAATATCTGCTCACCCACATCTAAAGATGGACCAGAGTAGTCAGAGTAAGCCTTTATTATTTTCATGTCACAACAATCTATTTCCCTGCATCGTTTAATTTTACCTTTCAAGCATTGGAGGCAGTCTCACATGATCAGGTCACTTTTTCCTGTCATTGGGTAGTTAAAGTGTACTCACTAATAACTGATAGGTGAAAGAACTACAGAGCACTCACCCCGTTTGTCTTTTACACTGGTATATCATGGTTTTAGAAACATGGGTTAATAGCCCTCAGAACGTAATTATTGCGTGCTTCCACACACATGTCAGAACTTATGATTGTGGGTTTGAATTTTATTTTGTACATTAAATAAACAGTGGCTAAAAACTTTTCTTTTTACAACTAGCCCTAACCTAAGACCAGGGGATACACACAGTGTTTGAAGTACTTTTTGTGTCCTGTGTATTGCCATAATTGTCCAAACAGTTAAACTAAACTTGTGTTACAAAGTGCCAGTGAAGAGGAAAACTGTATAGGGATTTCTGACTAACTGGGGCAATCTCTCCCAGGAAATTTTTGAAATGTAAGTGTGACAAAACTGAATCTAGAAGCAATTGAGATCTAGAAGTATAATTAGCCTAAAGGGAACATAAGAACTACATAATATAATATAATTGCATACCTACAAGCCTCATTTTATTTTTAATCAGAGTAGACCATAAAATGGATTTTTTTTTGAAAATGGCTATCGTAATATTGGATAGATATTGAGGCATTTTTAGTCAAATCCCTGTAGTAATTTAAAATCGTAAAAGAGTCAAGATGTACAACATGTATAAGTAAACTGACATAAATAAGTTTATACTTTTTTGGTGCAGCTGGCTGGCTATTTTTGTTTACATTTTACAACTAGCCAATCACCATTTATAACTATCATTATTTTTACAGCTAGCTTTTTGGCCACAGTTAGTCCCTTTTTAGCCCCTGACATTATAAGACTACTAAGTTTGCTATTGAGACAGTATGTAAGTTACTATATAAGTACAATACTTAGGATTATATCTATTTTCAATGTAGCAATCTTATACCATCGTCTGCTCAGTAGCCAACACATGATGCATAGAAATATGCATCCACACGCGTACGATTATTCATCAGAGAGAATAATTCATTGATAATCAACTTGTAACTACACTTAGCATGGCTAAGATGCATGTCACTAAATACAAGGAGTCACAGCATATCGTATCTGTTCTGGTTGAACTTCAAAGCCACCACATTCTCCTGGGCAATATGCAACTTGCAGTGCCAACAATTGTTGACTGATTTATAATTTAGGCACTTGTTATTAGAGACTTGTTTTCTATTTTGTGAACAATGTAAAGTTATACACCACAAACCATCGAATATAAAGTTATAATTCATTCATGATTGTTATAGAGAGACTGTATAGCTACTGTATTGTCATTATTTCCAATGTCCACTATCAAAATTCACACATCCCAAGGCAAATACACTTGTCAAGCAGCCAGCGGTTTCCTCATATGTACAGTGTATATCTATCAATGATTAACCCATATATCAGATACACCACGGGAATTTAACTCATGCTTGCTTGATATAGACATGCTCACTCTGAGGCTTCGGCTGGTGTATTGCAGTATATAGTTAGGCAGAGCATACATGTACTTGTGACCATGGTATAATTATATACATATATACAGTGTATTCGATTTATGTGAGACAGCATCATGGCCATAATTGTATGACACTATAGCTAAAAGATCTGGGTAGACGTCTCGCATGTAAAAATATAACATTAAATTAGAGAGGTTGGATATCAGTGAGGTTGAATATTAAGGGGGTTTACTTTTATCAATTATGCAAGTTCATGTTAGGGACTTCAGGTGGGAAAATCACCCCACTCTGTAGTTCTCAAATTCTAGCTTTACTTTCCTAGCCATCGTGCTTTCAAAATAGCAATATATAGAAATAGCCTGATTTAAATTTAAAAAAACATAAAAAGGCCCCATAACTGTAAAAAAATTCATCAAATAAGAGAATCTGTGCACTAGTCAAAGGTCTTTATCCTTGTTTCTGAAAATAATGTACCACACCCTTGAATAGTACCACACTATACTTGCATAATTACTCTTTACTAGTGCTCTCATACCTTTAGTGTTAATCTCCATCTTGATTTAAGGAAGGCATTGTCCTGGTAAAACTTAAACGGCTGTCACATAATAGAAATTCCAGATATAGTAAATTGATCATGTAGCATGAGGCGTAACATGGTTGTGCAAAAAGGACTTGAGTGAAAGAAAGGTCTTGTATAGAAGAAGTAAGTAGCAATGTTTTGTGATTGCTTTATTAGTAGAATAGCTATAGTAGTGGCTGATTTAAAATATTAGTAGCGCACTTTCAAATAATACCACAGTGCGGCACTATTCAATGGGTTTTAGCTATCCTTATTTTTTGGACAAAACAATAATAGTAGCTACCCCTGGGGCACAAATCGAGTAAATATGGTATACCACTGGAGAAAGACAGTCAAACAAATCTTTGAGCAGGCTGTAGGACCAGGTGTCCTACAGACCTTCAGCACTTGTGCTGTAAAGCATTAATAAACAGTACACACCATTGGATCTTAAACTGCCACATGCTGGCCATTCCATTAATGGAAAGTATCTGATTTGGGTTGGTATAGTAGTACAACTTACATTGTCTGTTGTACTCATGTGAGAGTTGATTATCGCAGTGTAACTGTTGATAGACCTATTTTTAGTAACAATTTAAGTACATAGTTGCTGGAAATGTCTCCTTTTCCAGTGACTAAGTCAAAAATCTGTCCTTCCATCTAGTGTCCATCATGGTGACCTGCTTGCTACATGTCAACAAAAATCCTTGCTCAAAATGTAAGTCCATGTTAATCAAAGTTTTGTTAGTATATATTTATGATACATATATATAACATGACTGCATAGAATATTATGACTTTTCTGCACAGGTTGGTTGGAAGAGATGGCTATTATCTGGGTGGTTATTATCACGTGTACAGAACTTAGTGAGCTGGTCAGATTATATGTAGTGCGGCGTGTAGTTGTATGCTTAACTTATGTTGATATCACTTCTATGTATGTATGTATGCATGAAAGATATTAATTTAATTAACTATAGTTATTTAATCCCTACTAGTGTAAAATAACAATACAGTTATGGATTCACTACCAGGAAAGACAGCTTTTGGTGCATGATATGATTAGTACATTCATGATGGCGCTTCTCTTTTCTAAGCAAAACTCAACTATAAAACTAATGCTTGCAGTGAAGCTGTGTTAAGTTGAATATGTATGCCTGGTACAGTACTTTTACATCTGTCCAAACAGGGAGCCACAGATATATGCATGTTATAATCATCCTACATAAGGCATACAGTAGGCAAGTACATACATGTTGTGGCACGCATTCATCAATTTTAATTAGCAAAGGGTATGTCATGCTAATGCCTGTCAGACAGTATTAGTTTACAGTACAACCATATACAAAAGTTATTCTTAAGAAATGAGTTTCCTTGTTTTCTTGTATGGGATATAAACTGTACTTCAGTTCAGTTATAATTATGTGACAATGAGAAAAATGTGGTACAAATGTACAAGCTGCATTATCTATTAATATAGGACCCGTCTGCTAAAAAAAGATTTTGTGATTACATAGCCCTAAAACAGTACTAGCTATAGACAAAAAAAAAAACAATATTGTACTGTGATACAGCAAACGTCACTCTTTGTATTATATCTAACCAAATTGTGTTGTGTCAGTGTACTAACTATGTAAGTCTATTCTTGTGGTACAGCTGTAGCTTCAATAGAAAACTGAAAGTCTTCTTCTCTAACCAGACAACAGTAGAACAGGCCATTAAATCCTTCTTTTCGCTCCTCCTCACTTGGGTAATCTACAGGCAGTTTCAAGTATTCATCAATATCTGGCTTATAATCATGCCATGTTTTGCTAGGATTTGGGTTAGTATAGGAACCATACAGTGCTACTTTGCCACCGTGTATTTTAATTTCAAATGTAAGGTCTGTAGTGATTGGGAACTCAAAGTATCTTTTCTCTTTAGCATTGACATTTCCTTCATATACTTTTTCAACATCAGCCTTTACAACAGCTGCAAAAGACATTAAGCAAGATGATAAATATGACGGTTAATGTACAGTATGTAACGAACCATATTTCTTGCACCCTCGAGTAATCTGAGCTTGCACATCATCAATATTTTTGAATCTATCAATTCTAAACACTCCGTCCTGTGACCCGGCAATCTCCAACAACTCTCTTTCATTGATTCCACTGCCAATCCCAAATGCAAGCATTTTAATGGACTGATCCCTGGCTGACTGCGCTGCCTCAGGCACATCTTGTCCACTGTCAGACTCTCCATCAGTCAGGACTATGGCTACACGTGGAATTGCTTCAACAGATGCTTGAACTCCATATTCTTCAGTAAAGCCAGTGTTTGTCATGAGACGTATGGCATCTCCTGTAGCAGTGGAACTGCTGAGATACTCTACAGACTGGATACTGCTCAGAATTTCATCTTTGTCATAGGAATACTTAAAGTCAAATATCAATCTAGCATTTGATCCATAAATCACTAACCAACTCGAACATTGCTCTTGCCAATTATAAAGCCACCAACCAAATCAGCTAAAAATTTCTTTGCCTCTTCATATGAATTTGACCCAATGCTTCCAGAACTGTCCAGTACAATGTAAAGATCAAGTGCAATGTTTACTTTTTCATCTACAATGTAATACACACAAATACATCACTTGTATACACTACATATAATAGTACCAAGGGGGTTGGATAATCATTTAGCACTGTACAAACATTCTATAGTGTGATCGTATTGAACTGTTCAAAATACCAATGCATAGTCACTACATTATATTGTTAGATAATTGCATCACTACTATCCAAATTTTGTTCACATGTTATGATAATTATATGATGTGACCAGATCTATGAGACAAGATTAGTGCAAGGCTATGACTCTACAGATACAATGCCTAATTTTATTATGTATCTTTGAATAAACATATCTAAGAAGCCATATAATACATGGTCTTATCACTAGCTATTAAGTTCATTGCTTAAACTTCTGCATGTACTAGTGTAAACTGTTAGCTACAATAGCTTCTTTAATTGTCTCCATAACAGCAACTGCTTCCACATACATTTTATTGAAATTGTTATCATCTGGTTTTTCATAGTTCTTCTTATGGAATTCGACTTGCTCTTCGATGTTAAGTGGTATAGAATCTTTCCTGGTACACATGTACAACCAGGCAGCTAGCCCGCAGTAGAGTGGTGCCCTAAGATCTAGTCCCATTTCACTGTAGTCCAGTCAATGTCAAGTTTTAATTTAATTTCCTTGTGCTTCTTCAGCAAAATTGGGTATGTAGACGTGTCCTTGGTTTGCAGGAAGAACTTTTCGTCTACTTGCCACAATCAGTCTTCCATGATAGTCTTCCCTAAAAGTTTTTACTGCATCTGCGCCATCCTTAGTTTCCACCCACAAACTCGTCTGATGTAGCCAAAATCTGGACCAAATATTCCTGATCGTCCAATCCGATCAACTACCGTCTCCACCACTTCAGTACCAGTCTCCTCCCGCGTTTTAGTCAAATCAACTGGAACTTTTACCCGAGCTTTTACCTGAACTGGTGTAGAAAAGTAACTGCTTATGACCTCGACGAGTGCCCAAGCTGTCCTACCAGCTGTGGCAAGAGCACTCAGTGCCATCGTAGTCTCGCGTGGCTCTCCGCACGACGCTTATCGATCTGAGGATTTTGAATCTTTGCAACACCAAAGGCACGCCTCTCACGTGAAATTTAAAATTCTTATAACACGCCATGAAACCAGTGAAATTAACACTGACACACGAATATAATATCTATCAACAAACGACTTGTTTGAATCATAACCGTTGCTTCGGTCTGAGTAAAGGGTCTAAACCGTCGAATAGTCTGGCGGCGCCCGCCCCTTCGCATAGAGTACCCTTACTCTATGCGAAGGGGCGGGCGCCGCCAGACTAACTGTCGAATGGGTAAAGGCAGGAAGTGATGTACTAGATCACGTTTTTAGACGTGTTGTGAAGATTTGGAAAGGAAGGCGTAAAGTACAGGGTAAACTCCGCAAGCTTCTTATTATTTGGAATGATCACGTGCGTATCGATTAGCGAAATGTGATATCGGGAGCGTAGTTGAAGGAGCATAGAGTTTTGTGACTTTCTTTACAGGTGACAATGTTTATTGTGCTGTTGTATAGACGTTTTAGTCGTATCTAACTGCTACGTGGGTTATAGTCTACGGTTTCCGTGACTTTTTGCCGGTTTGTACACATGCTTTTACCTTTATGAAAGCCCATGCCAGGCAGTGGAAGGTGAAAAAGTTGGGACAGGGGGAGGGGATTAGCTCAAAATTATTTGAGAGTTGTAAGGAAGCTGGAGGCTTGTTCATGGTTGCAGTGATTACAGAAGTGGCTGTAAGCATAGCTACTCAGCATGCTCCTTTGTCTTCAGCCTGCATGCCAGACCCTAGGGTGTTATTACAGTGTATCTATAATCCCATGCTATTCACTATACATATAGTTAAGTAGCTACAAGTCTTATTCCCTTCCTCTATATGTAGGTGATCATGAAGATGTAGTGGTTTTGGGACACTGTATTAGTTGCTTTACTGGAATGTATTAGTTGCTTTACTGGAAAATGGCGGGGGGGGTACTGAATCGTTGAGGGACATGTAGGTGATATAGAGCCTCAGTTTGTGTAGAGTTGTCAAAGTAAAGATGCTGCTGTTATCTACTGTCAACAGGAACTGTCTCAAAGGAAAAGTAATGTTGCAAAACTATACAGAAGTGTGTGCTTTGCTAATGCTGCCATGTTCCATTTAAAATGATAAGCAGAAAGTTTGTCATTTACATGCAGCTATCAGCCTATCTGTCCTTACACAGAAATTCCCATCCAGAGCTACCTACATTTTGTACTATAAAATGACTCAGTCGATGAATGTGTGTGTGTGTGCGTGCGTGCGTACCCAGCTGACCCATGCGTGCCATGTATTGTAGCTATATACAAACACGGTATTTATCATGACACATCAATCATAACTATATATATTGATACTTTTGTTAGCAAGCTACATTGTATACTTATAGTACTTCAACATGTTGGTACACTTTTCTTTGCAGCACAGGTCGTACCGTAGGTACTTCTTTACTTTTTAACTCTATTATCACGTCAATATGAACAGAAGAGCTATGAGCCAATTGCATATCGGTAAAAATTTTTTCTGAATAATTTTCTTTGAAACTTGGGTTAGTAGATGCTGCATAACATATCCAGTGATAATCTGTTTTGCTGGGTTTTTCTGTCAAAACATACAAATCAGTCCCATAAAAATCAGCAGCAGCTTGTAGTTCAACTTGAGTTGCCCAAGTGCCAGGTTTGGCCATATGTTTCAAGTGACGAGCCATGGAATTATTGAACAAAAGGGTGCTGTACACATCTTGATTTGCAGTGATATGAGAGCATAATTTTTTTTGTACATTCATATGATAATCTTCATCTCCATGTACATACACTGCTACACTTCTAAAAAAGCAGTTTCCATCTGGCAACACATTTTTTATCATCTTTCCTTCTGTTAGCAATTTTCTGGTAATATTAGATATGTTTGCTGATGACAAATATCTGGGTGGAATTGGATCGTCAGGAAAGTTTCCACATTTTGTGAACATCGAACCAGTATAAACGGCCTATAAATTTAGTAAATCAAAACAATGTTGAAACTTTATAGTAAAACACCTTCATGATCTCATCTTTAGATAGTGAAAACTTCTCCTGCTTTGTTGCCAGGAATGCTTTATTCCCAACAGAAAAATAATTTAAATACAGTATGCACATATAAACCTTACAACTTACAAAGATTTTCTATTTTATTTTCAATAGATGCATGTGCTTCAATAGCATGTGGTTTACTCTTTTGAATCACGTTCTGTTTTTCATCACTATTGTAAGGGCTTCTGGAGGTAATAAATTTACACCGTCTCTGAACACAACACTTTTTAAGACGTTCTGGTCCCCCAAATTTCCTTTTGTCCAGGCAAAAATGGCACTTTCCACAATCAACTGCTTTACAATTCTGACATTCACCACACCGTTTTCTCTTTCCTGTGAATTTGTATATTGATACAAAACAACAATAACAAAATCAATACAGGATAACCTGAGGTATTTTTTGGAAATAAACAGGTGACCTTCATGTAATTCGTGCAAATCGGCTATGCTATAGCAAAAATCTTAACTGTTATATTGATTGAAGTAGGGTACCAGTGAAATCCCTACTTTGGTATTATGAACCAATGGTGGTTGCATGCCAATGTGGGACTGGCACTGAAGGACAAAACAACTGAGGAAGGCCAGCTATTTAAAGTGATGGACAATCTTCACAGTTATTTTTTGTGAATATCAAGCAGTCAACCGGAACATCAAATGTCATTGGTGTGAACAATTTAAGACATGATTGTACAATATACAAAAGGGACCCTGGGGGTTTACACATTATCACAAAATGGCAACAGCCTCACAATACCTTCATAGTACCTTGGTGGTATTGGTGAGGTAAACCCAATAGTGTATATGTAGCTACAGATGCAATATAATTTTTAAAAATTTATGTGTTAAGGCTTTACGGCACAAGTGCTGAAGGTCTGTAGAACACCTGGTCCCACAGCCTGGTTACAGTTGGTACATAAAGTGTGTTTGAAAAGGTAGAAAAAGGAGAAAAAATCCATCACTGGATCTGGGCAGCCTCAAACCTGCAGCCATCTGTAATAATTTGTAAGCAGAAGGGGTGACTAAATTATAATTTTAATGTACTGTATATCAGACAACCTCATTGTTTCACTATTTTTATGTCCTGATTGAATTCAAAATTTCCTAATTTTAATTTGCATTTACTTGTTTATTAACTTTTTTGGTATGACTGTGATCCCATGCATTCTACATCAAAGAAAGAATGGCACTATAAACATGCCACAAAATTAATTTTGCATCTGAATGCATGCCCTGATATTCAATTACTGAGAAATGAAGTGGCCTTTATGCTTCTATATTATCCCTAGCATTACAAGTGAAGAACAATACAAGCAGCGCCTCTGTAGTCAATCCAGTTACTACAGAAAATATGGTTGATAAATGTGGAGATAGTGTGCACAGCCTAACGGGAAGCCATAACATGCTACCATAACCTAAGTTAGTTAGTCAGTCAGTAGAATAGTCACTGAAGCCACTACACCTTTTAAACAACTGAGACCATGTACAAGGTTAAAAAATGTATATTAAAAGATAGAAGCTTTAGGGATTCTATCACAAGAGGTAGTAATGGAGGAAAATTTCAATACTAGTATGCCCTATTATAACTAACCAAATTTACTGCTCCCATTTGTTTCCTTCTTGACATTACAGATCATATCCGGATCATTGTCAACATCAGTGCCTATAATACGTACATATGTAGACACGTACATAAAATGTGAAGATGTAACCTACAGGCTTACCTAAACTGTTCTTTATCTTTTTTCCTTTTGGTCTTCCTACTGATCTTCTGCTTGCCTTATTTAATGGGTCTTCTTTTACTTTAAGTTGCTTTAAGGGTAAAGGGCATGTAGAGACATTAGATTTTCTTTTCACACGCATTGTCCTATATTTCTTTGTCAGTTGATTAGCTCGTGAAATTAAGTGAATTCTTTGCTTGTATTCATTGCTTTCATCAGCCATTAGGCACTTCATGACTGGGATTTGTTCTGAACTCAGATTAGTAGATGCAGTTTGCAACAGCTCAGTGTGAATGTGGTTTACCTTGTCGTCAATTTCTTTCAATACACTGATATCGTGAATCATGAATACGGTAGCACTACACTTTGCTAAATTGTCTCTGATTTTTTTCTGCATGCTTAGTAGAGTTTTTCCAGATGGATGATATGAGGGTATTGTACTATGACCTGCATCAGGATCAGCATGGTTACCATCATAGTCAACTTCTTGGTTAATATTATGATCTCCTGTGTCAGTATGGTCGTCCACTTTACCAGCACAGACAGTTGCATCAATTACACTGTTTGGTTCAGACTGGTTGACCTTTAAAAAGGTTTCTTTTAATATCATATGAGGACTTTCTGTTAGGGATATTGGTAGATTTTTCCATGACCAGCTCGTGTGCTCAAAAATGCTAAAAACGTGTTTGCACGGGAGGTTTTGTTTAAGAAAATATGGACATGAACAAGTACCATCAGTGATGTTGACATCATACACTGAGCTCCCACTTGAAGATTTAACTTCGTATATGCCGTCTTTTGCATGTATTGCTGATATAGAGTCAGCTGGCACTTTTTTGGATCTCTCCATGTTGGCAATGCATGAAGTCTGTATATTAAAAGGACGATTCTTCAGAAACTCTGGGACATCATTTCTTGGTACTCTGTGCAGGGATGATTGCTTGGCTGTAAGAACAACATACTCTCTTTCTTGGTCAGGAAAAATGCAATGCAGCAAAATTTTAGTTAGTGAAAAAATTGATTTGTCATGCCGTAAAGTCAAGTAATGGTTTTTAAGAACATTGTTAAATGATTCCACAAAATTATCAGTATTGATATTTGCATGGTACACCTGCCTATAAACATGACTCCACAGCTACAGTATAAAATATAGCAATGATGGCACAAATCAAATAAAACAATTACAGTAGCTATAAACAAAACCCAACCAGTTTACATTTTTCTACTATGAATATACTGGCCTGTTAAAGTTGTAGTAAAAAAAAAATGCAAGTAAAGCTGGACATAGCAACCTTAATTGCCAATTGTAAAAAGAAGTGATATTATACAGTACGATAGTACTGACCACAGAAGATTGGGCGTGGCCCATGATAAGACATCACCTAAAAACCAGCCTTGCTTTTCCCTGATGACGATGAAGCAGGTTAGGTTAAAACTTAGCCTTCCAAAAACAAGCCTTTAGATTGACCCAAAACACTTTCAACAGTTGCTATGAAATTGTTTAAACAAAATTTTTTAGTGACTTGCTGACTTATGTAGTAACTGACTGATGCCTTCAGACAAGCGTAACTCGATAGCAGTACTTGATTTTTTCACTGTTTGACAACGCTTTATCGGACACATGCCTTTTGTAATTCGTACTAGTGATGTGCGATATAGGATATTTTCCTATCACGATTATTGCACACAATTATCACGGTACGATATATATCACGATATACAAACTCATCACTCAGCTTGTGTACTTACACCGATGACACTTGTAGCACTAATCTACTAGAAGTACAATACAACACGGTACATCACTAGCATACAACATTACAAGCTCTTATATCAAAAATATTACAGTGTACAATGACATCTTGGGTACATTTTTCTCTAATTATAACTAAAATCTATACTTCGGCTTATATCACGATATAAAGATTCTATATCATATCACGATATAAAGATTCTATATCATATCACGATATAAAAAAAATTATCACGATATTTTGATATATGTCACATATCGCACATCACTAATTCGTACAATGCATTCTTCATGGACTTACCAGTGTCCTCCTTTGTGTCTGATTTATCTTTGCTGATGGCAAAAGGTGTCAACTTGGCGGTAGCTAGTGCATGATACATGTAGCTTTCCTTCGCAATAAAAATTATCCATATATTTTTATAGTGGTTACTTTAATTGCAGTCGTGCTTTTTGAACAGTCCTTGATTCGTACAGTAATGCTGTGTAACAAACATAGCTGACAACGAAGCATAATGGATACTTCGTTTTTCAGATGAATACTTTGTTTTTCAGATGATATTTGATAGGGGCACTATTTTTTTATTTTGATGTGGTATGTGTGAGTTCACCAGTCATAATAAATTTATTTTACAAAAAAAAAAGTTAACAAACAAGTAGAGCTGGGCGATATCACAATTTCCTACAAGCGATATATCACCACCTGAAACATCATGATACTACTAAATATCACGATATCCATCCTTAAGTGGTATAGCAAGAATATTTTCATAACAAGCACTTTTTTGGATATAACTTGGATGGCAATTCCATCTAAGAATTGAATAAATATGTGTAAATATGTAGAATTACACTAAATACAGAAAACTACTAAAATACGATATGATGATATTACAATTTGAAGACGATATCAGAGGTAAATATCCCAATATACGATAATATTGTGATATTGCCCAGCACTACAAACAAGCCGGCGGTACACAAAGAAATAGAATTTTCAACTAGAGTAAGGATCATAGCACATTGGAAAAAAAGTGCTTGGTCATTGGTTTTGCTAGTGACTTGGCCTAGCTAACCTAGCAGAAGAAAGCTGTTAGGATAAGGGAGGAAACTGGCTGCTCCTAGTCCGGGGATACAATATACCACTTAAAGCACTGCCTATGCTTGTGTGTACAAAAAATATAGCACTCAGGATCTTGAGGCAAATGCAGCACTCGGCTTCACCTCATGTTGTATTAGACTCTCAACACACCCCTTGTACTGTATTTTCCGTACACACGTCTGGTGGTACTTTAACTATAACATAAAGCACACTTTGTGGGCTATAAAGTACTTTTTGCCCTAAGTGTACTTTTTGAAATATAAAGTAAACTTTCTTTGATCTCGCCCACCCAAAGATACTCTCCATGAACACGAATGCCATTATAAGTTAAATTTGTTTTTTTGTACCACATTCATGTGTTACCCAATGCATTCCGATGAAAAAAAAGACAATATGCAAACAAGTCAGATTATTTTCAACCAATCAGCAGGTCATATTAACTGAGCTCTGCCCAAATATAAATATACTGGTAAACATTTAAAAGTCTTTCGTTATCTACTGGTAACAGTAATTATCTGCCTATTAAAGAGTGATAATAAATAATTACAGGTTTGCAATTCAGCCACTGGTTTATCAAGTATTCTTGTAATGGCAAGTTTTCTTTGTACCAGCTAGATGTTTGAATCTGTGTTAACATCTCTTCAAATTTCTCATCTGTGTGACAATAAAGTTTATAACACAATATGCTGCATAAAATTTATCACTAACTTGAAGTAGCATATAACAAGGTTCTAAATGATGATTTAACTGTTGCCTTATCTTCAAACTTCACACCATTTGATGATTTGTTTATCCATCTTTCCACTGCCTGCAAACTATGGAAGTCACATACCAATCTAAAACACTTTGGATGTACCACACCAATAGCACCTATAGAACAGTTCCAACTCAAAGACAATTAGCCATGTTAGTGAAAACCATACCTAATTCTTGTGAGCTCTTATCAGTCATGAAGAATTTTGGACTCCACCGTGGGTTCCATTGCTTAATAATCTTAAGCCCTTCAGCAATAAGCTCCTCTGTTTCATATTGGGGAATAATAGTGCCAACAACTCTACCTATTCCAATTGATGTCTTGACAACAAGGAAGTAACAAGGAAATCCATATCTCAGAGTTTTATAAACTCCATCCATGCTTCAGCTGTCTTCAAAGTGCTAACACTTTCATTTATTTCAGAAAGTAGGTTTTGATTCCTAATAGTGAACATGCATTAGTGAAGTATAACATTTTAGAGTACAAAACAATAAATTATGTCATGATAGTGATCATACAGTATCATTACAGTAAGTTATACCCCTTACACATAAACCAACAGTACATACAGTAAAGCATCCAGCTGAAGTAAGATAAAATGCATACAGAGTACAGCTTAACTGTAGGTTTTATTCTATAAGAACACACACACAATGGCTGCATTTAGCACAAATGCTGCACAACAAATTCCATATATTCATGTTTTTCAGAAACGATTAAAAGAAAACCAGGCACGCATCCCAGCCAGCTACAGGCCATGATGCCAACTGTGGGCCTGTGGGTATTTTATAGGGTTATACGTAGGCACACTCCATTGGCCCAGTGTGAACACAAAAATGGTCCACACTCCTCCTTTATTTTTCTCATACTAGTTCAGTTTTGTGGAATACACTTTAAATGGTTGGCCAAGTGGTATGCTACTGGTGGAGCAGTAGATGTCTGGGTTTGGCCAGTTTGGCAGAGATCTATATAACTTTTGAATACTTATGAAAACCCTAGCAAACCCCATTATGAACCACTAGTGTGGTATTGCACAATGTGCTTTGCAATTTAGCAATGATACGTTTTACACATTTTAGAACAAATCATTGCTCACATGCAGTACTGGATATTACAAACAGTTGTAGTACAGTAAAGGTCTTTTGTAAGCATACACATTTCTGAAAAATTTATGTACATATGGGATAGCTTGTAGACTAGAAATACCACTTGCGTGTCAGCTTGAATGCAAACTTTAGACCATCAAGTGAGGATACAATAAAGCAGATATAATACTGTACATATATAAGCAGGTTTATTTGAAGGGAAAATATCTGATGGGAGAAACTTTTGCATGATAGCTGCTTGCTCAATACTCCAACAATAACATTTTGATAGAGTACTGACAGAACTACCAATACAAAATTAATTTAGAGCTGTCAATACAAAATGTTTTCCTCCATAGCCACCAACTGCTATTCTGATTATACTGGTAAGAACACATGCACTGTTGATTCAAAGAAAATGTATTTTAATAATTTAAAGCATTGTTACTCACCAGCCTGGCAGCTACATGTATGGATTTTCACCACAGATGAGGCAATTCACCACTTTTAAAGAGCACCTGGTGGCCAGGATAATCCTGGTATTATGAAATGCTTATAAAAGGTCATAAACTGCTATCAACCTGCTACGTTTATAATTATATACTGCATATATGCATCATGTAACTTACTGTTCCCCATATGTGATACACTTTTTGTCTTCAACCAATGCATCAGATTTTTCAATAGCCTTGCTTTCTTCACCTAATAAAATGGATTTGCCTTCTTCACCTGATGAAATAGTGTTGTCTCTTTCTCGTAAGTTGTCTCTTTGACTTGATGAAGTAGAGCTGTCATTATTACCAGAGTTGTCTTTTTCATCTGAAAAAGTATATTTGTTAGAAGCCATCTTGTATTCATGAAAGAAAAAATTAAGCTGATTTTTGTCTTTTTCTTCACGTAGCAGGTGTAATACAGCTCCTTGGTCAAATTGTGAATTTCGTTCTTGGATAATAGCCTTCTTCACCATAATTCGTACATCTTCAGCATTGGGATAGTATGCTCTATTGAACAAAGATGGTTCTTTGTCAATCACACCAGTCTCAAGGTGCAGTGGTATAAGTTCGTTATTTACCCACGTTTTCAAAGCCATTCTAAGAGCCCTTTGATTCAAAAGTGAGTCTTGCACCAATTCAGATACTTTAGCCTCTATCTGTTGCAAAGGTTTGAGACAAATTTGATCTGCTACAGATGAAACATCATGAGAATGGGCAGAGTTCATTGGTACTTTAATTTCAAGGATTTCAGTTCCATTGGACATTTTTAGTAACCGCAAACAAATGGCTGCTTCACAGCCAAGCCTTCTTGTTCCAATAGCATGTCTGTTTTTCTTTGACAGTTTCAAAGATTTGAGCCTGCCTTTGCCTCCCCTCAAACACACATATGTATGTGTCCAAACTGACTTATAGGAATGGACTGATTGCTGGAATTTGATGACACCACTTTCTCTGGATGTGTTCTGGTTCTCTTGCACACCAGTACGAATTGTGAACTGACACTCGGTTTGAAGAGTAAACTGTTTCATCCAACTCTTCCATAATTCTTCTGTGTATGGTGTCATGTAGCCAATCACTGATTTGGTAGTTGGTTTCCCTTTATTATCACCTGAGGAGTAATACTCAACCTTAGGACTTAGCAATTCCATGCAACAAGGTGGAATGTCATCTGTTGGAATGCATCGGCAAAGATTTGCAACATTACTTTCTTTGTGAGACAGTTCCTGTCGACAGCGGGTAACAGTAGCACCTTTACTTTGACACTCTGCACAAACTGAGGCTCTATCATCTGTATGTTCCTTAGCAATTCTGCAATGTTCGGCCCCTCTTTTGCCAGTAAAACAGCTAATACAGCATCCCAAAATCACTACATTCTCCTCACCTGCATATATAGTTACAATATAAGACAATCTTTTGAAAGCTAAGTATATACAACCAATCCATGGAGTTAATGGTGTTCTAAATGAAAGTATAACATCCCACAAAGATCTTGGGATTATATTTGACAATCACCTAAAGTTTGGCAACCATACTAATGCCAAGGCTATTATCACCTTCTGGGAGTTAAGAAATCTTTTGATTACTTGGAGCCTGACATGTTGGTGAAGCTATTCACTACATTAGTATATACCAAACATACCTCCTACACTTGAGTATGGCAACTCTGTTTGGGGACCAGCATTTATTTTGGATCAAAAGAAACGCTGATAAAAGTGCGACATAGAGCCACTCACTGTTTACCAGATAACTCTTATGATGAAAGATTATGTACATTGCAGTTACCATCACTATACATCAATGACTTAGAGGGGATCTAATTCTATTGTACAAAATGTGAACAATTATTTTTAGCTCAGACTTTGATACTATGCAAACACCAATAAGAGTACATGAATTTATAAACGATTTAAACCTTTTTCAAAAATGAAATGTAGGGCTGATTATTTCTTCAACAGAATTCTTAATGACTGGAAGTTTACTTGACTATTTGTGAATCCAGATTCAGTAAATAGTTTTAAATCTCACTTAAGATTTAATTTCGTATAGTTATGTTTTGTGTTGATCCATATAAAGGTATTACCTTTACAAGTTATAAAAAAAAAGAAACTGCCTTTACAAGGTGCTAATGAAAAATGAACAAAACATAATTGTAGCTACTTGACTGCATGTATAGTGAATAGCATAAATAACAATACCAGTTGGGATAACTAGGTGTACTGTAATACCCACCCTAGGGTCTGGCATCCTTTGTAGCATGGAACAACTAACCAGGGCAGTAGACTTAGTACAAAAAAAGATTGGTTACTCACGGAAACCATGCAACCCACGTAGCAGTTAGGATACCACACAAAAAGGTCTATACAACAGCACAATAAACATTGTCACCTGTAAGGAAGTCATAAAGCTCTATTCTTCAACCATGCTTCCGATATCACATTTCGCGGTCAATTAATCGATACGCACGTGATCGTCCCAAATAATAAGAAGCTTGCGGAGTTTACCCTGTACTTTACGGCTTCCATCCGCCTAAATTTACGGGCTGAAACATAATATTAAAGATAAGTATCCGGGATTGATTCTGTACTTTCGTGCAATTTAATGGTTGACCCGTGCGTGATACTGTGTGTTGTGTTGGTGGGTACTAGCGGCATCTAGCTATGTCAGTGGTATGTGATTTATTGTAGCGTATTCAGTACTATAGGAGATGAAGTAGCTCGCTATACCCAGTCACAGCGGTGTGCCAGACGGAAACTATTAACCTATAGTTTCGGTCTGGCGGCCAAGAGACACAACTGGGTAGCGAGCTACTTCATCAATATGGTAGTTATAAAAGGCTCGGTCTGTACCAGCCAGAGTATCTTGAATTGTTGGCTTATTTTGTACGTCTATTATCTAGGCTAGGAAGCGTACCACTACTGATGACTCGGCGGAGGATGACTCGAAACGTGCTTGTGTTTCTCAAGATGGCGGATTAAAAGTAACATTCCTGTATATGGGCGTTTTCAGATTTTTAAGACTGACAGTACGTTTAAGTATTGCAAACCTACCCGAAAAAATACCAATAGACAGCGTAGGGCAACTGATAAGTGACGCCAACTCCAAACGGCAGATGGAAAGTTTCCTAGAGGAAATAGATAAAGACAACCAAGGGTTCACCAAGTGCTTTTCCACTGATATTTTTGTTAATGAAGGAATCCTTAAAGATGTTTTTAGACTTTATGACGGCTGTGAAGAGGTTGCACATTATGTTTATTGTTATGCAGATTACCAGAGGTGCTGCCATTCAAAATGGCAATATTGGCGCCAGGTATTTTTAGCTAATGAGAACCTTTGTGGTACACCATTGATTTTCACACCGTGTGATCTTGATCAACAACATAACTGTGATCTCTGTTTAAAACCATATTTCTATGACAATGGAACGTTGGAAGAGTACTTAAATAACTCCACAGATTCTCATTTCACTTCCGAGATAAAACAAATGCTTTACTTGGCAAAAAGCAACAATAACAAGGAAGGCATGTTTGCTTATAGGAAGGATTTTAATGAAAGTTGTGAGGATTGGAGCGAAAATATTTGGTCAAAAAGACTAGCTGCGTGCATAGAGAAATACATTGTTAATAGGCAGTATAGAATCAAATACACAGGTGACCAAGGAAACCGAATGTATAATGAACAACTACTTCATCATAGATTTCACGGAGCACCAGATTTGACTATTTATCAGTCTGGTGATGATGCAAGAGGGGTGGCAGTAGCTGCAACTTTAGAAGGATCAGTTGACGATTCAAATGAGAGTAGCCAAGAAACAACTGTAGGCCCAGTAGAGGATTCAATTAAAGTTGAAGGAAAATATAAGGATCGATGTTTGAATATGACTATTCTTGAAAAGTGTGGTGAACTCCTTGCAAACATGCACATTGTGCTAGTGGACAAAATGTTAAAGGCAAAGCGACTTCATGACGTACATCTTGAGACTATAAAAGTTGATGGTATATTACTCAGTAGGCCTTCTGGCATAGTTATATGCAAATATGTAATGCCTGTTATATGGTTTGGGGAGAGTTCCATTACAAGGAACTCTGAGTTAACACTGGAAAGTAAAATTACTCCTATCTTGCCAGAAAATATTTGTGTATCAATGCGACGTTTGCTGGATAATAAACAGTAGGCACACAAGTGTAAATCGTAAATATTAGGTTTATTAACATAATTGTATGCAATAAAGTTTACATCGATATAACTGAATTATATGAACCTTATTTTTTAGATGCATGGATTAAAAGCATAACTGTAAAATTTACTTCGTCACCAATATATATGACAAGCAGAGTTGTAGTTTACTTTTGTAAGTATTGTGTAATATTGAAACACTTGCTAAAAACCACTAATATAACAAGTTACTTTACTTACAAATGTGATGTAATTGAGTATTATGAAATATTGTTACTACCAAAGTACCAAGACTAAAGTTACTGGGCATAACCCGCACCTCACTTTTGAATACAATTAATAAAGTAAGCATATCAATTAGGCAAGTGGTTACTCAGGTCAGGTGTTCTTGATTATATAACTCCAGAAAAGTGGGATACAGTGAAGTTTTCTTCAAAAGTAATATAGTATGGATGTAATCGCATGGGGCGAGCACCACAATAGGAGATATCTGTCTTGATAGTTGCATTGTATGTATGGTTGTGTGTTTGGCACACTCTAAGTTTCACTTCCTTTTTTTACTAAACAGATGTGGTACCAGAAATCGTTAAAGTGTATACCAAACTACATCGATATAGCACTTCCCAGAGTAAACCAAAGTAGCCATAACATGTGATCTGCATGCATACCAGCTACTACAACAGGCCATTTCATTTTTGGCACTAAAGTATGTAATCAGACTAATTACTGATGATATAAGAGCTGGAACATATTTTCCATCAACCTTATATAGGCTCAATACATTTTGACCTTTCCAAAATTTTGTGGTTGTGCAACCATACATATATCCTATAGTACATGTACTAGTAAATAGATCAAAGCCTGCATGCCCTACACTTTGGTGGTGGTTAATATGTCAAAGAGATCTTGAGTAGTGAAGCGATAAGGCTGACATGGTTTTGTGGTCATAAGGTACTACTGATATTATGTGATTGGTGACAAGAGATTGGTTTAACAGTATACAATAAACTAGTGAGCACTCATCTTTGCAATGAAAATTAACACTTTAGACAGTAGCAAACTTACTAATCATATGTTTTACAATATCGCTAGTGTTATTAACCCAAAAAACTTATTAAATTTATCGTCGCTTCACTGCTCAAGATCAACTTTACAGATTATTTCCAGACCACCACCAGTGTGTAAGGCAGGCTTTATTTGCCGGTACACAGCAGGATACACAGCAGGATATACGATATGCATGGTGTGGTTGCACAACCACAGAATTAAAGGAGCTAAAATGTACAGCCTATTGAGATTGTGGTATTTTAGTCACAAAAGCTGTCAATTAAGAATCCCTACAAGTTAATCAATACTTCTATGACAAATGAAAATGTCTATTTATCAATATTATAAGCATTATTCAAACTTGGTGGTTAACAAAATTTAATAAGCACTATATATACACATTAATTATAGTGCATGTGTTGATTTATGTGATTTATGACTAATTATGGCTTGACTTCAATATAATAAATTACTTTACAAACCAATTAATTACACATTTGTATAGGCTTCTGCCTGTGCATACATGTTACAGTTTTAACAAATGCCCAAGTTTTTACAAAACTAAAGTACGTAAGGTAAAATACAGAATTTTTTTACTTCCAGTCCTAAAGGCCGCTGTTGAGCGTATGTGTACAGGAGCTGGCACAACACTACAATAAAAAGTGTATTTGTGCATATGTGGTATGCTCTAAATGTGTTGTACATAACATGCACTCCTGTGGTGTATGTGATGTGTAGGAGATAATAGTTCACATTTGCCTCAATAAATAGCAAATGTGAACTATCATCTCCTACACATCATATACCCCACCTAAGTACATTTTATGCATATCACATTTAGAGCTCATCACATATGCACAAATATACATTTTATTGTAGTGAAGAGTTCTAAGTGAGAAACATATTGAGGAGTAGCTTCAAGGATTTGGTGAAGAGTGTATGCTTTATAATGTGGTTCATACTCTGTCTGAAATTTCAACACTTGTAGTAAGACCTTAATTGTCATCTATTGCATACAACCTGATAATTTTTCCAATTACTGGAAGGTCTTTATTCACATCAGCACCAAGTACCACTCCGTCACCACACCTGTATTCTATCATTCCAATTTTTATCCACTTTGTCCTACATAGAAAAAATAGCACATCATCATTCTATGATGTAAAAGACATGTAAATTACGCAGGTACACTTAAATCAAAAGGCATGTGACTGTTACAAGTTCCAAATGGATCACGGTGGTTTTTTCAATAAGATATTACAAATCTGTAACTAATAGAATAACACCAGCCTTACTCGTAAGCTGTATCATACTTTTCTTCTTGAACTGTAATAGAAGTCACAGACCCTACAAATGCAAAACAATATAATAATTTTATGCATGAGCTAAAGTAGACAAGTATAAGCATACAACACTAGTTGCATGCAACCACACATGTAATTTAAGAATAACCTGGTCCAACTTCTGAAATGTTTCCACTAGGGATTTCCTTAGTGTTTTCAAACAAATAACAATGAAGTAGCTGGTGTCTTGTTGACAGGGTGTAGGGTAAGTTGATGAAGTTACCCAAAGACTGAGCTTGTTTTTTAAAATACGCATGTTTAGCCTCAAAGCGCATTGTCCAGTGATGCACAAGTGGTCCAAATCTGCATAAAGCTACCGTATTTACTTGGTTAAATGCCGCACCTTTAATAGGGGTATCACTCTTTTCACCCTATTTCATAACCCTACAGAACTTAGACAAAAAACGGTGAAACCAAAAAGGCGAGAAAAAAAAGCGCAGTATTCAAGGGGGATCGAACCCAGGATCCCAGTGTGATGGTCCGGTGTGCTACCGATTATGCTACCACTGCTAGCTCTCTTGATTCCCTTCTTTTGTATCTTATAAATGTGACTAAGGCCACTCCAAGTCATACCTTAGTTTCTGGTCACTCCCAAGCCTACAAATGGATGCGGGTGGGCGGATGATCAGGACTTCAGGACTATAGACTCTACTGTGACAATATATTGTATGGTATTATTATTTGCTCAATTTAGCAAATTCATGTTGATTTTATACTTAACCAACAACATAAGTAGTTGTGCTTCGGCAAAAAATGCACTAGGAAAGTTGTTGATGGATCATGGCTAGCTATACACTGATGTATAGCATTTAAGTATATATTTATTTATTTATTTAGAATATACTATAGGAAATGTTTTGCTCATGTAGCTACTTATGCTTTCCAAGTGAAATAAATGTCTCATTAGCTATGTCAGGAAAGTGTTACTATGACTTATAGCTAAGTTGTTCATATGATCATGATACACAATGAAATTTAACTTCTATTTTCACATCAGAAATTCTTCATTCAAATGTAAAGTCTTAGCCCCCTAGCTATGTGTTTCCAGCCTTCTATTCAGTAACCTTGAGAAAAGTAACTGTCAAAATTTTGAGTCATTGAGTGCTCCAGACTACTGTTTTTTAGTGATCATCTGGGAATGTTTAAACTATAAGGGTTTCTACTTGCCAATCTAATTTTAGTTATGGAAAAGTTTGAGTTTAAGCTCACCGAATGTTGCCGGCTTTCCATACCCCTGTAGTGTTCAGTGATAAGGAATTAGACTAATCATTAGAGGACTACATTTGAATTATAAAGTTAAAGCTATGGCCCATCTGCATGGACTAGTAGTTAATGCTGCTGAAATTACTTTGGTTACAGAAGCATTAGTAACAGTTATAATCTGAACAGCTATATAATCAAGGACAAAACTAGCTATAGTTAGAAACATTTTATTAGTGTGGCATATATACCTAATATATACCTAATATTAGAGTTAAGAGTAGTGTGACTGCTCTATTGGAATCCCTGAATGCTCTATTAGAGTATATCGATCTTTTGCAGTAAAAAATAAGTGTCTTGCTGGGTCACGTGCACTTAAGCACCTGTAATATTAATAATAGTCCTCATAAGGCCACTACAATGAGATAACTTGTTTCTCATCAACCGCCCGCACCAAAGTTTTCTTTTGCCCATGCGCACTCATTAGTGCACGAGATTGCAGCATAACTTTTTTGAGTATTGTGGTAGTGGGCTTATCACGTAGAAAAGCACTATTTCCATGGAAAACTACAACCCCATTGAGATACAGACACCGTTTATTAGTGTTTTTTTTACTTCTGTGTTGATTAGAGTGCTTTCTGGAGCATCAAAAACCATCAAGGCATCAACATTGTGACTACAGTGTACAGTAGACTATACACTAGCATTGGTACCGTGACCTGCATGCACAGATAAAACAAAATTGTTAAAGTTACAAAAAAGTTGTGTAGAATAGACGCATCTCTATTGACAAATAAAAATTTGTTAAAGTTACAAATAATGTTGTATGTTACAGTAACACTTGGATTATTGCCGTAGTAACAAGGTATCATGTGAAAAGAACAAAGCATATTTGTAGTTGTAACAAATGTTAGTAGCTATACAATTTGTTACAATGACAATTAATTGTTACCTAAACAGACAATTATGTGCTGTTATAACATGTGTAATTGTAAATGCAACAGAACAGGTAATGCCAAGGCTACATCAGTTAGTGTCATCTTAACAGAGGGCATGTGTCACAGTAACACAAGCATGTGTCATTTCAACAAACCATGCAATGCCAAGGCTACATCAGTTAGCGTCATCTTAACAGAAGGCCTGTGTCACAGTAACACAAGCATGTGTCATTTCAACAAACCATGCAATGCCAAGGCTACATCAGTTAGCGTCATCTTAACAGAAGGCCTGTGTCACAGTAACACAAGCATGTGTCATTTCAACAAAACATGCAATGCCAAGGCTACATCAGTTAGTGTCATCTTAACAGAAGGCCTGTGTCACAGTAACACAAGCATGTGTCATTTCAACAAAACATGCAATGCCAAGGATACATCAGTTAGTGTCATCTTAACAGAAGGCCTGTGTCCCATTAACACAAGCATGTGTCATTTCAACAAAACATGCAATGCCAAGGATACATCAGTTAGTGTCGTTTTAACAGAAGGCTTGTGTCACAGTAATACATGAACGTGTCATTTCAACAAACATGCAATGCCAAGTTACACCGTATAATGTCATCTTAACAGAAGGCCTGTGACACAGTAACACACAAATGTGTCATTTCAACAAACATGCAATACCAAGTTACACCGCGCCCGTATAGTGTCATCTTAACAGAAGGCCTGTGACACAGTAACACACAAATGTGTCATTTCAACAAACATGCAATGTCAAAGTTATACCATATGGTGTCATCTTAACAGAAGGCCTCTGTTAAAATAACACAAGCATTGCCATTTCAACAAACATGTACATGTAATGTGCAAGATTACATGATTTAGTGTCATCTTTGCAAAAGTCCCATATTATAGTAACACATGTATGTGTCATTTTAACCAAAGACACAATTATGTAAGTTTACAGAAAAATCTGAATTCTTGTATGCACATGAACCTGTGCATAAACCAATTTATAGTAAGTGATGTTTCTTTTCATCTGTACCAGTATTTATGTACGTAGGTGTAGTAAATGAAAGAAAGTGGATAATACATTCTTTTAGGAACTAAAGTGAACTTAAACAACAAAAACTGAAAGTACATAAATGTCACTTTAGAGCTGATATACAGTACTATAATATTAATTATATTACAAAGTTCTAACGAGTTCTGGAAAAAGGTCATAGTGGATGTCCTACAACTTACGTACTATACAGTGTACAATTAATGTTTAATCATCAGCTGAAATCAGTTAAAGGTTGTTTCTGGCTCTAAGTAACACTCCAGTGTAGCTACTATGTTGGAATAATTTGCACTCAGCAGCTTAGCATCTTGAATATGAAGACCTTCTTCTGTAAAAATCCTTTACCCTGCTATGATACTCGATGTCAGAAACATAGTGGACAACAAACAAAGTGTACAGAGTTCCAAGAAGTGTAGAACATTTCACGGCCACCTTCTCCACTACAACAGCATACTCGTCCAGCACTTCATCATCTGCGTCAACAACATGAACCATTTGAGAATAGCTCTCTTTACAGCAGTCTTCAATTTTATCTCCCCTCTGTAAAAGAATGCAGACATATCTTATATACATATTTAGTATTGCCCAGCCTTTGAATCCTGAACACATACAATTATAATGAAAATCAGTCCAGTCCTCATATCCCAGATATATACACTGGAATCTAACGCTTTTGCACAAATGATTTTGCTTAATTTTTGTAGTTACGTACATCAATTAACATACCAATGTAGGGACTTACCATGCATGTCTCTTGTTTCACTACTTTTTAAAACACCACTTTGTGTGGGTGGATCAAAGGCACCACCTGAGGTATTACTGTGATATTGCTCAGGAAACATATACTGGGAACATGATTTCCTCATATCTTTGATGCCAAGCCAGCTCCGCTTTGATTCTTTATATTGAGTGCTATAAAGCTTTAAATTGTGGGTTTTAGTTTCATAGTTTAGACTAAGTGTAGTGATCTACAACTATATGGATCACTATAGTCTATACAGCTGGGAATCACTAAGATTTGTTTTGATGATACATGGATAGATCCGTCTACGCACTACGTGTCAACTGTTGTAAGGACCACGGAAGATCACTATATCGTCACAGGTTAGTGATTTTTATATGCCTAAATACATTATTAAGTATAGTATATAGCTTACTTTCTGTGTACACAATAGCGTTAAATGGCTTACAACAACTTACAATTGTATGTATACCACCACATATACGATTAATGATGTACATATCTAGGTATTTTTTCCATGCAATGCCTTTTAACCCAGTATATAAAACAAATAGGGCGAGCACTACTTATTCCACGACTGCTCAACATTTGCCTGATATATGCCTCAGCCGTCCCTTGCAGCCGTGGTATAACTATTAAATGCACTATAGTAGGTTATATACAGCCTTAATATTTGCGGGTCCTTAATGCATGGGATAACATTCAATAAAAGATCCTTATACATGCAGTGTACCGACAGTCAGTCCATGTTTTAGTATTATTCAAATCTAATTCCCTACACTTCTTGCTAGTGCCATTATGGTATACCACAAACAAATAGCCTTACCACAACTTTATTTAAAATGAATGGTATATCCACATCATCAGCCTCTGGAACTTTATTCTTTGCAGCAACTCCAGTATCTTTCCTGTATTTTGGCACTCTGTATTTCGTCGTCAAGAAGAATCCAAGGCACCTTAAAGCTGTAAGTGTCATGTTTTCTGCAAGATTAAAAAATGCTCACATAGCATGAGATCTGTCTAACAGCTTTTATTACCATCACTGTCTTGCAAAGCATACTTTCAGGCCGCAGTCTTATTCTTTGAGGAAGTAACATATTAAATAATTGCTGGCTGTCATGTTATCCAGTTGGAATTGAAAATACCCCGAGTGTTGTCTTTAGCCACTAATATCATATCCATTTCTGCAGCCACCTGATAACAATGTAGCATATAATAAGTGAAGTATACAGTAGATAAGCCTCTTCTTACTGCACTACCACATATAATTATAAATACAAATACTACTATACCACTATATAATATAGCAACATTGTTTAATAGTTTTGCCATCTTTTCCCCAGATGTTTTGACATGATCATTGGACAGATTTCACCTGCAGAAAGGAGATTATACCCACATGATGTCAGAATTTATTTTGATCTAGGATTTTGTGTGATTACAGAAACCAACAATTCTCAATGTTATGATTTGTGAACAGCTAGCCCGTGCTATTCCAATCAGTGTCACTGTAGCCTAGGATGTCTGGGGCATTCCCCCTGGAAAATTTTTATACTTTTATTGTTTAGGCTTCCTACGCTCCTGCACATGAACTCCAGGGTTGCACACAAGTGTTGTAACATTTGATTTCAGCTATGTAACATTTTTGCTGTATAACAATATAGTGGATTGACGTACTATAGATTGCTTTTGCAAAAAAAGTGTACTCCTGAAAAACATCTCCATCTATCCTTGAGTATCATCTTTTTTCTTTTAGGATATGTTCTCATCATGTACTCCTTGACTATCTCCATGTTGGCTTTGTTGCCACTGGCTGCTTCTCTCTTCAGCTTATCCATGTGTCGAGTGTGCGAGTGATCATCCTCAGATGATAATGTAAGGAATGGATATGGATGCTTACGTAGGTCCAATTTTGGTTGTTTGAGAGGTTTGGCTTCAGCTTTCGACGTTGAGGATTATCTGTTAATATTCTGTGCCTACATATATATGAAATTTTTCCATGAATGCTATATATTAGAGTAAAATTATGTATTTTAATCCTGTATACACACTATCAGCTGTACGCGTACTGTTTGCTTGAGAAAAGGGTGAATAGCAACCAATGATTTGGCAACAATTTCACAATCTGAAGTGGATGGGCTCAATATCATCATTTTTTTGTTGTTTTGGAAGTTTTTTTCTGTTGCTTGGCGGAAAGCAGGGATGGGAAATGGGTTAGGCACTTTCTCTCTCAGTGGCTATATCAAAAATATATGGTGTAGAGCAAATTTATAAGTAATTCTACTTACTGTACACATTACAGATTGTGGAGAACTGGATGAAGCACTGGCAGAATCATCTAATAGCTAAATTATAATAGAAATTCAGCATACTTTTCTATTGCCAATATTATTACAGTTACTTACGATTGGCTCTGTAGATGTAGATGTAGTTGGCAAAGGATTTTGTTTCTGCAAAACAAGCACTGCGGTTAAAATTGCAATTAAGTATGTGTAGCATGAAATTACCACAGGTTCTTCAATATCATCATCACTCTGTGAAAAAGAAAAATGGTGTTAATTAATAAGATATATGTACATAGGTAGCACAAACCAATTGAATACTGCTCCTTGAGGTTCCCATTTCTTCCTAAAAGGGAGTACACATTACTGTAAGTCGCTTTACTTTCATGCAACATTTAATGATGAAAGTTTGCGTATAAAAGTATTTGCACTAAGTGTTACATTGAGGCTGGCTGCAGGTCTTGCAATCATGATGTTTTTGTGACAGCAAGTAGTAGTATATAATGATGTGTTTACTTGTGGTGGAATAGTCAAGTACCCAGGGCATAGCCAAAAAATACCACTTGTGTCAGCTCTATTATGTGTAATACTGCATGGCCATGTACGTACATTCATTCTTTGATGCTTGATTTGTCTTAGAGCATGCAGTAAGCAACATGGCTAAAGATACATTATGGATTTGTATAACAAATGTTTTATGGAATGGAAAGAGTGAATTACAGTATGTATTGCGTATATACCTGATTAACTAATTCCTCTTTAATTGCTTTGTAAACCTTCAAGCGCAGCCCAAATTGTGAAATTACTTCCTTTAAACAGTCTGGACCAGAAGTTGTTGTAAAAGCTAGGGAAATTGCTTCACCATCCATTCCTTGATCTACAAAGGAATTATATGTGTAAGTATTTTATTTAAAAGAATCAATTTCCCGTAAATGGCTCCACTTTACAGTAGTAGTAGTGGAGAATGACATACAGCAGCTCAGTTTAAAATGCATGCAATATCAGAATAATATACTTCATGGCCAAAAATCATGTTAGCACATGTACATAATAAATCAGAATTAAACGATTCCCAAAATATCTTTATCAGCTCCTGGGTCAGGGATAACCAGTGAAGATTTCCTATATGCACGAGAGGAATAAAATGGCTGTGTATTTGAAGATAACAAAATTTAGCTACATCAAACAATTTGAAACAACAGGATGCGTTATTTCACCCTGACAGAGACTCCATGTACACTGACAAAAATGAACATGGTAAACATGTCACTCTATCAAATGGCTTTTTTGTATTCCAGCAGCTGGGATTTTGTTAACAAACATGTATGCTACACTTTCCCACCCAGCTAGCCAATGGCTATTGTAGCAAATGGAAAGGAGGGGTTAATACAGCCAGCCAGTAATACACCCAGCCAGGCATGCCGGCCGTGTACACAGTATAATATACGCGTATATAATACTATGTTCTGCCATAGCCGGATCGTCACAGCTGAATATATATGAAGAATATACGATCTGTGGTTCTGCCGCCCCCGGCTGTAGCTACTAGTATTAAATTCACAACACTATTCCACGAAAATAACCCGACAGCTAGCTGCTCACCCAGAAACTGATTTCTGATTTCTTCACCAAATCCTTTCGTCAAAATCCAGTCTCCAAGCTGATCAACTGTAATTGAGTAAAGCAGGACGCAGGGGGACGCCATTTCACCGTGACTCAATCTATTCAATTTCTACAAATTGTTCTGCAGCAGCTGTCAGCACATGCACTGCGCACGTGGAGTTGTTTTCACCAATCAGAACGCTCTGTGTGATGTGAGGTAAGCGGGAAAAGGCGACCGCCGCCCTGCCAAATTAGTGATGCGCATTATTAAGGTTAAAACGTTTCAGTGTCAATATTGTCCTTTCTGTTGCTCACGATGGAGAGTATACATGAGACACGCGTTTGAGTCTCATTCTAGTCTACCAAGCTTTTCAGTGAATCAATGGTTGCGTCAAAACTTTTTCGAAATATTCTACGATGAATTCGCACCTATCTCGTTATCAGTAAGATGATTTAAAGACAGTTCCTTCTATGGAAGTAGGAGGTGAATGCTTCTGATGCACCGATGGAAGTCAGCGCACAGAACGAGGTGCAGAGTTTTGATCATGTGGATGAAGCAGACAGGTTTGCCTTAGGGGCTTGCTGCTCGTCATCTTCATCATTGCAGAACTCAGCTGCTCTCTATTTATTAACCTTAAAAGAAAAATACAAAGTTACTCTAAGAACTGTTGATTTTTCAGTTGACAAAATGAAACAATCTGTGGATATTATGGTCGACAATTTAAGTGCTGCTGTAAGGAAAGAAGTCACAGAAGTGAGTAACTTAAGAGATGAAGGTGCATCAAGAATACTTGCAGTGTTTTGAAAGTTCCCCAAATCTGTTCACAGGATTAGAGGCTCAGTACTTACAGTCCAAGTACATTGAAAAACATTTTGGTGAGGGTGAGTACATAAGGATGGAAGCCAAACATGCGTACATAAAAGGTGTTGCTCAAATCGGAAACTTCATAAATACTCCATATGCCGTAGCCCTCCGTCACCAAAGGATGCTAGTCTGGTGTGGCCGCCCCTTCGCATAAAGAGGAAGGGTCTGGTCACTCTAGCATACAAAAATTTGTGGCCTGTTACCAAAAACAGGTAACACCAATCAGATTGCGTTGTTGGTAATTACTGAATTTTTGTGACGTTTGTTTAGAAGTTGCCATAGATACTATGGAATTATGTAATGAGTGAAAGAGATTATTGCGAAGTTTCATGAAGATGAAATAATGATTGAAGCTGCTGGTAGTCGTCTATACCGTGTAACTGAGATCTGCTTACTTTGTATGGTCGTCAGATGTGTTATTCTTGTTTCCATTGTTGTGATGTCATTGTTTAATTACACTCCACCACTACAAATTTGTAATGCTAGAGTGACCAGACCCTTCCTCTTTATGCGAAGGGGCGGCTGCGCCAGACTAAAAGGATGCTGTGTGGAAATTTACAGAACTGAGATTTTTTGATTATGAGCAAATAGAGTCAGGCCCAAGTATGTATGTGAGCATATTCATAAATTTGTAGTTTTAAGGTATTATTCCATTTTGCAGGTGGTTTACCAAGTGAATTAGAACATGAACCGGATAGTATATACAACAGTCTCTCTTCAGCAGTGACAGTTTTAAGGTATTATATAACATGCAGAGTTGAATATCATTTTCTTACTAGTGACCTGTTACGTTTACACGTGTTACACATTTTATTTAAAGATCACCCTATTGTTGTATTTCTAATCATTGGCAAAGCATGTGACACACATCACTAAAAATGTCATGGATAACTAATCAGTTTAGATACCTACTTGTGGGTATATCTGTTGTATTTTAAATATCTCATTGGTGGGTAAGCTTCAAAGCATACTGTACGTGACATAGTCTAAATGTGCATGCATACGCTAATGCAAATGAGCCTTTGTGTACACTAATATGTGACCCACTGAGCGAAAACACGGTTTTCCTCAAACTTCATTTTATGATTTCTTTGTCTTTGAGAGGGAAAAACGAATGGGCTGTTAAAGTTTCAGCCTTATCTGGTTGGTACTTTTGGAATTATAACGGTAGACAGCGAGAAAAACAAAACAATCGATTTATACAGTGACTATACGAAAAATAAATTACAGGCACTCCTTTAATTGATCAAAAGTCATGAATGCAACAAGCTACGGAGTTGGGACTTGCACCATTGTGTTCGCCGTGAACTGGGACATTCATCAAGGTACAGTTTTCAGCCTCTATCCACTCATGCTTTCAAGCAAGAAGGCTGTTCAAGCTTAGAAACGGCAACGACAAAGTTACATTTTACCGCAACGGAAACAAACACGCATAACTCACGTTTCCTTCGTGGTACAAAAACAAAACAAAGATATTTCGTACGCTCCATGAAAAGGCGAATCCTCTGGTGTATTAGAGATTTCAATTCAAGTTTTCCATCACTGTTTACTGAAGCGATTAAAACGTACATAAAATTATTTTTGTAGTACACATTTTTTACCCAGTGTATTTCCATGGCATTTATCTTGAAAACAGAATTATGCAAAATAGCCGGGTTTTCGCTTAGCGGGTCACATAACAAATGAGACCAAGGACATGTGTCCTGCATGGTTATCTAGGTGTCCTGATTTCACGGGTCCATGCGAATGTGTGTATACTAATACAAATGGGACCATGGACAAGTGTTCTGATTATCAAGGCATCTCTATCAGAGAGGTGTCCTGATTTCAGAGGTCTAAATGTGTTTGGATCATGGACAAGTGTTCTGATTATTAAGGCATCCTTATTGGTGAGGTATTCTGATTTCAGGGGTCCATATCAGGGTTGAAACTAGGTTGGGTCATCCAGATTGTCTGGGCCACATTTTGTCCAGGTCAAGCGGGTCTCATCTGTGTTATAGAATATCTGGATTGGAACATGTGGGTTATGAATTAATTGACCTTGAAGGATTATGTTCGTCTTGATAGTGTACTAAAGTGTACATACTCTCGAAGCACAATTTTATCAGTATGATAAGAGTGCAGAAGTGTTTGGCATTGTATGTTGTTGTCTGTAGACTCACATGAAGACCCACTTATCAATTGCCAGCATGTACAAGCAAACTTGAAAGTTTAGTACAAAAGTCTATTGTTAATATAACAATTATCTTTTTCTCTTGTCGATGATCTCTGCTATAATGCTATCTGCAGTCAACAACACGTTTACAGTGCTCTGGGTGTAGACGCCTCTGTTGTAATAAAACTGGGTCTCATCTGGATTACTATCCGGTTTTAACCCTGGTCTAAATGTGTGTGCACTAATATGTTAATAAGTATCCAGTGTACTGTAATATTTTTTAGCTGAAATTTTCTAGGTTTCACATACACAAATATATATATCACATTCATACTGAATCAGGTGTGTACATATGTAAAGTTATTCTTTGTCATGTTGCAGGCCAACGTGGGTTAAAGTTTATGGTGAAGAATATCATCGAAATGATTTTGTTCATCTTGGTTGGCAGCTTAATGATTTGCCACTGTTCACAAAAGTGAAGGACATCCTTGTCATAGGTGGATTGACTTTTTTCCAAGTAGAAAGTACAAAACTGTTGGGATAAATGGACACATTCATGGCTACCTTATTGAACATACCTACCAAACCTCTTCTCGTGTCTATATAAATGATTTGCCATCCAAACATAATGTAGCTGCTCATTCCTTCATTGGTAATACAAGACTATGTATCATCCTAAAATCACAGTTAGAGTTACTCAACATTACCAGAACTGCAACTTGATGAATGTTGTAATTGTCACATATTGTTTGTTGTAGTTATAACATCAACTGTGTAGTTATTACATGCGAGTGTCATTGTTACAGGAATATGTCACATGACAGTAGTAGTGCTGCTATTGTAACAGTGTGTTTGTCATTGTAACACACGACTGCTATTTTAACATTGGTATGTCAAATTACATATGCTGTATGTCATTGTAACAAAGTTGTTATATGTACACAGTTGTTGTAAATATCACATTTTGCTATTATAGCATTGTCGTAACTATTACATCAACTGTGTAGTTGTTACATGAGAGTGTCGTTGTTACAAGGGTATGTACTATTGACAGTAGTGGTGCTGCTATTGTAACAGTGTGTTTGTCATCGTAACAGATGACTGCTATTTTAACACAGGTATGTCACATTAAATATATGTTGTCCTAACATATTATGTCAATGTAACAAAGTTGTTTTATCAGTGTGCCCTATGTGCATATCTAAGAGTCATAGTAGCTTTAGTGCATAAGACAGCCCCTCCCCCCTAATAAGACTGACCATCCTACACATGCTAACCCCGCTGCTGCATGTTTGCTGATGTTTGCTACTGCTCAGTGTTGCTGTTGCTGCTGCTGCTGTTGCTGCTGCTGCTGTTGCTGCTGCTGCTGTTGCTGCTGCTGTTGTTGCTGTACTGTGGTATGGTACATGACCCCAAAACTGGTGGAGCTCTCATAAAGGAAATGAAAGCTTTGTTACTGAAGTTGAAGCTTATGTGAACTTGGAGTTTTACCCTCAGTGTGCACCATTGCTTGGTGTGTACCTGCCAATTACCTAAAATAAAGGATTATTATATTGGTTTTGTACACATCTGCAATTTATAGCTATGGTTTGTGCAGTAATGAAATAATGAGATAACCCGCCCGCCCGCATGTGTTACTCTATGAGAAGTTGATGAGAAACAAGTTATCTCATTGTAGTGGCCTAAACTAGGGTTTCAGGTTTACCATGCGGGCGGGTGACCAGAAACTAAGGTTTGACTTGGTGTCGAGGGGTCCGACACTTCGCAAAAAGCGTACGAGATTTCCAGATTTCTGCCGTGATTTCTGATTTCCAGGTTGATTTCTGCTGATATCCACCCACGTAACCTATAATTTACGGGAAAACTTCTCCAATTTACAGAGAAACACGAAGTGTCGGACTCAATTTACAGAGAAACACGGAGGTTAGAGGCTTGATTTCTGATTTCTACCGCAGGAGCGTACGAGATTTCACGAAGTGTCGGACCCCTCGCTTGGTGTGGCCTAACGAAATTAGCTGTATATAGTAAGAAGAACCTAACCCTAAAGGTGAAGAAGAAACCAAAGCTGAACCCTAACCCTAACGCTAGCACTACTAGACGCTTCCCCTAAAGTCTACTACTCGTGGCAACTACTGGACGCTTCCCCTAAAGTCTACTACTCGCGGCAACTACTGGACGCATCCCCTAAAGTCGACTACTCGCGGCAATTACTAGATGCGTGCCCTAAAGTCGAAGAGAGAGAGCAACAACTACAGTAGGAAGTCTGGATGCTTTTGAACTTATTAAATATTACTTAAGGGTTATGAAAGGTGGTGAAAAGAGTAAAACCCCTTTAATAGTCACCGCACTGAAGGGGGCCCACAATCCATTGTGAAACTAAGGGCTTAAACATCGTTCTCGCGTATCGAACGGTGGTCAAATTTGAATGGGTTTCGTTACTTTCACATCGTTTGATGCCCCACGTAAAATTACGTAACAACATTGCGTTAGAGGCGCTTTAATAAAATAATTATTAAGCACTGACTGAAACACGCGAGGACACGCTTTATCAAACCAGATACATAGAATCTAATGGGGAGAGGTAACAGCAGCCAGCTAGTGTTCTGTGACTAAGGGGTCTGCCAGAATAACAGAGGTAAGTAAAGTATGCGGCATTATGTATCACATCACCACCAAGATCACTTTAATATGCCTGGTTGTAATGTTTTATGCTGCAATACCGCTATTAATGCTATGAACAGAACTCTTAACACAGACATGGTAACAATTTCCTTCACCCCAGATATATTCCTGCCTTGGTCAATTATAGTAAGGGCAGAGGCTCAGATTGTCCCATGCAGTTGCAGTGGTGTTGATGGTTTTGCAGCAGTGTTCGTAGTTGAAGTATTCTTTACTAGAGGAATAGCATAACTGTAGCTAATGGATAATACTGTAGCCTCTTTCCCAAGGGTCTGAAACTCACATAATCTTACAATTTCTGAAACAGTTTTTGTTACTTTCACATTGTTTGATGCACCTCTACATACCATTATGTAACAACACTACATTATAGGCACATTGATAAAGCACTGAGACACGTCAAACTCAATGGGTGACAGCAGTCAGTCTTGTGATGACTGAAGATGATGTGCGACTAATTGCTCTGCCAGGATAACAGAGGTATGTATGCATTATGTATCACATCATCTCTGTTACCTTCCATTATCCTTGAGTGTACTGTTTTAAAAATGCTATGAACAGAATTCTTAGCACAAGCATGGTGAAAATTTACTTCAGGGATATTTCAACCTACTGGTGACCATCTTTTAATAGGGACCTAGTGTACGTTTGTTTCACTGAGGTGTCACACAAGCACTCACTATTGGATGATCTGCGTCAAAGACAAAATTTACCTTAGCCTTTGGCTTACAGCTTTTGACCTGACTTGAATGCATCTTCCTGAAATTTTTGTCTACTGTTTTAGGCTTAATTGTTAGGTTTTCATCCCTGGCCACATCCAATGTGGCCATTTAGCATTTTTAAAAGTTAGTATAACTAGCTATAGTAAACCAAGAAAGCTGCTGTCTGGGCCATGTGAGCCAGCTAGATATAAATCCGTACACCTTCATTGTTACTTTAAGTGTTGAAACTATTTAGGTTTATTATATCCATTTACCAAACACACCAGTCCTGTGCTTTAAACTTTCTTAATACATCCTATCTATATAACCAGGGGAGTAGGACAAGACCACGTGAATGTGTAATAATGTTGCACAAGTACTTAAAGTATTTCATGTGAACTGAATAGACCCTGTACAAAAAGTAGAGGAAGGGGCTTGATACATATTTTGCTCTATTTAGTTTGTTGCTTGTAGTGGTGTGATTCATGATTGGAAAGATGCTGCTGTTATGGCAAGGGCTAAAAAGGGGGGGGGCTAGTTGTGGCCAAAAAGCTAGCTGTAAATGACTTTTGGCTAGTTGTAAATGGTGATTGGGCTAGTTCTAAAATTTAGACAAAATAGCCAGGTTTACTACAGGAAAGTATACTTACGTATTGTACCTCTTAACTCTTTTACAATTTACCACAGGGATTTGACTAAAAGTCTAAAGATACATCTTGAGATAGCCATTTTCAAATTTTTCTTTTTCATGGTCTACTACTCTGATTAAAAATTACCTTACTAGTTTTAATTTCTTTCTTACAGTTCACTATAAACTGAAAATCAACACATTCATCAAATCATTGCTTTCATGCACATAATTATATACATAGTTATTTTGTCCCTTCAGCTTGCTAATTATTTCCAGATCTCACTCATTCTCTAAAATCATTTCCAGGTTGAATCATGGCACTTATGTTTCAAACTTCTTGGGGAGTATGCCCAGACCCCTCTTTACTGCCACTTTGTCCCATGACTTTCATGTCAACAGTAACAGTAGGCATCAATGATTACAATACAATTGTTGTTGTATGATCTATTACTTTCAACAGGTAGTATGACTATGGTTTAATAAAATATTTTTGTTAGTGCTTTGTAGTGCACGTGATCTTGTCTTACCCCTCTGATCTACAACTGTGAAAGATACATCATTGAAATTGTTACAGAGCTTTGAAACATTTTAAGTTTTTCCATCTCGTAAGTTTTAATATTTATTTATAGGTAACTGTGAGTTTTAACACCTCTTTCCATCTCCCACTGTAGTGATATTTTGTAGTCTTGACTGTTGACTGTGAGTTTGACCACAATCACAGATTGAGATTGATTTAGTAAGTGATACGTGATACCCCTAGTGTTTTGTTTTATAAGCCTAGCACTACAATTAAACAGGTGATTCTGAAGTCACAGTCTAACCCCCTCCACCATACTCCAAATAACCCACACCCTGTTTGCCCATTGTAATCTATAACATCTGGGTTTTGCACCACTAGCAACTGTAGCAGACTATCTATCATTGTTGCCAAACAACCAACAACATACTTAGTAACCATAGATACAAGACAATAACCATATGTAAGTCCAGGAGCACGACTACCTGAAAACTTATATTCATAAGTGAATAGAATATAATGAAAGACTAAATACAACAATGGAGAGTGAGGGCTAGCAACAAGAAATCAAAACGTAAAAATTTTGAACCATCCAGCACCAAGATGATTCAGGGAAAAACCCACTGGGTTTTACCCACATACGCATGTTACGCACATCAGTAATGTCATCAGTAATGACTGAGTTTCTTTCTGTAGCTATGTATGTGTTCACTTCTTCATTTTGATGACAGTAGTGACTTTCCATGTAGAATTCTGCCGTTCTCCTAATACAAATGTCATTTTGCAAAGTTTTTTTAGACATGCTCTGTAAAGTGAAATACAATAGTAATTGTTTTGTTTGTTTTTGTTAATGCAGGTAGCAATGATGTCATCGTCTAATTGTGGGTCAGTCATGACTACTCGCACAGCAGGTGAAATTGGCCAGTATCTCCTCATATTGTACATAGAACTCTATCATCAAGGGTGACTTTTTTTGCTGAAGAGCTGCAGCATTTGCAATAGTGTGATGCTACACTGTGGTACATCGCTCAATAACTTTTTGTTCCAAGTTTTATGTACATGCTGTAACTGATCATATTATTGTTGTTTAAATATCACATCTTTTTATTTACAAATAACTAACCCTTTGTTATCACATCTTTATAGTAGATCCAATATTACCGTAACTTCTTTCTGTAACAGAACATGTACAGTATGTTACCTCTATTACATTCAGATGGTAGCCCTAATAATTTATGAATGGAATGTGGCTTATTCGTAGTAATGCTTGACCTGCTAAAATACCCTGAAGCTTTTATTTCAAATGTCCTATGTGGTCTGACAATTTTACTGTTTTATATGTACTAGGAAACACACCATTTGGTCTTCTCTTCTGAATTTGGAACCAAACCATTATTTCTTTATTTATTATACTGGACAGTCTGTAATTATTGATGCATCCAGTGGGGGGAGGGGGGATGCATAATCAACAGAGACACTAACAATAATGTTCATGTAAGTTTAGACAATTCAAGAGTGTCATTATCTACAACTTCATAAATATCATTTGTACACTCAGTCAGATTGTTATCACCAGGAACTTGTCGCTTCTCCAACAGAGGGGACATTACTTGTTCTAAGTACGATTTCACCATTAAGTATTATTCACAACCTTTCCGTAGTTGACTCTCCAACAAACCCCATACATATTCACTGTACACAGAATCACAACTGCACTTTACCTTTGATTTAAACCCCTGGGTTACCACACATGAATTGAATCACTTCATCTGAAGCCTATACGTACTTAATGTCCATAGCAGTGCAAAACACGCTGTGCTGTACATGATACGAAAGCAATGGATTTTTAAACAACATTTCAGTCTAATAAATAGAGTAGTTACAGTTGTACAGGAGCAGCTTTACATAGTAATGGCATGTTTCAAGCCTTTAGTGAAAGGGGAAAGGGTCCTGATGTAGGGAAAGAGAATAGTGCACGTGCTGAATTGTCGCTGTTCAAGACCAGCTAAATAAATTACTTCACACTTGGACATGCTGACATGGTGGGTATGCCTTACAATGACAGTGTACAGGACAAAGTTCTTGTAAACAATTTCAATTTAGTACATACTGTAACAGTATAGCTGGTATTTTGAAGGCACACACATGTTGCTGTATCTTAATTTGTTTGCTACTGATTATGGAGGATGATTTGATGCCTACCAACTGAGGCGATTCACTTGGTTTGTCTTTTAACTCAGACTCTACTGATTGTGTGCAGTGTAACACCATTTTGCAGTAAATGTACTTGAAATTTAACTGTTAGACTGGAGTGATTCAATTATATCTAATCATGAGCAAGAGTTGAACTTGCACACGCTGGATAACAAATGGCAGAAATGATAACCCTCTTGAGTTTACTTAATATTGGGACAGTCTGTACTAATATATTGCAGGTCCCTATGGTGAATGGGTGAATCCCCCAATTCCCTGTATCCCACCAGTCCCAACATAAGCAGTCCATTGTGTTTGTGTTATGAAGTAACAGCTGCTCGTGCCTAATTGTATAAAATAACAAAGGTTACCTGCACGCACAACATGGGGCAGGATACAAAACCTTGCACGAGACTGTACTATCAGCAAAGATAGCAAATGTAATTTAATGCCAATATTTCTGTATTAACTAATTCAATGAAATATTAAAAATTAATTTAAGGTGTTTAATCAAGCAATACAGCTACTCAACCTATACAGCACTGTGCATGACAATAAATTGATTTCAGTGGCTGCTTTGAGCTTCAGTAATGGTGGAGTAATATATAACATACACTTGTAGAATGGCATGACCCACACACTATAGCTAACTGTCACAAATGAAAGGCAGACAGTGCTGCACAGATGATTAGGTATGCAGATATTTAACAAAGTTTTACAGATACAACAGGAAGTACTGACGAAAGAAAAATTTGAAGAATTCACAATATTATTAATCAGCTTTGACGAAATAAAATTTGACGAAAAGCAAAAAATAACAGGTCTAAACACTGACTTTTGAGGTGCTTATTGGACAAATTAACCAATTTGTCAAATTTTACTTTTGTAAAAATTTTCCTGTTATAAATTTACAGTTAATATTGTTTCAGAAATTGTACTGTAGTATTATCCATTAGCTACGTAGTTATGCTCACAGGCAATTCTAAGGGGAAGGGGGGACGATTCTGTAGGTCTAGTTCAACTACCAACACTGCAAAACCAACACCACTGCAACTGCATGGGACAATCTAAGCCTCTGCCCCTCTACTATAATTGACCAAGGCAAGTTGAAATATATCTGGACTAAAGGAATTATCACCATGTCTATGTTAAGAATTCTGTTCATAGCATTGTAGCATAAAACATTACAACCATGCAGGCAAACAGTGGTGATCTTGGTGGTGATGTGATACATACTCATGCATACATAACTCACTTCTGTTATCCTGGCAGACCCCTTAGTAGCACGTCATCACAGGCCACTGGCTGCTGTCACTCTCTCGAGGTTTGATAAAGCGTGTCAGTGTGCTTAATAATTATTATTTTATAAAAGCGCCTATATATAGCGCAGTGTTGTTACGTAATTTTACGTAGGGCATCAAACGATGTGAAAGTAACGAAACCCAAATTGGAATAGTCGCCGCATCGATTTTTGAGACTAAGGTAATAGTAGCCGCGGCGTTTAACCAAGTAAATACGGTATATTATTACTTTCATATACAATGGAAACTGCATGTCTCAGCAGTCATATACAAAGGCCACCTCTCCTATAGTGACCCCCATAAGTTCCTAAGGTGATTTATCCATATAAACTTAAAATTGCCCATAAACTACCCTTATTATCGATACAATTTTCTGGCCAACATGACAAAGTCCAATGTATTTTACAAGTGCAGTGATCTATTGCTTACTGCATCATTATATCCTTGAATTTAAATGATCAATCGTAAAGTACTCTTCTGTAAAAATCATATAATTTAGCATTAACTTTGCCTCATATTGTAGTGTTCCTTCCAAAACGTCGTGCATCACATCCGGAATTAAAGAACCATTGCACATATCAAAGTATTTTAAATCATTGAGAATTGATTTACGGTTGATTCCATATTCTTTAGATTGTTCTCCTGATCTGTCTGCTTCTACCAAGTCACACTGACTTTTGTGATTTTCTTTGGTCCTTAGTTCAAAGTCGCTTTCAAGGAACTGTTCATATTATGTAAACATACAACCAACTTGAGCACCTTACATGCTGCCTAAAGTTTTCATTAGTGGCCATGCAATGGCGACATATCTTTATAGCAGAGCAGCTTTCTTTAAAACCTCCAAGAGAAAGGCTCCCTAAATTATCTGCTGATACTAAGGCCAAGGAGCCAAAAATTGTTTTGGACTCTGCATGAAGAATAAATTCTGTGCCTTTTTCCTACATACAATATATACACAATGTACATATTAAATTATCATGTTATATTATTATATTATATATTATTATATATTATAATGTGCAGAACCTCAAAAAGAGTGTGTGGCACAACATTACAATGTTAATTCATGCACAAACCAGTTTTTTGATATCTTCAACGATAGGCTTTAGAACTGCGTTCATACCATACTTTTTAATGATGCTTGTTTTAGCAATGCACAAAAGTTGAATCGCTGAGAGCCGTGAGCGATACTTTGGTTGTATATTTCCAAGTGTAAAGTAAAAATTCCCAGCATAGATTTATATGACATGGAAACATAAGCATGCATGTATGCATGCATGAATATGACAGATATATATGCAATACATAATATTATGATGCTTAATGAATGCATTCTAAAATAAGGATCATGCAGTAGGACATATAAAACTTCACCAAGTATATACTTTACTCACCAACTATATGCCCATTAATTTTATAAAAGTTAAAAGAAATCTGTGTGAGATCATGCAGTAGTGAACATCACTGCAAATTCGTAGTGACAGTCACTAATCTGTATACAGTGATGTTCACTATAGCCACTGTTTTCACTATGTTTTCACTAAATTCTTGGTGTATATATATGCATGTAAGGAACATGAGTTGCATGGAAACTTTTATTTGTTAATTTTGAATTGCTTAGCATGTTGATTTCACCCTATTTAATTTACATACACAGAACTTATTACTTAGGCCATACCTATCTGATCTTATGTTGTACTGGCCCGACCAACTGCAATTTTCCTCAAATCAAATAATATTGAAAATCAAGTGTTCTTATTTAACAGCAGTGTGACGTCAACATCATCTGCGTGGTTAAGTGTTGCAGTCAAGAAAGGACCACTGAAGATCGTCAAATGCTCTAAAATTGCACAGGTAAAATGGGAAAGTTCTTTGGAGATTTACAGTATTTTTATAGTCATTCAAATCTGATGCTACTAGAAGAGTGTTGAAAGTGGAGATTTCACAGACTATTAGTTTTTTAATGATCATGAAGTTAGTAATAAAGCTAATCGCTACATTCACTTGTTTACATTTTGTTTATCAATTTCATTTTCAAACCGACCTACCTACCCAAATTTAAAATAATTTTGCCCGCGCAAGATAAGATCAAATAGGTATGGCCTTATGGTAATTTGAAACTCGGCTATAATAATGTATTGCAAGTTGTATTAAACGTGCATGCACATAAGTACCTAATTTGTGAATACTGGTTTTTGAGCCCAACGGGTTGCAGCATTCCAACTCATCATAACATAGCAAAATTTGCAGAGAATTGGGCTTTGTCGAATAGAGCTCATTAGCTGAAAAATTTAAGCCATCACAGAAGTCATTCATAGTATCACTACACATATTGTGGCCATTTTCCACCTGTGACAATACAATCACCATAAGTACCATAAAATTTTGTGTAACCTCAGCTAGGATAGCTTCATTTTTCAGTAATACTTGAAGGGTTTCTAAAATAGGTATGTAATATGTACAATCCTGCTTGGTAACACATTTTCGTTTAATTCCCCTCCCTTTCCAGATGCGTCTTTCGCCAAGGACTTTTTGGACCGGCTCCTAAATAATGCAGAGAAAATATTATTACGCATGCATGCATATCACGTCCATGAATGTCATACTTACAATATAATGAAAATGTACTTCATTTGTTGATGCTGTGTTTCTAATCCTTGAAATGGATGACCATATTGGCCATCATCATCAAACAATGTTTTTAACTTCTCACATAGAGACATTGATGCTCCCTCCTCATTCGCGATTTTCATGACCTGTATATATGTGGAGATATGCAGGTACTAATGTGTCATGCACAGTACACTAAATTTCTTAATCATGCGTACACAGCTTAAATGGCTCTATGCCAAAAATTTAGAATATAGTAAATATTCTTGTATGATATAACTAATCTGCACGTACCTCAGAATTTAATGAATGTGATCTTATCTGGTTTAAGCTGGTTACTTCTTCTATTATGTGCTGCATAACCACCTGAGGAATTTTATGTTTTTCCTTCAATCCTAGGATGAAACGTGCTGAAAATTTCTGCATAGTTTCTGGTGTAGTAAATTCTGATATAGGTATACTAACATTTTCATCATATGGTAGAGTGCCATCAGTAGTAGAATCAAAAATCTCATGATTTTGTTCACAGTTTGAAATGTTAGGAGCAACAGTCAATGGCGGGTGGATTTTGATGCTTGTGTAGATCATAAGCATGATTTTGATATGTTCGAAAACTAGTAAAACTTCTTTGACAACTATTAATCCCACATTTAAGTCGAAATCCGGGTTGATGAGCATGGATTAGCTTTAAATGCTGCAGGTAACTCTTAATATTATAGCATAATGGCAATTGCGCCTGAATGGAGCATAGTGGGCAAGTTAATTGATTTTCAGTCCTGGATATCTGCTGCAGCAAACCTGCATATATCAATGGCGGATCCGGGATGGGGCATTTGGGGCAAATGCCCCCCCCCCCCCTTCAAGAAATTGCATACAAGATCGAGATACTCTAATAGAGCAGTCAATTACTCTAATAAAGCAGTCACAATGTTCATGAGGCAGTGTAGCTTACCTATGAAGCTATAAATAGGATTTTATTTTACATAACAGACGTGATATAGTTGGTAAGGATAACTAGCTATTATTGTTGTGACCTTTTTTTTTTTTTTTTTTTTTGGTCTTCAACTGGTTTTCAGCAAGTTTTTTTGGTCTTCAACTGTTTTTCAGAAAGGTACCCCCCCCCTCTTTCCAAACTCTGGATCCGCCCCTGTATATATATGCATACAATATCATGCACCTGTTAAATAATATCATTTAACGTCCCAGGTACAGAGGTACAGTATATAGGCCTGCAGCTGAGCCTATTATTCTTTTAACTTCGCCTTATTATTCTTTCGAGAATTTCTTAAAATTAATTAATTAATTACCCATTAGCTATATTCCCAAACACGAGATCTCTCACGACAAGCTATTTACCAGCTAGCTAAGTACGTACACTATCAACTATAAAAAACGGATTTGCCAGTGATATTTCAACTGTCGAGTCTGTCATTAAATAGCTAGCTACATCAATCAAAAAGAGCTATACGTATATACATGCAGCCATACGTTGCATGAGCTTCAGAATCTTCACTTTCATTAGAATCTATATACCTCTTGAGTCCTCAAGGATGTCTCCAACCAAGTTGGCCATTATATAATCCGACTATATATTCTTCTAATATTCCTGACAACTTCCGATTATTCTATAGAATTATTCTAGCAAAAAGCATGCATGCACTCATTATTCTTCAAATTGTGCTATAATATAGCATGCATAATGGGCTTAGACGCTCACATATTATATTTGTAGTGTCCGGCAGTATAGCTACTAGTTAGGCCAGGCAAACTTGATTAATTGTTTCTCATCCCCGCCCGCATCACTTTTCACCCTACCGCCTCTAATTTCATTATTGCTGTTATCAATCACGTGCACACGTTTTTTGATGCTGAGTAAGCTGGCTATCACTTTACAGCACAGCAAACGTCTCTTGCACCCAAGAAAGGGTGGTAAAACGTAAGTATTAGCTTTTAGAAGGCTTTAACTAACCTTTATAGCAACAGATAGCCTGGTTTGGAACATTTTCTTTAATAATGAATAATGAAAAATGACCTCCCGCCCGCATGCAAATCATCCAAAATTTTGTGGATGAGAAGCAAGTAATCAAGTTTGCCTGGCCTTAGCTACGGTACAGCTCAGATGAAACTTAACGCTCGCGAGCATAGAACTCCGAGTGCGAGTAGTCTACCCGTGGGTGCGAGTATACTTTACTCGCAGGTGCGAGCATTAAAACTTTCTGTGGGGGTATATGCGCTACTCACGAGTGCGAGTAAACTACTCACGAGTGCGAGTAAACTACTCACGAGTGCGAGTAAATTCCTCGCGAGCAAGCGTTAAGTTTCATCTAATCTGTACTGTATAGCCGTAAATATTTGCAGGGCCGCCCACGGGGGGGGGGGGGGGGGACTGGGGCATTTTGCCCCGGGCCCCCCTGAATACCTGTTTTAAAGATCGATATACTCTAATAGAACAGTCAGATCTAAATACTCTAATAGAGCAGTCACAGTATTCTTCAGAGGAGCAGTGTAGCAAGCTTATAGATAAGGAGATATGGTTGCATGGTGATGGGTAGTTATTGTCATTGCCAGCAGGTTGTGACTTTTTTTTTTTTTTTTTTGGTCTTCACCTTACAACTTGGGTCAAGGGCCCCACTTTAATTCTTTGCCCTGGGCCCCTTAATTTCTCTGGGCGGCCCTGAATATCTGTACCGGCAGTATGCAGTACGTGTATACATGCATGCATTTTGTATAGCTATATGGTGCAGTGCTTGTGCATGCATGCTTGTCTCACTTACTTGACGTTCGAATCTGCTCCATTTAGCTAGCTATCAATATTATAAAATCTGAAATAAAGGTTTAATATGCAAGTATATATACAGCTCGGCGTGCAATATGATCACGTGTTTTTGTTTTTGTTTTAATGTGCATGCACACATGCGCTGCACGCAATCTCACTTAGCAATGTGGCTATAAGTACGAGTGGGTGCTACTAGTGCACTCCAGTTCTTTTCAACTTCAGCCGATATGGATGTAAATGAGATGAACACACATGAGCTTTGCTCTTTCCTGCAAGAAGCAGGAATACATGAAGATGTCGTCAAGAGCTTTTCAGAGAACAGGATTAATGGTCTAGGCTTTTTCAGTCTTACAGAAGATGAATTTAACGAGTTGATTCCGATGATTGGGGATAGGGTAACCGTAAGAAGGTTAAAACAGAAGCTCGAGACGGCAGCGGTACAACAATCCGATCAAACTATGGTATCAGTATATGTTTGTAACAGTTTGCTAACTACATACCTACACAGTACAGCGGTTTAAGCACTTCTTGCAATTTTTGTACGAAAGGCGTATAATACTATAGTGCATACCGGGGTTTTCAAGTCCGTTGTCCTATTACAATTGCGCATGCGCTAAAAACCTACTAACCGAAGGGCCATTCACTGGTGATAAAGGAGTCACAAAAACACAGTGAGTAATAGTTTTATCTCATTTACAATCATTCATCATAATAGGGCACACACAGTTACCTGATCTCACTTGAATCTGCCATTTCTTTCGCACTGCTAAGCGCATGCGCCAAAATACATAGGACAACGGACTTGAAAATCCCGGTAGCTAGTGCATGTGATTGCGCATGCGTGTGTACTATTATCGGCTACATGCTCTTGGAGTGAAAAAAACTTTTTCTATCATCCCTGCCAATGAAACTTGTCGTGTATGCAACCGTCTGAGGCTTGATCGGTACTGAATACCGTTGTGATGCCAAGAAATCGTTTATAATGTGACGCATGCGTAACTATATACGCAACCACTTGTATGAATTGCATGCAAGAAGTGCTTAAACCGCTGTATAGCTCCTTTCACTAGTTATATTATTTCAATTTTATGTAGAGCTCTTCTATGAACGATTCTGGGGTATCAGTTGATGCAGACCTCGATGTAAACAATGATCATGATCACCAGCTGGCTAAATTAAGTCAACAACCTCAGGGTGGGGGAAACTGGCATCTTTCTTTCAAAATTCCGGAAAAAGAATTCTTCTCTGCAACGGTTAACCAAGCTATCTCCACCGGAGTAGTACCATCATAAGCAAGACGTGAAATAGTTCAGGTTTTACGTACGTTGATGATGATCCACACTGTTTATCCAACATCGGAACAGTATATCACCATATGTAAAGGACTGATAGAGAAATATCCAAATCTGGCTGATAAAGTGGGGACTAATGGCTTTGTAAGTGTGTGTGTATATATATATATCATGATATTAGTACAGTGTTTTATGTACAGGGCTCCTGGAGATTGCAGTTGAGGTCGTCCTTTAAGAATTTTAGAAGAGATTATCCTCGCAATGATGCAACTGATAAGCAGTCTTCCAAGAAACGAAGAGTTGGTCATACCCCAGATGACGCAGTTGACGTTGAGGCAGCAGCAGATGAGAATGCAGATGAAGAATATGAAGAGGCCATCAAAGATATGCAAGCAGAGTATGTAAAGGGCAAGAAAGGTGGGAGGAACCATTCTCTGATAAAGGAGCTTATGGAGAAAACACATGCTACTAGACAAAAATGGATCCAGCAAAATAATCCTGCAATTGCTGATGTGATTGATTTATTTCCTGCATTGTCAACCACCAAAGGAGTAAGTCATGCAGTATACGTATTATAGCTATAGCTATATTTGCTACATGTATAATCATGCATCATTGCCATGCAGTATAAGCCCTTTAGAAGCTATAGCTATTATAGTATAGCCATGTACAATCAGTGGCAATAACTTTAATATGCAGGTGCATCGTGAGTTCTACTTTTTTCTTGGTGCTGACCAAGTAGTCAACTCATTAATGGACCGTTGACCAGAATGGAAAGAAAAACTGATTTTGTTGTCAAAACTAGAATCAAAATCTCGCCCTACAATAAAGAAAGTCCTTGATAAGCTAGAAAATGAAAATTATGAGGAATCTGAAGGCAAGTTGATCTGCAAAATACGTATTGTTATGATTATACCCGATATAGATTTTACAGACTACTACTGTGTGGATCTGCTCCTTAAGTTACTTTTTCCACGTTCTTGTAAAAACAAAGAAGTTTTTTTGAAGCATTACAAGGTAAGCATATACAGTATGTTTAGTTTATTAGACATATACAAGCATTATTGATTCTATATATGCAGTGATTATTATGCCCTTTAAAGTTAATATATGTTCATCTACCTATAGAGTAGTGATGTTGATCTGGATGATGAGATATCAGAAATGCAGTCAGCTACATTTATAGCAGTGACAGGGCTGCACAATGATAGTGATAGCAGGATCCAATATTTCATCTGTTGTGAACAGATTATTTATCTGGAAGAGCGAAGCGATTGATAGATGCGGTAGTCAATCTTATTGCTACCTACTTCATGTTCAACATATCTTATCCAAAGGCCTTAGCTCCTGTGATGATATTCTTTCAACACTTTGTCTTTAACATTAGAGATGATCAAGCTGTACCTACTGCCACAGTGAAGCTCATCGGCAGCCTACAAACAATTTAGAAATTCTATAAGCAGCCTGCAAACAATTTTTAGAAATTAGCGAAAACATGGAAGTGTATTTTCTTTTATATAGGTTTTAGTGAATTGTGCATGCATGTTAATTGTGTGCATGCATGTATGCAGACTGTATTTTTGACTTGAATCTATTAAAATGTTTACTGTATTATACAATGTGCATGCAAAACAGTACAATAAGGTTCTAGCTAGCATACTGACTGATAATCAAACCCTAAGGGTTTACGCACAAACCCTTACTTTCTTTTATTGGGTGCAGGTAAACCTACTACAAGGTGGAAGAAGCAGCCCTGGGTGTACATGTACACTCAATTTTGTATAGTTGGTGTAAATATCACCCCCACAAAGAGCAACTAACAAACTCTTTAGATAAATACAGGTATTTGCTACACACCCTGTATCATCTATGTGAACACCCTTCGGGATCTTGGTGTACACAGAAGGTAGAGCACCCCTAAAGGTGTATGGAAGCACCCTATTTTTAACAGTGCAAGAGAGGTACCACTAATTAGCATCCATAAAAATGTACAGTACATTGCAGAATGAAGCATGTATATATATAATGCTAACCACTGGCCAGCTTATTGTGTATATACAGCAGTAATAATAATGTTATGTTTGCTATGCGTTTGCTTCATTGAGATATATATATGTACAAAGGTGTGACCAGGCACTTCTGAAGTTAATGGTAATGTGCTAGTACACATGTTTAGTGAAAAGAGCTCAAAATGTACAATATTGTAAAATTTTAAATTAACTATGTATCCATGCCAACAATAGTCTTAAGAGATCAAGGTATTGAAAAGTATATTGAATTACCTAAGATAATTTTGGATGATCGATATTCCAAATACCTAATTGTGTAAAAGATGCTTGCTTAGGTATCCTATATTTACCAAAAATGGCTATAGTAAGATAATGATTCATATCCCGAGTGACATCACTAAAACAAATATCAGCACCTTAAATGGCAAACCAATGTTGGTTTTTCTAAGAACCAGTTATTTATAAAGCCATACAAATTAGCTTTAATGAAATTTCCAGGAATACAGTTTTTATTCCCTTACTCAATTGTCCAGAGTGACATTAGGTTTCAAAATAACTTACGTATAATTATTTTTTAAAACATCAGCAAGCTGTATCTAATATAGATGCAGTTTGCTGATATGCTATAACCAATGTTGGTTTTTCTAAGAACCAGTTAAAGCAATGCAAATTAACGTCAAATAAATTTCTAGGATTAGCAGACTACATAAAACACAACGAGAGTTCACACAAATGTAAACTTTTGGATTGCAATTGGTGTATACTAATAGAATAAACTTTACTCAGTGAAGGAGCACACATAAAGTTAAGCCATCTGAGCTGTGAGAAGGTTGTGGACACCTTGATGAATGAAGATCGTGATCAGCACACAACAGACAGAGCTTTTATGCTATTTCTCATGCTTGGATAACGAAATATACATGCTGAATAGGAATTGTACATAATTGAGTGTCATAGAGACTACACTTATGGAAGGTCAACACAGTTTGTATACATATATACATCTATTAAAAGAAAATAGATTAATTATTGTGTGACAACACTTATGTGTCTAGTGCCACTGAAAGCAACAGTAATTACTTGACTTTAGGAAACTTTACTGTAACAATAGAAACACTATGAATGTGGACGTATATATCAATTAATATGCTGCCAAGAGTTAATATTGATGCTATCAAACAATTCTGTATAATTATGCTGATAAAACAAAACTACAGTTTATTACAACTGTATACCACTATTGTATTAACAGAAGTAGCAACATGGGCATACAATGTAAACTTATATTACTGGAAATTCTTACATTTATTGTATTAATCCTCCAATATATTTCAGGGGAAATCTGTCCCAACCACTACTTTGTGTATAGCTGGTATCATATGGCTTCTAATTTGTGATAATAATACTTATGTAGGCAGTAACAGCAGCTGATAGTGCCATCACGCACAAGAGAGCCATGATTGCATGCACTCCACACGGAATACATTTTATATGTTTGCAACATGTCTTGCATTACGTTACAGTGACTGGACAAGCACACACATAGAAATAAAATTAATTCTCTGATTTATAGATTCCAACAACAAAGACAAAACTTTACAGTCAACTTGTGGCTGGTGGTGATATTTGCTGGCTTAAATTAATGAAGTTAGATGTGTACCCATGATACACCACTAAATTACCAACTTTGAAGACTCATAACTTCACATTGGAAAAGCTAATGATGGTCAGTAGTTAGCACCAACATAGCTTGGTTGATGAAGCACTTTTCAGGTTAATATTTCTCTCTTGTCAATGAGCATTGAGTTACAGTCTTTCCAGTTCACAAAAATTGGCTGTGTGTGGAAGACCCCTTCTTGCAAATTTGGTCACATATAATGTATAACATGCTGTAGAATTATTTTACAACAGACCGGAGTCATAATAGTTTGTCATTTCAGAATAAATCATTACGCTTGGCTTTTCTTGTTGATTTGGATGTTTCACTGTTGAGGCCTTGAAGATTACATGCTGTCTTCTTGACAGTAGCTAGATACTCATAATTGGTCTGTATCTGTGGTTTCTGAGTCATAATTTCTATAGTATGGCCTGTGCTGAATTTTAAAACTTTTTTGAGTAGGCTTTTAGATAATTACTAGTGTAGATGTAGCCAGGAAATTTAGAAGGCAATGTTAAGCTGACTGCTACAGAGCTGACTGCTCTATTAGAATATTGATCATTTGCAGTAAAGCTCTCTTCATTCAACTACGTCATAAGTGTTTTGGCACTTCATGAAAATCTCATGAAATATAAACTCATTTACTTTTCATCATGTTATAGTTCAAAGCATTGGACACATTATGTTATAGTTCAAAACATTGGACATGAAAATGTCATGAAAAGGTGTACTCAAAAAATCATTACATTTTCAGTATATCAATTTCATGTGAAAATATTACCAGTGATTGTGTAGTCACAATTCATTGCATTTTCACTACTAGTTTGTGAAAATGCAATGATAATGATATTTCACAATTTTATGAGATTTCAGTACAAACTCATTACTTTTTAATTACTATCATCATCCCAAAATCCTTGTGTGAAAAGTGTATCTAATGGAAGTATGACCATGGGTCACAGTAGCTATAAAGCAAACTTTGAATGGCTTCCCAGTTTATTATAAATATATACTTTACAATACAAGTATGTATTGATTGTCTGCCAACAACTTGTGCTGGCAGCCAGGGAATTACTTAACAAAACTAATTACTTAATTACGAAACTAATTAATTACAAATAAGAGCTATAGCTAGACTTACATCACTGCATGAGAAATTACTAAATTATGATAGGAACTACTGCAGTATGGTAGGAATTAATGTTAACCCAACATGGTTGGGATTACTATAATATATTCCTACCATATGCATGTTGAGTTAACATTTTCTTGGTGAGGGTATTTTGCTTCAGCCACCAATATAAACTTTAGTTGTAAACATTCTTACATCTTACAATACCAGTTGTTCAACATGGTTGCAGACATTTCTCAATACAAAAAGAACTTTAGTTTGCACTTCTTTTGGCACCAGGCTACAGTGTGGTGGAATTCATTGCCATCTAGTTTGTTTGATGACATTACAAATTATTTGTAATACGTAAGTACTCATCTTGAACTGTTATTGTTACAGCAGTAGTAATAATTTTTATGCGTCGTGTGTGTTGCCGCATGTGTATGTGTTTGTAATGTTATGAGTACTCCATGCAGTGCGGAAGAATGGCTTTGCCGAGTACTGTAAGTTTAAACAATAAATCAATCAATCAATTTATCTACAATAACAGTGCGCATAATAAAATTTTAAGTTACAAACTCAAATACATTGACAGCTATATGTGAATATTACTATATGCTAAACAGCTAGGAAATGATGTTCAGTCTATACACACAGTCAAGAGAGTGATCATGAGTTCCTCAATGCTTTGATTGAGAATTCATTGTTGCTGTCCACTCCAACCAAGCTGCAATAAAACACTATAGAGTCAGCCTGCCTCCTCTTAACTGCAGCCAAGTGTGGTATAAGCACTGTGATACTATCCTGGATTCCTTGTACAACATGGTCATGCCATACTGGACTAGGATTAGGGTTGGTATAGGAGCCAAAGAGTGTTATCATTCCACTGTTGGTATGTGTTTCAATTGTAATACCTCCTTCATCTACTGTAAACTCAAACACCTTACTCTGACCATTAGTAAGGTTTCCACTGTAAGTCAAATTGACCGTAGCTTTCACTGTAGCTGCAACAAGATAGTTGGCTTAATATAACTATATATGGAATGTACTGCATATAGCACAAAGAACAAATACTTTGCTTCCATCTTTGTGAATTTTTTCATATAGTTACTCACCATGAATTTTGTGCAAACTGAGGAAATTCCTTTTAATGCTCTATACAATACTTCAGTTGCCTGTATCAGGTGAGCTCATAATGGCAGTGGGTGGGGTGACAATGGTGTTTTCAGACTGAATTGTGTAGAGATGAACTATAGCTAAGCCTAGTTATGGATCACTCAGGGCTCAAAACTGTAAGGAAATAGTTTACAGCACGCATGGGTCTTCATCCAACATCACCAGACTGTACAACCGCAATACTCATGTTGGCCATAACTCCAGATTGCTTGTACAGATTGCTATGCGCTGAGTTTGGAAAGAACAGCCAGCAAAAGCCAACTACTTGGGAAATTTGATTATGTATTCATGCAGGTTTTTGTTCGTCATGAAAAATCAAACTGTTGTGATGGGCGATAAGACTGGTTTTCTTAGAACTTAGTTATGCAATTTCAAATGGACAATTCTAGCTACACATGCATATTTTTACCAATGCAAAATTGTGTACTGGTAAAAATTCATTATTGTCATTGTTATCACAATTGTAATAGAGTTTAATAACTTACATTTGCAAGACCCTCGAGTGATCATTGCTTTCACATCATCGATGTTACTAAAGCTGTCAATTCGAAACACTCTCTCTGGTGACCCAGCAATTTGTAATAACTCTATTTCATTGATATTACTACCAATTCCAAATGCAAACATTTCAATAGACTGGTCCCTAGCTGACTGAGCTGCCCCAGGCACATTTTGTCCACGATCAGACTCTCCATCAGTCAGGACTATGGCTACACGTGGGATGGCTCCATCAGATGCTCGTACTCCATGTTCTTCAGTGAAGCCAGTGTTTGTCATGAAACGTATGGCATCCCCTGTAGCAGTGGAACTGCTGAGATACTTTACAGATTTAATTTTACCTACTATGACATTCTTGTTAAAAGAATAATTTAGGTAAAATGTGGGAATTGGAGTTGCTCCATAGATAATAAGTCCAACTCTCACGCCATCTTCAGCAATTGTGAAGCCACTAATCAAGTTTGCCACAAAAGTTTTTGCTTTTACATATGAAAATTCTCCAATACTACTAGAGCTGTCCAGTACAATGTACAAGTCAATGTCTCTGTAACAACCTGTCCAAATATAAACATCAGATACAAGTAATACACTGGTGAATTGTATACCCCCAGATCACGTACAATCATTTTACATCACTTAAAATATTTTTTATCAGTGATACTTTCTTACTGTCAATCTGCAGGTGAGTTCACATCACCACTCCTAACATTGGCAAGTATTATCAATGACTTTTCAATTGGTCAACGGCATCAGTATACTTACTGCATGGTGGTATCCTCATACTTGAATAGTGGCCGGTCTTGAATAGTGGCCTAGCCAAAAAAGTTACCTACACGTTTATTTCACTGAAGTAGCTTTTCACCCAGGCCACTGGGTCTGGGTGAAAGTTGCTCGAAAGAAATAAACTCCCTGGGCCACTATTCGAGACAATAGGGTAATAAGGTAAAAACTAAGACATTTGATGCAAGGTGTACTAAGTAAACAAAAACTTTAGTACAATTCTGAAAAGCTTCATATACACCCATTAAATTTGCATACAAAATTATGTACATTATACAATACCTGGATAATTTCTCTCCCACTCCCTGACAGGATTAACAAAGTCTTCAGGATCCTTCGCTGGGTTGTAGTTCCTCATCCAGTGACCAGCTTGATCATGAATGTTAGATGGTATAGGCTCCTCTATGGTGTACATGTACAACCAGATCGCCAGCCCACAGTACAACGGTGTCCTCAAATCCCTCCACTGCACTACCAACCAGTCAATGCCAAATTCCAACTTTATTAGATCATACTTTTGTAGGAGTTGTGAATAAGTAGTTGTATCTTTTGTTACCTCAAAGTTCACCTCATCCATTTGCCATAACCCACCCACCATGATAGCCTGGTCTGAATGTGGTCATGTAGTTTGCACCATCTTGTGTTTCCACCCAGCAGATTCGTCTAAAGTAGCCAAAATCATCATCAAAAATCATTGATTGTCTAATCCGGTCAACAACTGTTTCAACTATCAAGGACCCTCTCTTTTCAGGCATCATTGTCATGTCTACTTTCTGTACAGTAGTGCCATAATGGTAGATCACTACATAGGTACCACAAGCAGGTATCACAATCAGAGAAATGATTATCTTAACCACAAACGGACCAGGAAGGTAATAGCAAACATTAATGCACTGTGTCTTCACCAAGTTGATGATGTTAATAGTGTAACAATAGTAAGTCCGAACATAATGGATTAGATTTGTCATACACCAACTAAACACTTGTTGTGGATAATTGAAGAAGCCTGGGAATGTCCGACAGTATTCCACTGTAGGCATGACAGTAATTATCATAACAAAATAGACAGGGCTGCAATAGCCACTTAGAAAGCAAGCTGTAGTCAGTGATATTAGAATTGAAGGAGTGACTTTAGTTAGAAATGAGGCTATGTAGTAGAAGTAACTCTTATTGAAGAAATTCTGGCGCCACATTATCCAGTTTCTTAAAGAGACAGCAGTAACTGCTCCACACCGTATCTTTTCAGCCTCTGTGCGTACCCAAAACACAATTTCCAGCATTGTTATAATTGCAGTAATGGAGATGGTATAGACAGGACTGCAGAAATAACTGAAGAAATAAGCACTACAGGAAGGAATGGCTGATAGGGACACAAAAGACTTGGACTCAACAAATAATGGGATGTCATAACAAGTTTGAACACATTGCTCCCCAATGTAATTGCACATATCAAACACCACATTACCTGGACTTGTATACAGCCAACATAGGTCTATTACAATGATGATGTTGATCAGGATAACACACAATGGACACGTTGTCAGTATTGTCCCAGTGTAGCATTCATACACAAATGTGACAAAAACGAGAGCTGTATAGCTCATCACCACATGCAGTCGTAACAAAACCAAACTCTTTATGTAAGTGCACAATGGTGTAGTGGACATGTAATAAGCAGTATTGAGAGCTACAGATAGAGAGGAGTATCCAGTACATGGTGTACACTCATTCTCAATTACACTACTGGACGTCCCCAGCTTGCATTTCACCCATCCTACGTTATGTAAACAGTACTCGTCTTCCAGCCGATACTGCAACTTCTTAAATTGAATCTTCCACTCGTCACTCCTGATTACAGTCACATTTTCGTTACGGGCAATGTTGCATGTCAACTGATCGAGATCATCCCGATTCTTATTTTTAATTTTCTTTCTTTTTTTCTCGAGGTTTTTATCAACGCGCGCATTGCACACTTTAGTAACAACAATCCAGTAGGCTTCTGCAGTAGATTCTGCGTAATTCAGCTGTAATTTATTGCTGGCATTATTGTGGGATTCTCGACGTTTACATATGTAAAGTGGAGAATTGCAATTCCTCGAAGTAAACCAGCTCCTGCAAAACGGTGCAAGAAATCCATAAGTAAGGAAGAAAGAAGACAACAGAGTAAAAGTTTCCAATCCCTGCAATCAGCAAACATGCTAATCCATAGCTCCAATGAAATCGTTTAAACAGAAGTAACGCTCCCAAGATCGCAAACGACAAACTCAGCCACACAAACATCACGGACGCCTTTACTAGCTAGCTATATACATGGCCATCCACGTTGTTTTATAGGATTTCTACTATGACTAGGCATGAGCTAAAAGTTACGTCAAAAACGATGGGAATTATCTGGGAACGGCTCAAATCATTCATAGTTTCGATAAACCTAAGCCTGAGGGAAACCCGTGACTTCATTATTAGCCCAATGCCCGAGACCGCAATTGCACGCGGTGCATGTTCAATTAGCCAATTAACCTTAGCTGTGTCACATGTTTAATAGCTGTGTACTAGCACCTGTAAAGGTCCAAGAAGGAATGCAAATTGAATCCACGAGTTTAAAAAAAACAACTGTAGCTACTGTATATGGTTGCATGTACTGGAGCAAAACAAATGCAATAATTCTTTTTGATAAAATTGTACAATAATATGACTTCATAATTCTTCAATTAGTCTGGCAGTATGTTGTGGCGGAGTATTCTGAGATGGTTCGCTGGTTATCTACTTCTCCTGAATCTTTAACTCCATGTCTCTGTGTTCCTTCAGTTCCTTCACAAGTCCCTCTGTCAATAAACAACTTGATGATGAAGTAAAAGTTTCTAAACTTTTTAAATAACACACATATGGGTTCTGTTCTCATTAACAGTCAGCTAAAATTATATTTAAAAGTATTCATGGTATACATACGTGAAGTTTAAGACTCTGTCATGTTCGTCACATAGACATATGCATACACTGTACGTATACTGTATACATGTCCAGAAACTAGAAAGTCAAGCCACAATGCCACTCATTGCAGCATAATCTTTATCCAGGACAGACAGTACAACCACTGCTTTATACTATACATACAAAATATATGAGGTGTTAGTTACTGGACTAGATTGCTTTGGTTATAGTAGTGAAATCCTTAGGAGATAGTTAAGTTTCCGTTACTTGTATTCGGAATTTATTTCGTTGTCACTTCCAGTCCAATAATGCAGTCCAGTGAATAGTAATACCCACATACGCATCGTTATTACATCATTAAAATGTTCTAGAAATGTTCAGTGTGTAAACAGTGGAATGGACTACTGGAATGGTGGAATGAAATTTTTAATGTTCAATATCATTTTTAAACTAGGCATGTGCATTCAGCCGGCTGTGGGCACACACACCTGGTGTACTGAAATTGTTTTCATAAAAGTTGTGTGCGTGTGCATGTGTGTGTGTGTGTGTGTGTGTGTGTACGTACATATCTATGTTTGTCCATACGCATCCACATGAGCAAAATCATTAAATGGTAACAAGCAGCTAGGATGTATGAATTGAAAGCTAAACGGTTTGTACTAAAACTTCCACACACATAAACTTTGCTCTGCGGTAGTTTCTTCTTGGAGGTCTGAAGTACAGGTATGGTGACTCTTCATATACTTTGTGAACGGTCTTCCCTTTTGGTTTTATAGACGACTTTAACGCAATGTTAAGGCCTCTTAGGCTACCAGAGATAGTATATCCTTCAAGTCGTTACCTGTACTTATGCAAACGAAAATGAAGGGCAGCCTCAAGGCCTTCTCTACACAAATCATGTGAGAAAACATGATAGACACACTATAAAGCAGTTGAGAAGATAATTATGTGGTTTGTTATAGTTAGCAGCACATAGCAACGTAATTACAGAATTACAAAATAATTCATGAATTATGAAATATGCTAAATTACATTATTTACAAATCTATCTAGATGATTTAATAGCATGAATCTATATGAAAAGCTGCCTGCCCAACTGACTGTACGTCATGCCGCTTACTCACCAAACTCAGTGTGAATCGACACAATCAATGCTAATAATCAAACACTCATCATCCAGCTACTTTAAGATTATTATTACCAGTTCACGCATGCTTCCGTTCATTCTCTACAGTGCGTAGAAGATCAAGGTGTAGAGAAAATTTGAGCAACATTCCTTTGTAAACTACAGTACAAACTGTTCAAGTCTGACTAGCGTATAGGAGGTGGTGGGTTCGAATCCGTGTGTTGGCAATTCTTTTGTTCTAAACATGTGCACACCTTTTTAAAACTCAACTTTTAGATTCTAGTATCTTGCATGGGGCATGCAAAGCATGTATCGACGCAGGATTTTAGCAAAATTAAATGCCCATCACCTGGCAACTCAAGCGTTGTAGCAAATCAATAAATCAATATGTACTTTTGTTTGTTCTTTATAGGGGGATGAAGGCACTGGTGTAGAGAAGGATCACTGAAAAGTTGAGTTACATTCCTGTCAAAAACCACAGACAAAACAGTGGTGATTTGTGCACCTCCTTTAACCCCAAGTGGTTACAGTAGGACCTCCATTATCCGAACACCTGTGTTCCAGCTGAACCACAAAAAGTGTTCAGATAAGTGAATTTGTTTGGATAAATGAAGCCCATTGATTTATATACAGAGCTCTGTTGAACTACTCTAATAGAACATACACCCGTTGACAAAATACTCTATAGAACAGTCACCGCTACTGTTTGGATAATCAAAGGCTCGGATAATCGAAGTTCGGATAATTGAGGTCCTACTGTATAATCAACCTGGGTTCAATGCCAGCCTAGGTCACAGCTTGTTTTTCACTTTTGGGACCTTTTTGATGCAGTTCTATCTGTTCCAAGCAAGTCTTCATCCACCAACTCAGTTTTTTAGCCCCGGCACATAAATTGGCAGCACTGGCAAGTCATCCCTAGTATCCCTGGTAGCACTTACCAGTGGTTCTCAGTACCTTTATTTGTACTGTTAAACATTAATAATAACTACCTTACATCATAGGGACTGTTATACTGAGCACTTTTGCGGTAGCCTGCACAGCAGGCAAATTGCCAACATATTTGTCAATACATCTGTGTGTTGGTCCAGTGTGTTGGTCCAGTGTGTTGTATTATAGTAAGTAAAAGCTTCTTTCACACTTTACAGAATATCTACATCTAAATAATCTTTGTTTTAAACACATAGGTGTGCACTGACATGCAAAACCGTATGATTATTCAAATTTACCTCACTGCTGCTGTAGTAAATAACATGACTGGACAGGTACCGCTGTGCATCTGAAAATGATATTGCTGGAGACGTGCAGACACTGTAGTTTACACTGAGGAACTGTGTGTGACCTGACACAACTGTTTCCCTAATTTTAAAACTGGGTTTTTGTACGGCAAGAAATTGTACTGACTTTAAATTATGCACAAGTTAATTTCTCTTTATTGATAGTAAGGTAAACGCAACTGTACCATGTGTACTGTATATATAATTGTTGACTCACTGAGTAATTGAACTACATTCCTGTCAGAACCACAAACAAACAACTTTAGTGATTTTCACCATCAATTTCAGCAATGAAACCTTAAACTTTTTTAAAAAGTGACATCACCATGCACACTACACAGTTACATGATGTTTAATGCTTGGTTCCTGTTCCCAGAATTAACATGTTTAATGATGAGATGGTCCTGCACTTAGGGCAGGTACCAATGCTAGTACAATATACATGGACGATTAATTGCATACCGTATAGCTGGTTTTTGTCGCGAGCTTGAAATGCTGCAAGTAAAAAAAATATGTCACACATTTTTGCAAACATGCTGTTGTCGCACAAATAAAACCTCGCAGCTATTTATTATCCTTTTAGATGCTCACCATTAGAGACATACGATGAGGACATTGAGAAACTAGTTGGAAATTGAACTTGGTGTCCTGCAATAGCTCTTGCATTCGTGGATACCATGACATATATCATGGACTGCAGCTTTGAGAAACTGTTAGGGAATTTCACAATGTTGTAGATTGATATGCCGTAGACATTTATGCGGTGGTAGTTACGAAGGATTCAGACGAAACTGTGGCATACCTGCCAGAAAAATTTCAAGATTAGGTGGTATGTTTTATAGAGCAAGGTGGTGATATAGCTTGTGTGGTAATGGGTAAACAGTGGTGACATTTTAATAGTGGTGATTTTTTTTATTGTAGTGGATTAATTTTTTGCGAATTCGTACCTGACGCGAAAAAAATCCCTCGCAACAAAAACCAGCTATATGGTATTTAGTTACAATGGCATAGTATTAATTGCATGGGCGCCTGTATTTTAGAAGTAGCATAGCAATGATAGCATCAACTTGTTTACATCCAAATTAGTACAACTCCTCCCCCTTATGCAAAGGACTCCCTAAAGTCAGCTCTTTTAGCATACTTCACCTCACCATTAGACAAACTGTATAGTTTACCAAATTGAATGTAATGTACAATATTAAAGACAGAACTTACACTAGCTATATATAGCAGTTTATTTTTACTTTGAAGACTCCTGACTTAAACCCTGTTCCCATTTCCCAGATGATAACAAATTAGCTAGCTAGATGATTACATGTATGCATTGTAAAAGTACGTGCACTGAATAATGAAGTATCTCGTAAGCATTTACAACAAGCCTTATCTACATTAACAATAATGTCAGAAAATAAAATTTAAGCTAAACTTTGTTGTAGTGGTGCCACATTGCACACAGAACTAAACACAGTAAAATTTAAGTTTTCAGACAAGTGATAAAGTAATATCATATTGAGTCATAGGTCATACAAGTGTTACAGTGAGGTGAAGTATGCTAAAAGAGCTGACTTCAAGGGGAATCCTATTTATTTGCTTACGTAAGGGGGAGGAGTTGTACTTACTGTATTTGGATGCAAAAAAAATTTATTCCACCATTCCATTAGTCCATTCCACTGTTTACACACTCCCCCATTTGTATGGTTAAAGAAACCCTTCAAATGTTAGGCCACACACTCTAGCATGACCCAGCACATAAAGGTGGTAATAAGGTATATACCCTAATAAGGTGTATACCCTCTGCTGCTATAAAAAAATGCTGACAGAACTTCAACAGCTGTTATACAAATATAGAAAAATGAGTTAGCAAAGTGGTTCACTGCATACTCAATGATGAATCCTGGATACTAAGTGCCTCTAAAAGTAATTACTGTGTTGCTGTTTTAAAAAGTCATTCATAGCCATTTAAGACTTCACAACCATCTGCAAAGGCAAAATAGCAAAAATCAACAGTGAGAACTAGTACTAAGAGGTAATTATTTAATGATTCAAAAATGTAGCAACTAACAAGAGAATCTGGCTCTCCCCAACCACCTACAACTTAGCATGTTTGTGTCCCTTGCCAGCTCCTTGATAAGTACTTTTGTGTACTACTGAAATCTGTTGGTGACTTTTGTGGCATACACTATATATACAAGGGAACGGTTCACTGAAAAATCTATGTACGTAACAGGAAATGATGCTTAACATGATCAAAACTATGCAGTTTAACATGATATAGATGGTACTGTATGTTAATATACATGTTAGAATACCGTATAGGGGGGAGTTTCAATGAGAGAAACTTTTGCAGATTCACAATTTTGTCAAAAACCGCCTCACAAATGCACGTAGAAAGTCCTTCAGTAGCCCAACTTCTTTCATAAGCCATACACACTTTTGGGATTGTTCATCACTGTCTGTAGAAGTCTGGCAGCGCCCACCCCTTTGCATAAGGTAAGGGTCTGGTGAAATACAGATACTAAATCATTTCTACTGCCCAGAATCGGCGGTAGCCAATTAAGGCATGACAATAACATTCACACAGAAATTGCCTTGGCAACGCAATGCTTTTGTTCGAATTGAAAGTCAATCACCTGACATAACAAGCAGTTACAGGCACTTGCACTGCCAACTGAATTCCGTTTGAAATGATTTGGTATTTGTATTTCACTAGACCCTTACTTTTTGCGAAGGGGTGGGTGGTATCAGACTATCTCCATAGCTAGTTATACATGGAGCCACATACATTTAGTAAGGTTTGTTGCTGCAATCTGAAGGCATGCACGAAGTCATTTGCATTGCTATGTGTATGCCCAATGTAGAGCACGTGCAAGGCTAAGTACTTTAAGCAGGTATCGCCACACTTTCGTCCACCGCGAAAGTTTAACCCCGAATAACTTTGTTTGCCCTCTACCGTGAAACTTTCACCCATTGAAACTTCTCCCTATACGGTATGATGTATACAAAGCAACAGCCTGAATGCTGACACACAAATATCAGGTACCATCTTTATAAGAAACAAACAAGTGCTACACAATCAAAAGCTTTACTGTGAGACTAGTACGTACACACATTGTAGGATAGAAATTCCTATAAACTGTATCATTACAGAAAATGAAGTAAACATTCCCCATTCACTTCCCCAATATTTTTGTACTGGCTAGTAGTGATCAAATTGACGGGTAGGTATAAACAGTGGACCTGGGACCAGGGGACCCACAAGGATCCATCTTTCTTTGGAATTTTATACACTTGACAATATTTTATACTTGTACTAGGTACCTGTGCAAGTAGCATGGCCAATCCACTTTTCCTCATCATGGTGTCTCACACAAGGTTTATACCAATTAGAAATTAATTAGCTATAGGTGCCTCTGAGAAAGTGTCTAAAGCCGACAGCATCTATTGGCCACTCGCCTACTGCACAATGAGCATACTAGTCTATTATGTCACCCAGCTACTAAAGTTTAGAAACATTGTGCTAACAATTATTCCAGGGAAATAGCAATTACTAGCTAAGCCTCATAGCAGGCAAGTTTCAGCTCAGGAACTCCACAACCAGACCTCATGGTGCATTTCACAATGTTTCTAAACTTTAGTAGCTAGGCAACATAATAGACTAGTATGCTCATCGTGCAGCACTCAAGTGGCCTATAAGGGGGCATCTCCAAACTGATTTTAGTACACTTAACATCATAATGACGTTAAGGGGGGAGGGGGGTTCAGCCCATGACATTATTAATTTTTGTTAAAGCAGTTATAGTGTAAACAGCTAGGAACAGAGAAAGTGACATGATTAAGCACCAATACTGTTTGTAGGCTATGTTTTCAGGTAAAGAATATAACTTTTTGTGCTTCTATTGCCAATGCATTGTTTTCATAGCGTGACTTTAAGGAGGGGGGTTCTGAAATTAGCGTTATTATGATGTTAAGCGTACCAAAATCAGTTGGAGATGTCCCCTAAATGCAGTCACCTTCGGACACTTTTTCAGAGGCGTTTATATTTTCTAATTGGTATAAACATCATGAGCGACACTGTGATGGGGAGAAAAGTGGATTGGCCATGCAAGACTACTTGCAGAGGTACCTAGTACAAGTATAGAATATTGTGAAGTGTATAAAATTCAAAAAAAAAAGCTGGACTCTAGTGGGTCCCCTGGTCCACTGTTTACACCTACCCCAAATTGACTACCGATACTTGACCACCTGTAGTTACAAGTCTCTTCTAGGCTGCCACCCAGCCATATATCCCTTTGCAAAATGCTACCTAGATGCAAGCAGTAACGATAAAAACTGATGAGGTAGCCCTTGATACTAGGCAAAGCTATGGATTATACCAGTGTACCACATACTGTACCCACAGACATACAGACTTGTGGTCATGTGCAATACATACATACCATGTTCTATTTCAATGACCTTCTGTAGTGGTAGTAGGTCACTATAGTGTTCCTTACTCCATACTAACATGAAAAACACTTTCCTCTCTACCTCACATAACATCTTTGCGGAGGTGACTCCTTTGGTACCACTCTTCTTTGAACCTGTAAATGTGTGAATGCTCAGTACTACAACAATTATAACCACGAAATGCTACACAGAAGCTTAAAATGTTGCATTTTTACATATACAGGGGTATGTCACTTTACCATCTATATAAATCTTGAATTATACTCCATGGCACATATTGATACATGTATGCCTAGATACCAACAAACTATTAACATAACAATTATACTATTATTGGTACGCATACTACTGTATGTACAGACAAATTAAGGACACAATAGAAAAGAACTTTATAACATGTAAGGACGAAGATTTTGGTCCCAAAGATGGCTCCACACAGTTACAGTCCTGAAAGAGATATGTAAATTCAAGCCAAAGTCCCAAAGTGTCTCTTGTAAAGATGTCCCACTGTTCAACACAATGGTACACACAGCCCATTGTGAGTATTCACTTTTGTCCTTTGTGCAGCTACTCTGGATCATGTGATGCAGGTCCGATAGAACATGTGATACAAGACATTGTGATCCACCGATAAGATAATGTGATCCACCGATAAGATAATGTGATCCATTAGTGATGATGCATGACACATCCAACATCACAGCATAAGCAAATTCTAGTGAAGTAGCAGTGTCTTTGTGCTATAATATAATGAAAGGACAATACCACACAACACGTACAATACATACGTAACTAAATAACAGATTTAACATGTCAAAATTAATACATAACTACAGTACCGCTCAAATGTCGTCTCGCCAGTATGCAATCAATTTTAAAAAACTTGCTAATTAAATGGCATGGCACCTGTTTTGCTCACGAGTATTTATCTCAAACAAAACAGGATGAATACTCGTGAGAGAAATAGGTGCCACACTCTTTAATTAGCAAGTTGTTTAATTGCTTGCACTCATGTGAGATGACGCTGCATTTGAGCAGTACCACATAGTCTTGATAAACTGCATACAAATACCAGGATCACGATATTTTAGTACTGTACAGTAATATGTTGCTCACTTGTTGACAGTTAGTGATGGCATCCTTGATGGCTGAATTACAATCATGGAATACTGCATTGTGGGATAATACACTAGACAAGTTTAATAGTCCCTATAACAAGGAGAACATGAGATGTCCATACCATATGATAACACTAGGGATGAACAAATACTCCGAAAGAATACACACATGATACAAGCAATAGTTGTATCATGTACCCAAGTGATTTGCCTGAAATGTACGCCCAAGTTCGAGGGCCGTCAGGCCCGAGAGCGTGGGTGTACATATTAAGCAAATCACGAGGGCACGTGATACAACTGACATGTACCATGCCAATGTAGGCTAAGAGCCTGCGGGCGATTAATCATCCAAACCAACATGAGGCCGACCACCGAATTCATTATATAGACCAACTTGTGAAATTCGATTATGGGACAGCAGCGACTAATGTTGTGTTAACATGAACGGGCAAGTCCTAAGGGTATCACAGAAAAGTTCAATTTAGTGATTTTACAAGTATTTTAAAGCCGCTGCATCGTTTTACAGACTGTTTACAACATTTACTAAACATCTATAGAGGTAAGCTTCGCTGTAGAGTGTTTATCTCGTGTTACTTAAAGAGTGGACGTGTCCATATTTGAAAACGCGGCGAACCACTTATGAATATGCTATAGCAGTAGTTCTCACATTAAACCAACATTTCTCAACTCATAGGATGGCAAGGGTGACAAATCGCTTCCATCTGAACACTGTAGGATGCAAAATCAAAAGCATGGTTTTCATCACGTGACCAATAACAAATTCCCACAATTGATTTCGGCTTGAAGAATTTGGTGGTACTGCTCCCACATCAAGGCCATGGTACATGTAAAATGTACCATAGCCAGCCATGGTTTAACTTAAATGTACCATGGCCAGCCAGGGTTTATAAGATGTGTACCCTGAAATTTGCTTTTGAAGTTAGGTGGCTCCATGGTACATACACACATATATATATGCTAGAAAGCAAAGTTTATTTTATTTATTAAAGTTTTACAGCACAAGTGCTGAAGGTCTGTAGGACACCTGGTCCTACAGTCTGTTTAAAGTTGTTCCATAAAGTTTGAAAAGGTGGAGAAAGGAGAAAAAAATCCATGACTGGACCTGTGCAGCCCGAACCTGCAGCTATCTGATTAACGCTTGAATGCTAACAGGAGTTAGCCAGGCGGTCAAGATATTTTCTCCTTGTCAATTTCATAAATATTAGCCGACTTGTCACCACACACGTACAGAAAGTATTACATTCTAGTGAAAACATTGTGACTCACCTTAACTGCTTGTTGGATTTGTTCTGTGTGAGATCCATTAAATAGCCGTATTATGTATGCGTAAGAATATCTGTACATCTGATGGTCAAGGATAACCACTAAACACTAATACTTTAGAAATGAACTTTTGAGCTCATACAACAGTCTTACACTGTATGAATACCACAGTTCACCATGCAGGACTTCTACTACTGCAACATTGTGACAGTGAACTGAAGCAATAAGGTCTAAATGATATTTATGCAAATGTGTTTCTCTTCATTTCCAAGTAGGTGTATGTTTAAAGTACGTATATATGAACATGTTTGGGCAAACTGACATGACCACCATACTGGGATGTTCTTATTGAATAGGTGGTAACTAATTTAAATTCAACATGAGTAGTAAACTACATTATCCCCACACCCTGGTTTATAATCAAGAGTGGCCTTTATTTGAATTTTTATACAAGGAAATACGGTACATAAAAACACATATTGTACCATTGTGCGATATTCCATTAAACTTGTTGCCACAAAGGATACAAAACATTTACAACATTGTACTTCAGGAGGGGAGATGGTTGAACCTGTGTATGTAAGTAAACAATAAAAACATTACAGAATAAGCAACTTTTAGAAATAAATGTAATAAACAGAATTAAATCCCAGTGCGTGGTAGTGTCAAAGCGCTGCGCTGGGTTATCAGCTAGACAGAGCAGCATTGCTGCTGTACAATATATTAATTATCACCCAGTGATAACTATCACCCAAGCCACTCAGTCTTGTTCGTGACATCATAATGATCGCAAATGGTATTGTTTACCAATGGAACAAAGAGCCAAATAAGGAAATATTGATACAAAACACACCAATGCAACACTTAAACCAGCAAAATCCTACAAGAAAACTGTTAATTCTTTACACAGTAACACTACAAGTTACCAATACGATAGTTCAACAAATGTCAAGAACAGTCTGTGACGATTTTCGCTCCAGCAATCACGGTTACAAGGGTGAAGAGCTAACTTCTTTCGATAACCTCTATCAGCTTCATAATACCAGCTTCACCATTCCATCTCAAACTACAGTAGCCACTTGTTCGTCTTTTTTTCCTCTTGCGTGCCATGCGACACCACCATACCAACCTCTGACGAAGGAAAATTGTACCTGGAACCGCTGCTTCGCAACACCACAGTTTATAGGAAGTATGCAGGGTCTCTCTTGTAGCTACTAAGTAGAATCTCTACACAATTCGGACGAAATCTTGACAGGAACTTAACCGGAACTAAATTTACTATCTGTAAACTTCTGCACACTCCCACACACTGGGATATAAAATAGTTATATCCCGTATCCTCGGATGATATTATTGTTATTACACTCGTCCTCAGCTCCGCCTTGGACTCGTGTAATAACAATGATACCAACCTCATAACGGGATATACTATAACATAAAATACATATAGCCACACATCTGATGTTTACACTATTCACTCAAAAGAATTACAATTGAAGGTAATTCATCTTCTTACTGTTTCAAATGATTTTATGTCTATGTTTGGTGCTTCTCTCACGTGAGCTGTGATAGTATAGTGGTAAGTACTTTGCGTTGTGGCCGCAAAAACCCAGGTTCGAATCCTGGTCACAGCACATTTTCTCGTTTTCATTTCTTTTTTTCTCCCCAACATCCAAAATACAGTGTACTTGAATGCAAGACAAAAGATAACAAAGGGTTTTCATTACACACACACAACAAAAATACGCAAGTGAAGTGATATGTTAAAGTGAAGTGATATCTTAAAGTGAAGTAATATAAGTGATATTTCAAAGTGAAGTAATATTTTAAAGTGAAGTGATATTTTAAATGTACATACGTACCTACTGTACATATATACATGACACCAAATTGTACAGTATGTGAGTATACACAGCTTAACACAACACGGTGAGACCTCTTTAGCCATTCTGATAGCTTTACAGAAAAAAAATACCATTTACATGCAGGATGGACAACTCTAGTACATCTAAATGAGAACAACCTGTATTGCAGCAAAAAAATTTTTTTTTCATCCATATGCAAAGAATCTGTTGTACATACACGCACACTATCAACACACACCTTTAGTAAAGTGTTTAGAGGTGGTAGGTTGGCAGGTATTGCTGGGTAAGGGTTGATGGGGCTGAAGGATCGTCAGAAAATGATATTTCTACAACACGACTGTGTTGATGCTGTAAGACAAGATACATACTGACACAAACCATACACTCTACAATATACTGCATACAGTACATGACACAGTATATAGACTCTTTTCGGGTGAGCTGCTGCCATAGCAACACCCACCATCTTGGAGTACAACCCGTTTTGCAACCCTGGTAGCGTTGCTTTCTATAAGAGTAAAACAATACCCAGGAAGTAGAGCTTCTTCTTCTGCATTCCACAGCTAAGGTTGACCAGGTTAAATGTACGCTTTCCCTCACACTATCGGGATTTAAAAACGGATTGTACTCCAAAATGGCGGATGTTGCTAAGGCAGCAGCTTACCTGCAAAGGGTCTATACATATTAAGCAATTAGTCTGTAGTGCCGGTGTAAATATTTGCATTATGCAATTGACTATTGGGAGCATGGACTCATCATCAGCTGGTATTCAATACACATTAATACAGTGAACCCTCAGTTATCCAAACCACTTTGTTCTCAGGCAGTGATAAAAGTGTTCAAATAAGTGAATTGTTCATATAACTGAAGCCCATACAATTCTATACAGGGCTCTTTTGAAATACTCTCATAGAACACACACTCGTACTCAAAATACTCTAATAGAACAGTCATTTATAATTTTGGATAAACAAGGGTACGGATAACCGAGGGTCTACTGTTCTACTAATACTACTACACACATAAAGGCAAACACCATGTACTTGATGCACTCAGAAACACCAGAATAATAAGGTACTAGAAGTCAGTATCTGCAGGAAGGGGCAGAGCAAGTACTTGCAGGGGGTTTCACAAGTGAGGACATTAACATCGAAAATCCTACCTGAACTTTACCTACTGTATCATGCAAGAAATGGATAGTTTTCATTTGCTTTCTTAGTTACCCATTTAAGAGAGCACTGAAGCTGTAATTACCAGGCTGGGGTTCTAATACGCATACACACAAGCATGCACATGTGCACCACACGTATGCACACACAGAAATGTCACAAATACGCTACTGCACATTCATATGTACAGCACATCAAGTATGTACATGTACACACAGATAAAGATGACCTCACCTTCCACCATAGAGTGAAAGTGTCTAGTAGATGACCAATCCTTCCATCACCTAACATCTTATGAAACTCTTCCTTCTCAGTATCAGTTAACTGTTGCCATACCAACTCACTGTCTACATCTTGTATATGTAATGTAAACACAAAAATTGATATGAATTATGAACAGTGTAAATAACATAATTATGTACGTAAATAAAAGAGAAACATACAATGATTTTTCATGCTATACACAAACATAATACACTCTACAGTACACGTATATACTGCAGTTGGATGTGGCAACAGCGGCATGTGCATGTAAATTATTAGTGAAGTGATTATCATGTGTATATGGAATATATGTGACCCACTGAGCAAAAAACGGCCATTTTAGCAGAATTCTATTTTGCCATAAAATACACTGGGTAAAAATACACGTGCTACATGAAAATTTTATGCAAGCTTTAATCGCATTCGTACACACTAGAATTAAGCTCAAATCAATAAAACCTATATACCAATGGATTCGCCTGTTCACGGAGAGCAAGAAAATCTTTATTTCGTGTTTGCTAGAGCTCGGCGGTATTGAAATTTGAATACACGGTATTAGTAACAGGAAAATATCACGGTATATCGGTATATAGTTAGCTTGTTATTGTAACTATTGCATCATTTCTTGGGCCTAGTATGAAGCAGTATGCATCCCAAAAACCTAAACATATATAGTTCAGTACAAGTAAGCATGTGTTGTAATGTGACAACCCCACGTTTTTGTTCAGGGTGTGTCTGCTAAACCATCAACAAATTGGATAATTAAACACCAAAGGCTGGGTTTAAAGCAATCCTATACCGGCATTCATTGATATACCGGTATTTCGATATATCGGTTATCAAACGCTGTCACGGTATGATAATCGGTTATGATATTTTATCACGATAAACGGTATTACCGATATATCGCAGAGCACTAGTGTTCGCACATGGTATAGAAACATTGTTGGTTCATTCTAACTACCGCATTGCCTCGCCAGCCTTGAATAACGGCCTGGGTAAAAAGTTGCCACACATTTGTTTCACTGAAGTAGCTTAGGTCTTGGTCGAAAGAAATAAATGCCCAGGCCACTATTCAAGACAATACAGTAATACATAATGTACTAGCCAAGCACATCTAACACTAGAAAACAGATAAATTTTGCACTTTCATAGCTGACAAGCGCTAGTGTACAATGAGGTATAGCTTGTGGTCACCACAAACCATCAATAAATTTGTTGCACTATTGACCTGGTTGTCGAACGTTATTTGAACACTTTTGCACTAGAAAACACACACACATTTTTTTAAAATATAAAAAATTGGACGTTGAGATTCACCCTTCAAGTCTATTGTGTCAGCACCACACCATGATACATTGGTGTATCAATACCCTATAGACAATCATCACTACTGAACCTGTCTTGTCCAGAAAGCAAGCTGACAATAAAGGCATTTGGTTCACGACTATTGTTTGATGAATGTAGCAAACAACTATGGGCTAGATCACAGGTTACTAACTACAGTGTATATATAGTAGTAAGGTTAATTTCTATTGAAGGATTTAGTAACCTCAGACATCAAAAGAAATACCTGTATAACTATTGCATAAAAATTAAGTCGTGACATTGTCACACTACCTTTGGCACTTGCTCAATGTATTACCATGGTGTGTGGATCAAACTTGAAATTTGTGGTGGAGGACAACTTATACGGCAGGTCATATAGCCAGACATTATGACAGGTCATTTTAAACACACTGTTTGAGCATCGTAAAAGGACTCTAATCAATTAACTACGTACTTTCAAGAAATCTAGAGAAAGATTGGTTGAAAGCTACAAAGACAACAATTCAAAATGGAAGTTTGATGACAATAACAACTTGACTACAAGCTATATACGTAAATTTGGATTGGTCAATGCATTTAATTGAAAACTTCAACCAACTAACAATGATCTACAGCAATACAAGTTGCTCTTATGACCTGAGCCCTTGAATGGTGCACACAATATACATTATAAGGACTAACCAACACTTTGTTCTTCTTCCTGCATCCTCCTTAATATTTCTATCATTTTCTCCTTGTCCTCCTTACTACACAGAAATACACACACCTAATACATACAGTAATTTTGGGTAACAACGTGAGAGGGGAGGTACTAGAGTTGCAACAATACAGTGTGTAGATGTATTGATATATTGTCTCTTGCGTATCACGATACAGTGATATATTGCGTGATACAAAGTGGAGTCTAAGCAATGGTCTATGTTGTTTTAATCTTACTTTTTTGTTGTTTTTTTAAAGAGAAATAAGTGAGCTATTTTTCTTTGAGGTACATAAGGAAACAAGGAACAGAATAAACAATCCTGTACACTCTCATGTCATACCTACACACAGAACATCATGAAAAATAAAATTACAACATCAAAAGAGGGTATTTTATTGTTGCTAGCTAGACTGCTGTGTAAAGAAGAGTTTCCAGTTAAAAGGGGAGATCAAGATGAAATTAAAGGAAGCTACGGGACTTCAGCCAACAAATTTAAGGTGGATACATACATCATCGACTATAACTTAACATCTTCACCTCCCCTTCTGCTGTTTCATTTGATCAATACAACAGTCTTTGTAAAACTTCTCTGAACATTGTAGATGTTTCTGAAAGCAAAACAAGCAGTGAGTAGTATAATGAAACATTACTAACCATTTGCAAGTAAATTATTATGATATAGTTTGATGCACAACAACACACACAAACAAACACGCACCCACGCAAACAAACACACACAAACACGCACCCACGCACACTATACACACATTATACACACACAAATTATACGTACATACACTACACTACACTACACTACACACACACACACACACGCACACACACACACACACTGCACTCAATTATACTCTGCACTCAATTATACTCATCACAAATCAACTTGTGTCAATATTCTAACAGGTGACCAATCTCTATTTCCATAGTGCAGCCCTGCACACATGCAGTACAGCATTTAGAGACACTTACATATCAAAGGCTTGTGTACTTGTACATAACATCAAGCCACAAGTGCATAAAATAGGAAAATTACGTAGTTTAAGAGATAGTGCAGATACATATATAATATGACCAAGAGTTATTATTATTAACTCTAGATATGACTCATTGGATTAAGTCCACATGATACAAGTTTCAGCATTTTAAAGACTCTCTCCATTCACTTGGGCAATATCCACATCTTGCATCCTCACATGATTAGGAATCCATTGATTCTAAGTATTGCGAACTCAACCATTAAAAACAGTTTGGTAACACAAGACTACCCCAGCCAATGGTTATAAATAACCTCATGTGAGGTGTCCCATTTGTACAATTTTACACGTACATCCAATCAAGGAGAGTCACTTTTTTTAAAAATCTAACAGAAATTTATAAGTTATTATTTACTACATACAGTGCTTCACTAACTCCAGGGAAATATCACTGGCAGCATGTTGTGGTCTACCACTACCACATGAAGATCTTGTCCCTTGTAAACACATGACCACTGATCACAACAGGAAGTTGTAATGAAGCCAATAATGAATTGTCTGGTTGTAGGGTAAGTTAAATGAAATTCATCACATAAAAAGAGATATCACTCTACTAGACATTCAGCTCCATATGATCTGTGACTACGGTCAAGATTGATGTTTGAATCTGATGGTTTACTTCTGTTGAAAATTTGTCTTACTTTATCCATTCGATTTATTTTCTCTATATTTTTGTGCACTACTGACTCACGCAGCTTTGGAAAACAACATGAATGTTGTCCTTTGGAAACCCCAATTAAATTCTGTTTTCCACATCTGTTTACTTTCAGCACTAAAATGTTTCATTACTCTGCAGTATTCTTCTGCTATTTTGTCGACGATATTCTTGCGTACTGTACAGGCTTTGGTAAAAACAATCTTTGAAAGGATAATGTGCTACCAAGTCAGTACAAATTCACCTCTGTATTTTTCCTACAACTTAAAGATAATGCTTTAAACAATTTACTATGGTTTTCCCCAGACAAATAATGGATTGAAAGCTGCTAATAGAATAATGAAAATGGACTTCCTGCCCACATGTAAATATACCCAAGTGGAGGATAGGAAACAGAGGAAATGGAAACATTATCTTTATGGGAGCTTCTGCCACTCATCTACTTACAGTGTAAATTAGACTCGATTCAGAAGATGGCTGAGAGGTTGAGTGGTACCACCTTTACGTCACTGGCCTCTCATTGTAATGCCAGCTCTAATGGCCTGTTGTTGGATTCTTGATGTCAGGAACCTCTTCAGAATTTTTGTCCTGTCCTTGCTCTGTTACTCACGCTTATTCCTTCCGCCATGGCACAGACGACAGTTTGTCATTGCAGCGGCCAATTAACAAAATATTCACTGGACTTATTTATAGGTAATACTATGTTTAGTATGATGTAATGTTGTGCTTTAATTAGAGTAATAATGTGTGATTGATAGTGTTGCATGTCACGGTGTATCCCTCCTTTCCTGTGTAATCTGCCACGATAAGGAACCTGTTCTTCCTCCAAACGTCTCTCAACGACAGTATATGCGTGCTTGACACCATAAAAAAGTTGCCTATATAAAATCAGCCTTATGCTTTGACCACGGATGCAGATCATAGTACAGTACTAGTCCAGTCTAGTGGCAATTGGAGTGACACCCCCCTTCAACACACAACCAAAATTATTTAGCCCAGTCTGCTCACGAGTAGTCTTGCGTGGCCAGACTGCTTTTGCAACTCCAATAGCTGTTTATTTCTGAGCTGTCCTCATGCACAGACACTGGGGAGGCTAATTGAATAACATCGGCTGCAAAGGAGACGCTGATGAAGTCAGTAGGTAAAGTCGAGAAGGTTTCAATCTGTTTATCCTTTTAAATGAATCTTTGATTTTTCTCTTTGAAAGCTCATCCTCATCATGTAACAAGACTCACAACTGGATTAGGAGCAGTGTTTATTGTAGGATTTCTCCTTTGGGGGGAAAAGGAATTTGGGGGGTGACCAGGTGAAAGTCTGTTATATAGTTGTCCAAGTTCACAACTACATAGCTATATAAAACAGTTGAGAAATAATTGCCAAACATGGCTGTGTCATGAGTGTTGATTTTTGTGATTGGGTGAAGCCAGATCCTATGGTTGGTAAAGCTTGATGCATGAGTGCAGTACTGACCACATAATGCTAGGACAACCATGTGCTCCTCATGTATACTGTACATAATTATTCTATTAATAATGCACTGTATATCAAGTGTTGAATCTTTACAATTTGTGTGAGATCATGATCAGTATTGATCATTGTACGTATGATACACAAAGCACTAGCAAATTACAAGATCTGCGTGGGTGGATGTCTTCCAAGAAATAATCCAAAACTTGAAATTAAATATTAGGGCATTTTCATGGTTATAGCAAAACAAGAAAGTTTTTAAAATCAGGCTTTCTGAGATAAAATGTGGGGGTATTTGTGCTAGCTGTGCATGCATGCCATTTTGAAAGTAGAATTTTTTACAAATTACACTTTCTGAGATTGAATTTAGAACAATTTTGAGAGTTGAACATGCTATTTTTCTATATAATTATACTGGGTAAACTTGGGCTCTAAGATATTGAATAGTCATCACTAATCTATATTATAAGAGTGAAAAGCCGTCTGTCTGTCTGCATTCCATTTGATGTCACGCATTGTACTCTCGAACCGCTGCGCGTTTGGAAGCGTCTTTGGCGTCACGGAAGCGCTGATTATTGAGCTCAACAATGGCGCTTTCGAAAAGTTCGTGCGAGCTATCGTTAGTCGTCTACGGGCCGTTGAAGGCAGGTGTGTAGACTAAAATTCGCTTGAATTCTTTCTATAAACCGCATGCAAACCGCAAGTAAACACTTATCTCAGTCCATTTGTACAAGTCTTTATAAGACAAAAATATTGCTGTGACAATGTGGTGAAGTAGATAGGTTAATGGTTTAGGTGCCTGTCTTACGTGCGCGAGGTTGTGGGTTCGAGTCCAGCTGGTGTTAACTTTTTTTTTTCGTTTTGGGCACCTTTTCAGTACACCTTTTTTCGCACTGTACTGCATGTGTTTTTGCCAACTGTACACACGTGATATTTCTAATTCAAATTCATTTGATGTGCTGTGTAAGCATGCCCGAGCATGCCGCCTAAGCGAAAACGATCGTCTACTTTTTGTGCGTTTCAAGCAAAGAGACGCAAGCAGAACCAAAGATTGGATCCAGAGAAGAGACGGGAAGAAGCAGAACGACAAATACTGCGCCGCCAGGAGGCTTCAACTGGAGCTACCACCTCATCCAGTGCTAGGTGTGAACTCGACTCACAACAGAGACGACGACAACGTGACGCAGAAGCCCATCGTGTGGCCCGCCAGGACGAAGAAAGAAGATCACAGGAACGGATCCACGATGCAGCTGCCCGTCGACTTGCGCGTGCGGACCGGGCCACCAGAGAAGAAGAACAGCAGCGTGATACAGCTGCCCGTCGACTTGCGCGTGTGGACAGGGCCACCAGAGAAGAAGAACAGCAGCGTGAAACAGCTGCCCGTCGACTTGCGCGTGAAGACCCGGTAACAAGGAGGGAGGAGCAACAACAAGATACAGCTTCCCATCAACAAGCTCGAGCTGATCCACTCTACAGAGCTCTGGAGCAGCAGGCTAACACAGCAACAGGTACGTGCAAGCACACACCCAAGCTTTAGGGGGCTTAACTATCAGCCACACAACTTCTTCAACACTACAGATGTAGGCACACTTAGTGTAGAATGCACACACTGCGGCGCATTAAAATTTCCCCAGGAGACCGAATCCCTTTGTTGCTTGAAGGGTAATGTCCAGTTAGAGGCATTTCCACAGCCCCAGTCATTCTTGAGACACCTGTATGAAGGTACAAACACAGCAGGTAAACATTTTCTAGCTAGCATACGTAAGTATAATAGTGCATTTCAAATGACAAGCTTTGGCTGTAACGAGATAACTATGGCTGGCTTCAATCCTTCTTTTAGAGTACAGGGTCAAGTCTATCATCGTATAGGTAGTTTAGTTCCATCAACAGGTGAGTCTCCTAAATTTTCCCAAATTTATTTTATCGACAACCAGCAAACTGAAGTAGCTACAAGATGTGGGATAGTTGATGGGTTAAGGCTTGACATAGTTAGGGGTATTACTGAGCTTTTGCATGACGATAATCACTATGTTCAACTTATTAAGGTAGCTAAAGAAATATTTGAGCAGCATGATGAGCCAGCAAATATTAGGGTAGTGATTAATGAGAACAAACGGCCTGTAGGAGAGCATGCTAGGAGGTACAATAGCCCGATGTGTGACGAGGTAGGAGTGCTAATGCCTAATGATAATGTAAATAATAGGGACATAGTTTTGCACTATAGGGATGGGTCTTTGCAGCGCATTTCTGAACTTCATAGGGGGTATGATCCTTTACAGTATCCTTTACTCTTTTCTTATGGCACCGATGGATGGCACATCAACCTGAAATTGGCTAATGGTAGGAAATTGACAGCCATGGTGTATTACCACTACCACATCATGGTCAGGCAGCAAGTGCCTGTATTGCTTAAGGCTAAAAGGCTTTTCCAGCAATTCCTGGTTGACGCCTACTGTAAGATTGAAACTGAGCGCTTACAGTTTCTCAGGCGTGAGCAAAAGGCACTACGTGCTGATTGCTACCAGGATTTGCGGGATGCAATGGTAGATGGGGATGGTGACCCCAGGAATGTTGGTCGTAGGGTGATCCTACCGTCGTCATTTACTGGTGGACCACGCTACATGCATGAGCGTCAGCAGGATGCAATGACCTACGTTAGGTAGTATGGCCACCCCGACCTCTTTATCACCATGACCACCAATCCTAATTGGCCAGAGATTAGGAACAATCTACTACCAGGTCAAGAGCCTCTGGACCGTCCTGACTTAGTGGCCCGTGTGTTTAGGCTTAAGGTGAAGAAATTGTTAGAGACGCTCACAAAGGAGATGATTTTTGGGAAACCACGGGCTTGGCTCTACTCAACAGAATGGCAAAAGGGAATGATAATCCAATGGGAGGCAAGTGCATGCTACTGTGTGGTGACTTCAGGCAGATTCTACCTGTCATTCAAGGTGGCACTAGAGGTAACATTGTTGATGCTTGCCTCAAGCGATCTCATCTGTGGGACAGTGTGGTGGTTAAACAACTACACACTAATATGAGAGTGCACCTGTGTGGGGATGTGGCAGCTGGACAATTCGCTGAAGAACTATTGGCCATTGGAGATGGGAAGTTTCCTATTGACACTCTACCTGATGTTGTCCAGCTACCTGACACCATGGGAACCTTTGTGGATAGCAAGGAGGAACTGGTTTCCAGGGTGTATCCAGATTTGCTCTCTAACTTTAGGGACTTGGCTTGGCTTTCTGAATGCTGCATTCTTGCTCCTCTTAACAAGACCACTCATTCCATCAACATGACTCTGGTGGAGCAGTTACCTGGTGACTGTTGTGAGTACAGGTCCTTGGACACCATACCTGATGAATCTCAGGCTGTTCACTTTCCAACAGAATTCTTGAACTCTTTAGAGGTATCTGGACTACCTCAGCATCTTCTCTTACTTAAAGTAGGCGCTCCTATTATTATTCTACGCTCTCTAGATCCTCCAAGGGTTACTAATGGCACTAGGTGTGTAGTTACTAAACTGTCGGCTAACACAGTAAAGGCCAAGATTTCTCATGGTAGATATGCAGGACACGATATTATAATACCACGCATTCCTCTCATTCCGAGTAACTCGGTTTTGCCTTTTGAATTTAGATGGCTTCAATTTCCAATTGCACTTTGCTTTGCCATGACCATTAACAAAAGCCAGGGCCAAACTTTTAAGGGTGTAGGATTAGATTTGATGGACGAAAGTTTCACACACGGCATGCTTTATGTGGCACTATCTAGGGTAGGTTCAGCAGATAGATTGACACTTTTAGTTAGAGGGATTGCAAAACACGTAATGTAGTCTATAGTGAGGTTTTTAGATAGGCAAACACATGCACTTTAGTTAGGTTTGTCTGCTGCTACTGCTGCTTTGTGATATTGTGGATCAGCACCTGTGGATGGTGGTAAGGAAGGTATTATGGTAAAAAAATGTATCAGATGGTTGCTTTGTATATTTATGTATGTGTGAAACTATTTATCTTTTCTATTCTTTTGTCTTTATGCATATCCTGGATGGTTTGCTCGGAGGAGGGATGACTGCAGCTACACAGTGAAATGACACGGTCCCGTGGCAGACTGTTCTTCACAACGTGGGGCACGTTGTGAAAATGGGAGCTATTTATAGACTTTGCAGCAATGATTTGAACTCTTTCTACACATGCATACAAAGCAGAGTGGAGCATTTTTCGGTTTTTCCTGTGCAGAAAAAACAAAAGAAAAGGCTGGCAGGTTTTTTCCATGAGCTGTCTTGGGCTGGATGACTAAAAAATTTTTGTTTTCATTTATTATTATTTCTTGCTAGCCCCCACTCTGTGCCCATGCTGTTATATTTTGTCATAACAGAATCGTTGTAGTGCAGATTACAGTAATTCATGGTATGTTTGGTTGATGGTAGAATTTGAGCAACTTAAGTCACAAAATATTCCAATAAGAGTGCACTTCTCCACAATTATTGCATTCATGCAATCCTTACACCACATTGTTTCCTTAGTCTTTTGTAAAGTATCTATAATAGTATATTACCAACTGTAATTTCATTTAATTTCCATGTCATTGTACATACTGCCCTGCACGATAGGGCAGGTACTACAGCTAGTACTATATATGCATGAATTTTTGTTAGCTGTATGCTAGGAGGATTTTAAAAATTAATTGGTCTGACACTGAATCTGAGGACTTCAAGGTTGCATTCACAATTTTAACCTGGGAAAATTTTACGTATTAACTATGCTGAGATTGAATCTGAGAACATTTTTAAAAAGTTTTGTGTGTCATTTTAAAGCCAGCTTAACCTAAGTATAGTGTAGTAGTTACTCACAATTTTAGGGGGTGAGTCTGAGATTTTAGGGGGGAAAGTTCCCCCCCTAATAGCCCTAGAATAAACACTGATAGTCGTACACTCCTGGTCAGTGTTATGCACTTGTCAACTTCATGCCCCACCACCCACCCCCGGGAGGGTGGGGGAATACAGGGGATTTGACAAATCGCGGTGTCAAATTCCCCACTACTGGGGCAAAATCGGCTGTCAAATCCCCACTATGTCCCCACCCCCATAGTAGGGGATTTGACAACACCTCAAGGATGACTAAGCGCATATTTCATGCATGCGACTAGTAATAAGCCTGCCCTGTAGCTAGTAAAATTAGCTATAGCAAATGCGATTTTATTGTTTAGAAATACAACTACCGAAAATCGGTCAGTGAATTGTACAACTGTCAATTGCCCCAGGGGTGGGGACAAGAAGCAATGTCAAATCCCCACCTGGGGGTGTGGGGACGCCCCGGGGGTGGGGCATGAAATTGACACGTGCATTTATTTAAAATAAAATAAATAAATAACACTGACCAGGAGTGCACGAATATTTCATTGTTTTATTGACGTCATGGCACCTCCTTTGCGGCCAGACTCGGCTCAGAAGTAAACAGCTATTGGAGTTGCACCAGACCCTTTTATCCCCACCAAATCCACGGAAAAAAGCGGTCTGGCCACGCGAGACTACCTCACGAGATACATCAAGGCAAAGGGTAGACCACGCACCAGTATGATTCTATTATAAACTCCTTGTATAAGTACATTCATGCTCACCTGGTCACGGTAGCAAGGCAAATAACAGTAGCGAAGGTTACACTTGGGACAAGTGTATTTTGCGACCGTCTTGAAACATCTACAGCAGATGTATAGGAGAATATCAAACAGCTACACTTATGGTAAGATTTCACATATTTATTTCATCGCTATCGGGTTGATCTGGGTGAAGTTCCGTCACGATTCGTCAATATCAGATACGCGCCTTAGAAATCAATTACATTAATTTTTTTATTTTTACAAATATGTTAATGACATGAGATAAAACAGTACATAATAAACAAAAACAAATTATCTTAAATATGGGCCTCAGCAACCTGCACAGCAATGGGACAGCGCAAACTGGACCTGGCACCGCGAATGCACATAATTGCAGACCTCAACAAAGAGAAGCTCAATTTACATCTCAGCCATCCCATCACTATTCCATAGGAAAGACTGTGCTTTGCACTCAAAAGGTTGGCCAATCTCTTATAAAACTGAGCAGCAGCATCACCCATTCCACCAGTAGTAGTAAAAATTAAGGGAGTAAATGAGGCATTCTCTACTTCATGAACCCGTTGTTGGTATTCACGTCTCTTTTCCTTGTCGACGCATGACGTCGGTATACAGAGTGTAGGGGTTGATTTGAGGATGCACTAGGGTTTAAAATTCTGACATCAAAGTATGACCTCTCAAATCGTCCTCCCCAAAAACCATTAGCTGCAATGTCAAGCCTTGCGTTATGGCTATTAGACGCTACAGAGTCTAGCTACGCAAACTGTGAATAAGTACACAGTTTGCCATGGCATAGATAATAAATACCTTATTATCTATGGCCATGGTACTGCATGGAGGTGTCTAACAATTATATCGTGTGTTACTCTGAAGACCTCTTTCTAAATTGTAAGCGTCTGAAACATCATTTTAGGCGCTGGCGTTATGATCGACTGTGACTTGTTTCTAGTAAGTTAGTTTCGGAAATGGATGAATAACAAAAGTTGCCCCTAGCGACCTGAATTTTACAATATTTATAGTAACATCTCCAGGATATCGCATAACATTTTAAAGTTTGCTGTTTTCCATACATTGTCCCAGTGTCTCTGAGAAGGGGTAACAGTTGCCCCTTCTAGATCTGGGCAATCACATAAATAATGTGTGGGAAAACAATTAATGCCATTTCTCAATTTAACATTATTTGTAGGTGTGAATCTCACAATTAGTGTAACCTCTCCAAATTATAAAATGCCGGATAGAGTATATAGATCATGAGATATGACATTTTGAAATTTGTGGCTTTCCCATATATACATCATCCATGTGATTGCCCAGAAGGGGCAACAGTTACCCCCTTCCATAGATAATGTATGAGAAAAACTACAGGCTTTAAAATGTTACATATAGCTATCTCATGCATGAGCTATATCTGCCATCTTTTTAAAAATTGGAGACATTACTTTTGACATTCATACCAACAAAATAATCTACAATTCAGGTTGCTAGGGGCAAATGTTTAAAATTCCTTATTATGAACTGAATTCATCTATTTGTGTGTATATGCAGTGAAGTTATGATCTGTGCTTTACTAGCTATATTTCCTGTATGTCCAGTTTCCCTGAATGTGTATGGTACAAGAAACATTGTGGTTGAGTACACAGTTTACCAACCTATGTTTCTGCAGAGCTACTGGCCAAATCCATTTTCTGAAGCTAAGATTTCAGAAACAATGATGAAATTAAAATAGCAAATTTCTAATATACTAAATTTAAATGTAGCTAGCTAATCATCCCTTTTGTTTATTTGTGTCAAGATTGATACACTCTATTTTATTTTAATTTAAAGAAAAAAAAAAACCTTGGGTATCACACTAATGTCTCTAATAGAAGAGCCAGTAAATCCCTCGAATCACTGTTGGCTTGTTTATCTGCTCACCCACATATAAAACTGGAACAGAGTAGCTAGTTGGAGTAAGCGTTTATCATTTTCATGCCACAACATTCTATTGTTTAATTTTACCTCTCAAGCATTGGAGGTAGTTCCACAACATGATCAGATCACTTTTTCCTGTCATGGGTAGCTAGAAAGCACTCACTTAATAGCTGATAGGTGAAAGAACTACAGAGCGCTCACCCATTTGTCTTATACACTAGTATATTGTGGTTTTAGAAAGGAGGTCTAATAACCCTCAGAGCGTAATTCATACATGCTTCAACACACAATGTTAGAACTTATGATTGTGGGTTTGAATTTTATTTTGCACATTAAAATAAACAATGGGGCTAAAAAACTATTTCTTACAACTAGCCCTAACCTAAGACCAGGGGATACACATAGTGTTTGAAGTATTTTTGTGTCCTGTGTATTGCTGTAATGGTCCAAGCAGTTAAAGTAAACTTGTGTTACAAAGTGCCAGTGAAGAGGAAAGCTGTATAAGGATTTCTGACTAACTGGGGCAATCTCTCCCAGGGAAATTTTTGAAACGTACGTGTGGCAAAACTGAATCTAGAGATCTGAAAGTATAATTAGCCTAAAGGGAAAAAATTTAAAAATAAGAACTACGTACGTATATAATTACATACCTACAAGCCTCATTTTATTTTTAATCAGAGTAGACCATAAAATGTCTGGGAAAATGGCTATCTTAAGACTAGATAGATGTTGAGGCATTTTTAGTCAAATCCCTGCAGTAAATTGTAAGAGTTGAGATGTACAACATGTAAGTATACATAAATAAGTTTATACTTTTTTCTGTGGTGCAGCTGGCTATTTTTGTCTATATTTTACAACTAGCCCAATCACCATTTATAACTATCATTATTTTACAACTAGCTTTTTGGCCACAGGCTCTAATGAACAGTGTAAAGTTATACACCACGAACCATGGAATATAATTCATTCATGATTGTTTTAGAGAGACTGTATAGCTACTGTATTGTCATTATTTCCAATGTCCACTATCAAAATTCACACAACCCAAGGCAAATGCACTTGTCAAGCAGCCAGCAGTTTAGTGTATATCTATCGATGATTAACCCATATATATATATATATATATATATATATATATATATATATGTATCAGATATACCACAGGAACTCATGCTTGCTTGATATAGACATGCTCACTCTGAGGCTCAGGCTGGTGTATTACAGTATATATATTCAGGTAGAGCATGCATGTAAGAGCATACATGTACTTGTGAACTATATACATAATATACAGTGTACTCGATTTATGTAAGACAGTGTCATGGCCATAATGACACTATATAGCTAAAAGATCTGGGTAGACGTCTCTCATGTAAAAATAAAACATTAAATTAGAGAGGTTGAATATTGAGGGGATTTATTTTTATCAATTATGCAAGTTCATGTTAGGACTTCGGGTGGGAAAATCACCCCACTCTGTAGTTTTCAAATTCTATTTTTTAGTTTCCTAGCCATCATGCTTTCAAAATAGCAATAGAAATAGCCAGATTTTTTTAAAAAACATCAAAAAGGCCCCATCACTGTAAAAAAATTCATCATAAAAGATAATCTGTGCACTAGTCGAAGGTCTTTATCCTTGTTTCTGAAAATAATGTACCATGCACACCCTTGAATAGTACCTCACTATATATACTTGCATAATTACGCTTTACTAGACCTTCAGTCACTGCTTGAAGGTTCTTAGATTACTAATTGTTAAGCTGCTTTACTGTAGTTGTATACCCAGTTAAACTGATAGTAAAATATCAGTAACTTTAAGTATATGGAACATAATTGTTTTACTAAGTTTTAAACTCTCAATAAAACATCAGTGAATGCAGGTTTACTGAAAAATTACTAAAATAACAAACAATTAACTGTTCCATATACTGGGGATATACCACTCTAGTAAACTAAGAAGCTTCAAGCAGTGAGTGTTATTATAATAATCCCCATCTCAATTTAAGGAAGGCATTGTCCTGGTTAAACTTAAACGGCTGTTGCATACTAGAAATTCCAGATATTAGTTAGTAAATTGATCATGTAGCATGAGGTATAACATGGTTGTGCAAAAAGGACTTGAGTGAAAGAAAGGTCTTGTATAGAAGAAGAAAGTAGCAATGTGTTGTGATTGCTTTATTAGTAGAATAGCTATAGTAGTGGCTGGTTTAAAATATTAGTAGCGCACCCTCAAATAATACCACAGTGCGGTACTATTCAAAGGGTTTTGGCTATCCTTATTTTTGGGCAAAACAATAATAGCAGCTACCCCTGGGGCACAAATCGAGTAAATACGGTATACCACGGGAGAAAGACAGTCAAACAGTACAAACCATTGGATCTTGCATGTATGCTGGCCATGCCATTAATGGAAAGTATGGGGAGATTTTGGTACGGTAGTCAACTTTACATTGTCTGTTGTACTCATGTGAGAGTTGATTATTGCTGTCTAACTGTTGATAGACCTACTTTTAGTAACAATTTAAGAACATAGTTGCTGGAAATGCCTCCTTTTCCAGTGACTAAGCCAAAAATCTGTCCTTCCATCTAATGTCCATCATGGTGACCTGCTTGCTACCTGTCAACGAAAATCCTTGCTCAAAATGAAGTCCATGTTAATCAAAGTTTTATTAGTATATGCTTATGATACATATGTGACCGGATTTGCGAAAAAGTACCTTTCCACACATTTTACATACCAGCAAACTAAATGAGGTAGCACTTGACTCCTTACACCAATTAGCTTGCTCTTAGTATCAAACCGCAGCCAGATACTGTTACAGTAGTTGTACTCATGGAAAATTTCAGACAATTGTATGCCATGATAAAAAAAGTTATGAAGCTTCAAAGTCCAAAAAAATAGGTCAAATTTTGTTTGTGAAAAAGGTACCTTTTCGCAAATCCGGTCACATATACATAACATGACTGCATAGAGTATTATGGTGGTCACATATACATAACATGACTGCATAGAGTATTATGGTTTTTCTGCACAGGTTGGTTGAAAGAGATGGCTATTATCTGGGTGGTTATTATCAAGTGTACAGAACTTAGTGAACTGGTCAGATTATGTGTAGTATGATGAGTAGTTGTATGCTTAACTTAATGCTGACATCACTTCTATGTATGTATGTATGTATGTATGTATGTATGTATGTATGTATGTATGTATGTATGTATGTATGTATGTATGTATGTATGTATGTATGTATGTATGTATGTATGTATGTATGTATGTATGTATGTATGTATGTATGTATGTATGTATGTATGTATGTATGTATGTATGTATGTATGTATGTATGTATGTATGTATGTATGTATGTATGTATGTATGTATGTATGTATGTATGTATGTATGTATGTATGTATGTATGTATGTATGTATGTATGTATGTATGTATGTATGTATGTATGTATGTATGTATGTATGTATGTATGTATGTATGTATGTATGTATGTATGTATGTATGTATGTATGTATGTATGTATGTATGTATGTATGTATGTATGTATGTATGTATGTATGTATGTATGTATGTATGTATGTATGTATGTATGTATGTATGTATGTATGTATGTATGTATGTATGTATGTATGTATGTATGTATGTATGTATGTATGTATGTATGTATGTATGTATGTATGTATGTATGTATGTATGTATGTATGTATGTATGTATGTATGTATGTATGTATGTATGTATGTATGTATGTATGTATGTATGTATGTATGTATGTATGTATGTATGTATGTATGTATGTATGTATGTATGTATGTATGTATGTATGTATGTATGTATGTATGTATGTATGTATGTATGTATGTATGTATGTATGTATGTATGTATGTATGTATGTATGTATGTATGTATGTATGTATGTATGTATGTATGTATGTATGTATGTATGTATGTATGTATGTATGTATGTATGTATGTATGTATGTATGTATGTATGTATGTATGTATGTATGTATGTATGTATGTATGTATGTATGTATGTATGTATGTATGTATGTATGTATGTATGTATGTATGTATGTATGTATGTATGTATGTATGTATGTATGTATGTATGTATGTATGTATGTATGTATGTATGTATGTATGTATGTATGTATGTATGTATGTATGTATGTATGAAGGATATTAATTTAATTAGCTATAGCTATTTAATGCCTACTAGTGTAAAATAACATACAGCTATGGGTTCACTACCAGGAAAGACAGCTTTTGGTGCGTGGTATGATTAGATGGTACTTCTCTTTTCTAAACTCAACTATAAAACTAATGCTTGCAGTGAAGCTCTGTGTTAAGTTGAATGTGTTTGCCTGGCACAGTACTTTTACAAACAGGGAGCCACAGATATATGTATATAATCATCCTACTAAGGCATACAGTAGGCAAGTACATACATGTTGTGGCACGCATTCATTAATTTTAATTAGCAAAGGGTATCACGCTAATGCATTTGTCAGACAGTATTAGTTTACAGTACAACCATATACAAAAGTTATTCTTAAGAAATGAGTTTCCTTGTTTTCTTGTATGGGATATAAACTGTACTTCAGTTCAGTTATAATTATGTGACAATGAGAAACATGTGGTACAAATGTACATTCTGCATTATCTATTAATATAGGACCCATCTGCTAAAAGATTTAGTGGTTACATAGCCCTAAAACAGTACTATAGTTATGCACTTGTCAATTTCATGCCCCACTCTGGGGGGGTGAAGGAATTGACAAATTGTGGTGTCAAATTCCCCACTACTGGGGAAAAATCGGCTGTCAAATCCCCACCCCTATAGTAGGAGATTTGACAACACCTCAAGCGCATATATTTCATGCATGCAACTAGTAATAAACCTGCCCTGTAGCTAGTAAAATTATAGCAAGTGCGATTTTATTGTTTAGAAATGCAACTACCGAAAATCGGTCAGTGAATTGGACAACTGTCAATTGCCCCAGGGGTGGGGACAAGAAGCAATGTCAAATCCACACCTGGGGTGTGGGGACGCCCCGGGGGTGGGGCATGAAATTGACAAGTGCATTACTAGTTTAACAAACAAACAAACAAACAAAAAACAATTGTGATATAGCAAAAGTTACTCTTTGTATTACCAAACAAAATTGTGTTGTGTCAATGTACTAACTATGTAGCTCAGTCTATTCTTATGGTACAGCTGTAGCTTCAATAGAAAATTGAAAGTCTTCTTCTCCAACCAGACAACAGCAGAACAGGCCATTAAACCCTTCTTTTTTCTCCTCCTCACTTGGGTAATCTACAGGCAGTTTCAAGTATTCATCAATATCTGGCTTATAATCATGCCATGTTTTGCTAGGATTTGGGTTAGTGTAGGACCCATACAGTGTTACTTTGCCACCGTATACTGTAATTTCAAATGTAAGGTCTGTAGTGATAGGGAACTCAAAGTATCTTTTCTCTTTAGCACTGACATTTCCTTCATATATTTTTTCAACATCAGCCTTTACAACAGCTGCAAAAGACATTAAGCAAGATGATAAACATGATGATCAATGTACAGTATGTAGCATACCATATTTCTTGCACCCTCGAGTAATCTGAGCTCGCACATCATCAATATTTTTGAATCTATCAATTCTAAACACTCCATCCTGTGACCCGGCAATCTCCATCGCCAATCCCAAATGCAAGCATTTTAATGGACTGGTCCCTAGCTGACTGAGCTGCCCCAGGCACATCTTGTCTACTGTCAGACTCTCCATCAGTCAGGACTATGGCTACACGTGGGATTGCTTCAACAGATGCTCGTACTCCATGTTCTTCAGTAAAGCCAGTGTTTGTCATGAGACGTATGGCATCTTCTGTAGCAGTGGAACTGCTGAGATACTCTACAGACTGGATACTGCTCAGAATTTCATCTTTGTCATAGGAATGCTTCAAGTCAAATATCAATCTAGCATTTGATCCATAAATCACTAAGCCAACTCGAACATTGCTCTTGCCAATTATAAAGCCACCAACCAAATCACCTAAGAATTTCTTTGCCTCTTCATATGACTGTGACCCAATACTTCCAGAACTGTCCAGCACAATGTAAAGATCAAGTGCAATGTTTACCTTTTCATCTACGATGTAATACACACAATATATCACTTGTATACACTACATATAATAGTACCAAGGGGGTTGGATAATCAGGAAGCACTGTGCAAACATTCTATGGTGTGATCGTATTGAAATACCAATGCATACAGTCACTATAAATTATATACTGTTAGATAATTGTGTCACTACTAGCTAACTGAATTTTGTTCACATGTTATAATATTATGTGACCAGATCTGTGAGTAAAGACAATGATTCCACAGATACAATGCCTAATTTTATTATGTACATATCTAGGAAGCCATATAATATGTGGTCTAATCACTAGCTAATAAGCATGTACTAGTGTAAACTGTTACAATACCTTCTTTAATTGTCTCCATAACAGCAACTGCTTCCACAAACATTTTATTGAAATTGCTATCATCCGGTTTTTCATAGTTCTTCTTATGGAATTCGGCTTGCTCTTCAATGTTAAGTGGTATAGGATCTTTCCTGGTACACATGTACAACCAGGCAGCTAGTCCGCAGTAGAGTGGTGCCCTTAGGTCTTCCCATTTCACTGTAGTCCAGTCAATGTCAAGTTTTGATTTAATTTCCTTGTGCTTCTCCAGCAAAATTGGGTACGTGGACGTGTCCTTGGTTTGCAGGAAGAACTTTTCGTCTACTTGCCACAATCCTCCATGATAGCTTTCCCTAAAAGTTTTTGCTGAATCTGCGCCATCCTTAGTTTCCACCCAGCAAACTCGTCTGATGCATGTAGCCAAAATCTGGACCAAATATTCCTGATCGTCCAATCCGATCAACTACCGTCTCCACCACTTCAGTGCCAGTCAGCGTTGAAACCGGGTCGGGTCATCCGAGTCACATTTTCTCCGGGTCATTACAATTGGATCACGTGAGAAACGAAATTGTTCGTTTGACGACGTGGAACTTATAAACGCTATGGTGTAGCTCTTTCGTGAGCCACGCCCACTTATCGCACTACCAACATATGCTCAGTCACGCCCATTTGTTAGTAAGTGCAGTATGTAGCACGAAACTGAGGGTATCTATGGTGAGGGGTAGCTATTGTCAGTAGGTGAAGACCTTTTTTTTTTTTTATGGTCTTCAACCTACAGCTAGGCTGAAGTTGCAATATTTACTCAACACGAATCGAACGCTCAAAATGTAGACCCGTTCGCTCGCTCGAGACTAGCCGAAACACGTCTCGGCTTTAATGAATCCGGGTCACATCCAGGTCAATCCGGATCAAATCCGGATCAAATCCGGGTCAGTGGGTCATCCGGGTCAGCAGTAGTGACCCGGTTTCAACGTTGGTGCCAGTCTCCTCCCGCGTTTTAGTCAAATCAACTGGAACTTTTATCTGAACTGGTGTAGAAAAGTAAATGCTTATGATCTCGACGAGTGCCCAAGCTGTCCTACCAGCTGTGGCAAGAACACTTGCCATCGTGGTCTCGTGTGGCTCTCCACATGGCGCTTATCGATCTGAGGAGTGCCAAATCTTTGCAACACCAAAGCGCAATGCGTTCACGTGCACGCCTCTCACGTGAAATTTAAAATTCTTATAACACGCCATGAGACCAATGAAACACTGACACACGAATAAAAATCTAACGACTTGATTGAATCATAACCGTTGGTCCGGTCTAAAGACCTATGCTGCATGCAGTAAAGCATACATATCCTGGTTGTTCCCTTTACCAATGAAAATAGTATATTTTGTCATCACTTCTGAGTATGTGCAGTGGCGGATCCAGATGGGTCTCTGGGGTTTCGACAGAAACCCCCTTTTAAATTTAGTTCAGTGGAAGTCTAAATAAATAAACATTGTTGTACTTGTACTGACAATTTATCATATCAAACAACTATATACCACTGTATTTCAATAGCATGCATGCAGCTGCACTTAACTGACACCATTTATAGCTATTAAACCCTCATCTCCCACTGCATTAGAAACGATCGAGATACTCTAATAGAGCAGTCAAGTAACTACTCTAATAGAGCAATCAAAGCTACAGCTTATAGTCACCATCTTTGCCCTATATAGCTAGGCAGTTTAAAACATCGGATTTATTGTATTTCCTAACTAAAAGTAGCTTAAAATCCAATCTCAGAGCTTCTAAAATCTCATAATTTTCAGGGGAAATGTCATCAGATGCCTTATTCAGCTATACCAACTTTCAGAAACCCCGTTTTAAAACTCCTAGATCCGCCACTGATGTGGCTACATACACATGAAAGATAATAATTAGCTAGCTATATCAGCTTATAATTTTTATATGACTAAATTAAACAGGGAGTTACTATCATGAATAGGGGAGTAGCTAGCTGTACTATTATACCATTTAATTTGTGGTGGTGAACCCATATGTCTGAGCTACATTACATCGATATCAGTGTCATCATCCAACTCTTTAAACTAAGCAGAAAGATCCAGATATAGTACATAATTTGAATCATACGAAAGGTTATTCTTAAGAAAAAAGTTTCCTCATTTCCCTGCTTCTAAAAATTATCCAAATACTAATGGTATCAGTCAAAGTGCCATGATATCTTTGCTAGTTCATGCTTTGTAACTTAATTACGTATGCAACATCATAATCTTTAAACCATAATCTTTTTCAGTGTGACACTTAAAACAAAGTCATGTCCTATAATAAGAATAGTCAACACAAACCCTTTGCATAATGTTGTCTGTTAGTATGCAAGTTGAGATCAGAAGTCATAGCTATACATTAAGTATACAAACTTTCCTGTTTACTTTTATAAGACATGATTTTGTTTAAGTGTCACACTGAAAAAGATTATGTTTTAAAGATTATGATGTTGCATACGTAATTAAGTTACAAAGCGTGAACTGGCAAAGATATCATGGCACTTTGACTGATGTGAAACAATTTCATGGCAATGTAAACAGCAGTAGATACTCTGGACTTGGGATTAGGACACACAACATACTTTGCAACCAATGAGGTGGCCTGTGAGTTAGTCAACCGACAACTTGTTATTGTTCACCAAACTACAGTGATCCTAGTATGTACTAAGTAGTTAAAAGCAAGTTTCATGTTACATGTATGTAACAGTTGTAAGAATTTGTTTATAAGTGCTTCACTCATCATATTTTTTAAAGACTACATTTATAGTTTTGCAATGACACATTGTCTGTAACACAGCAAGATCAGATGTCAGTTTCCTTGTCACTAGCTACTTAACTAAGTAATTTTGAGACATAAGGAAACCAGGAAATGTACATCTGTGAATTAAGTTGAAGACCTTCACTTAATTATGTTCTGCACAGTCCATAACAGCTTAATAGATGTCAGTATCTATAGTTATGTATATACTTGATATTCATACACTGTAGGTATAGGGAGATAATTCATGCAGTAGATCTAAGTGAAATACTGCAATCAAAATTAATGTGACCCAGCTGCAGTCTGACAAAACCAGTCTTATTACTTTTGTAGAGATTCAAGTTTGACAACTCATAACTATCAACATTTCTAGTAAATCTGCTTGAAACTTTGTCACTACATTGTGTTATGCAACAACTTTAATTAGACTGGCCACGTTTTTAATTTAAGCTGTTACTTAATTCACAAGGCAAGTTATGATTTGTCTTGTATTAATTGGAAAGAATATAAGAATAATTTCATCAGACTAGCTCATGATCACTTATGCATCCTTTGCCTAATTGATTCATATCTATCCCAACTTGATTCTGTGAAAGAAGGTGGCTGCTAACAAATAGCTAATTTATGTGAGGCCAAGAAATAGCTGTAGTGATGTTAAATGTCAACAACTTTGTAATAATACCATTACAAAAAAAAGTCATTTGGCTACCAACTATTTCATTGCTGTAAGCAATGTATTGTTTTATGTATGTGCTACATTGCAATCATGACTGAGAAGCCATTTGCAATAAATGTTTGTTCTTTAATTAACAAAAGAAAACACTATAAATTCCCTACAGGTCAGAGGTTAGAGGATGATGCAACTAACAACAGATAAGGTTTCACTAGTAATGCTGGGACTGTACCCATCTAGTATAGAGAATGACACAATGCATTCATTATGTATTTCATTATAGTGTCCTTTGACTTCTATTCTATACATTGCACAATTCATGCAGTAGGTGTACAACTTACACTGCAGAGTTGCATACCCACCCCAGTGTTTTCATTCAAATACAGTGGCTGAATTTAACTATAATACTATTATGAGTAGCGTACAGTAGCAGAATAGCAGCATTATGTTCCCTGCACTGGCTCTGTAAACATAATCTTCCCAATTATTTAACTTCACTAAAGCATAACTAAATTTATCAACTTGAGACCTTTACAGACAAATGTGCTATAAAGCGTATTCGTTCTGACAAAGGGTGCACAGGAAGGAAAATAATTATGACCTGTAAAAGTCATACTTTTGGAAAAGTTATAAGAGTGTATTTGTAGTTCCAGTTACATAATTATAGGGTGGTGTACGGACTACTCCAATCAGTGTACTTATACTGTACAGTATAGTATGAGTTAATGGAGTGATTGAAGGTATACACCATTAAAATGAAGAGTAACTACAACTCTTAAAGAGTTCCCATAATAGGGAGGATTTAACACCTCTGGAGAATAACTATTACTCTAAAGGAGTAACACATGCTCTGCAGGTAGTGGCACTTACTATTCAGTTATTCTCTTCAGAGTGTTGGTTACTCCCCTGGGGTGTTAAATCCTCCTTACACTGGGAACTCTTTAGAGTGGTGGTTACTCTTTATTTTTAACAGTGTAGACTAGGTAGCAAGTACATCATACAGTTCGAGGCCTCTAATCGTTTTTTATCATATGCACAAGATTGGAGTAATCTCAGAACGTCAGAGTATTGTCAAAACATTCGATAGTCATTCATAGTATACTTACAGGGCTCCAGAAACACGACCACAGGAAGCAGACCCACTCAGCAGTCTAGCAGGGTGGCCTGTGATTGCTATATAGCAAAGCACTAGTTTCCATAGCTATACAACCATCTATGACCCATATCATCATGAACATGATTCAATCACATGTCAAATAGCAGTCGTAAACTTAAATCCTGTTTCCTTAATTTATTAGCTCTAAAATTCCAAGTAGCTCAAAGCCCAGTACGTATATACACAAATATTAATTACGGTGATAAGGAAATTTTACATTGTTGGACTTGTTAAGTGACATCAACGAATGGGCAAAAATGACACATTAAAAGGCTTTGACCTTTTAATGTGTCTTTGTCATTAGAAGTACTTTGTCATTAAAAGGCTTTGACCTTTTAATGTGGCTTTGTCATTAGAAGTACTGTATGATGCAACTAATAACAGATGTTCAGTTCCAGAATGTTGGGACTGTGCCCAGCTATTGTATCAGCATGTCCTTCTGCACATTGTAGAATACATAAGTGTAGTGTCCGATTGAATAGTTTAAAGCATTCAATCGATATAAGCAAAACTGTATACCAACTCCAAATTTTCACTACAAACACAACTTTTGTAGCTACTGTAACAGTGTGTTAGTATAATTATACACACTGTAGTTTGTACACACACTGTATATGTACTTACAGGGACAAGAAATGGAGGGAAATTCAACAAGTGACATATGGGCCAGTTGGGCTCTCTATCACAAGAGCCAGAAGTAGCTGATAGTTACTAGTAGATTGGCGTGAAAGTAAATTCAGCAGCAGTCCAGTTGAATGATATACCAGTAATACACATACAGTGACTGTCAATTTATACATGTCTATATGACCAAAATTCTGTTCTCACATCATGAACTGTGATTTGTGACAGTTAGTAGGGTACTCACTGGAATTCAATATAATATGAATTCAACTGATTTTCGTAAGAAATTGCCAATATTCCTGTTTCCTTGTGCTTTTATCAAAAATAACTTAGCACAGTAGCTTCTTTTATGGCAATAAGGAAATTTCACTTTGCTGACAGTATTACATGAAACCTGAGACTAGCTCCTCGGTGAACAGGCAAATATGTCACTTTGAAAGACTTCAACCTGAACCTTCAGCACATTATATGACATCTTTAAACAGGCTGTAGGACCAGGTGTCTCAGCACTTGTGCTATAAAGCCATAATAAATAAAAACATTGTGACGTCCTATGTTCATTATTGATGGTATACATGCTCACAACTATATCTATAGATTTCAATAAATGCTTGTATCATTTTCAAAATTGCCAAAATATGCTTATAGCTAGCTATCTAGTAACATCACATGCTTGCCGGTGTTTGTCTTGCATAAAACACAAGATTAGCTATATTACTAGTAAACACACCATCTATATAGTACACAGCTTGCCTTATAAAATATACATTTTCAATATTTATAAATGGTTCTCTCTAATTTCAACATACAAATCCCTTATAATAGCTAGCTATCTCAATGGTTAAAAAGCATTTGGATAAGAATTCAGATTACATACTATTAATGGCTACATATGGTCACTCCAAATTGATGTTTCCTGTCTTCCACTACATAGTATGTTTAAAACCAGAAAACTCCTTTCCCTCTCCATGTGTTGAGACTCTGAGTGCTTGGGGATCATGTGCACGTTCATTAGTGAGGCCGATAGTTCTGGGTAATGGAGCAGTCTGGAGATAATAAGGCCACCCAATTTTTGATTCAGAAAGTTGCTATTGATGCTCCATCGGTAATGGCAACAATTCTATCAACATGGGATTGGGTAGAGTTTGCTTCTCTGTCCACAGTTTGAGCAAGACGATTAAAACTTTTCTTTTTCTTGCATTTAGTTGAAAAATTGTAAAAATTTTAACTACACCTTCACTGTAAAAAAAGTAAATAAATCATGCTCTAAAATCATGTGAGCTTTGTCCAAACTTTTTATATACAGCTGAATTAAATGTTTGTATTATAAATTCTACGAAGATGTTTTAGACAATCAAATCATTTAAACTGGTTGGCCTCCTTGTATTTCTCTCTTAGCTATATATATATATACTCATGCACGGTGGAACCTTTGTTAAAAAAACATAGCTGTGCATTAGACCACCACTAAAAGTTTTAAAGTTCCTGTTGACCGCTATCAATAAAATTTTACCTCTGCACTAGCTATATAGTCTGCAGCCTTAAAAAGGACAACAGTAAAAATTTTGACAAAGTCGATTGGTCCATTAATTGAGTTCAGAGGTTCCACAGTACTTGTACAAAAGAAGTGTAGTTCTAATGGCGGATCCAGGATGGGGCATTTGGGGCAAATGCCTGCCCCCCCTTCAAGAAATTGCATACAAGATCGAGATACTCTAATAGAGCAGTCAATTACTCTAATAAAACAGTCACAATGTTCATGAGGCAGTGTAGCTTACCTATGAAGCTATTTTATTTTACATAACAGACGTAATATAGTTGGTAAGGATAACTAGCTATCCGCCCCTGAGTTCATAACAGATAATTTAATTTTACCCTCCTGTATACCAAACTTGGTGTGATCAGGAAGGAAAATCCAATTTGGAATGGCCTATGATTCAGCCGATCATGTAACTGTTATGAGCCAATATTTAAAAATATGATGCTAGTAGCTACTGAGCTAGCTACATCATGTCAAGATTTTGTACAGTGCATGGCTACTTGGTTAGTAATGTCACTGTGATTAATGACATTGGGTGAGTAAAGGCTAAAGCCTACTCCAGAAATAACTGTGTTAGCTAGCTTGCCGCCAGTTTTGCACAATCTCACATGTGCTTCGATTGTGGGTTTTATGGCACAAAAAAAGCGGATCGCTCTGTGCCTAGCTCTGGTGTAGAGCTCACTTTATAGACATGATAGAACCTTAATAAAGTCAGCTGCACCGAGGGCGAGCTGCATATAGTAGTAAGATGTGTCGAATCAGTGATATGGTAGCTACGTATGTTGACCTTTACTACATTTTGTACGTGTTACTGACAATGAAGTGTGCACGTAGTTAATGAAGCGCACATTGACGAAAACGTACTATCTACATACTGTTTTAAGATGATTGAGGTTCCCCGATGGAAAAGGAATATCCGGTCCGTAAGTATGCGAAAATAACCTAGAACTATCGCAGTTATAAACTCGCGCAGCATGCACATTAGTCAGTTGTTTGTGCAATATTAGCAACTTGCAAGAGGTCGTAGAGACTGCCCGCGTGCAGTTCACGTAGAGCTACTAATCTCTATTGGTGCAGTTTTATTCATCACTACAGTCAGTGGTAGCTATAGCCGCTGAGATGTTGAGCATCTTGCTAAGTTTTTCATTTGCATTTCTTGGAGTGGTGCTGCTATACCGACGACTGGACTGGATATACGGATGTGTTACCCTGGTAGTGGCCACAGTTGGATCTTTCTATCCTATTGCATTCATCATTCCTTATCTCCTGATTGGATGGCGACTGCTGCAGAAACAGGCTGCCACAGCAGCTGACCAGAAGGCTTCAACGTACTTTTCATTGTTTATTGGAAAACGTGGTAATGGTAGAAGTCAAAAACTTGATTGGATAGTAGCAGTGGAGTTGCCTCCTGAACTGGGCCAAGAGCATGCAAAATACTTGGTTACCAAAACAATGTTAAAAGGAAATGGCCAGCAAGTAACAAAATCCAAAGCTGACTTGGAAGACTTGAAATTCCATTTGTGTCATGTAGGATGGGTTAACCACAAGCCTGACATATCAACTGTTGTCACAGGAGATGAGCTAACCAGTTCTGAAAATTCATGCAAAGAATTGGCTATAAACCTTGCCATCCGAATGTCCAGCTCGAGGGTATACACTTACATCAAGAGTATGGCATTGCTTCGCCTGAATGTAATGGTACTCTATGCCGTGATGATTTTCATTGGACAGTTGTATGAATAGTACATCCGCTCCATTGATACAGTTCTTCCACTGCCTTGGTCAATACTTATGATGCTTAATATGATTATTGCAATAGAGCTCTGCTTGTTGCAGCTGGGTAACTTGCAAGATGAGGATTATACTGAGGATGTGAAAAGCTTAAGGGATGTGTTGCAGACTTGTCATGAACGGCTTTTGACTGCATATGAAATAATAATCAGCTACTTTAACAAACCTATGCATGTACAAGTCAAAGTTGATTTGGCCAAAAAGCCTGAACAAACAGGTACACAAGTTATTGAAACAGTAGTTGACAGAATTGGACGTTCATCGATCTTTGGTAATGACTTTGGCTACATCAGGCGCATATGCTGGGTAGAAACAAAAGATGGTACAGATGAAAAAACCTTTAGGCCTGGCTATCATGGGGGACTATGGCAAGTCGATGAAGCAGTTTTTCACAAGACCCAGGACACATCTTCTTATCCAATTCTACTCAAAAAATACGATCAGATAAAATCAGCTTTTGACATAGACTGGCTGTATGTGAAATGGGTAGACTTGAGAATGCCGTTACACTCTGGGCTAGCAGCCTGGTTGTATATGTTCACTCGAGAAGAGAAGATACCACTTAATATCCAAGAGCAAGCGGATCACTGGAAGAGAAACTACAGACCTAAAGCAGAAGTGACCGCTGATGATTTTGTGAAGAAAACTGTTGACTTGGAAAAAATGAAATCAGGTATGTATATCAAATTACAGTAGAGTAGCAACTTATTTTCAAATATAAGGTAGTGTAGTTGAGTGCAAGGTAAGTCAAAGAATATTATTGATTTGCAGCTTGTGTGTATTAGCATGATTAATTACAGTTTTCTATATTTTCCATGTATTGGTAAATAGTCAATTTTAATCATTACAGATGTTGCTGTGAACATTGCACTTGATCTGTACATCGTGCTTGATAGCTCTAAGAGTATTGGGCGACAGTCGTATGAAGAAGCAAAAAAGTTTTTAGGTGACTTGGTCAGTGGTTTTACTATTGGGAAGAACAATGTTCGTGTTGGCTTAGTGATTTATGGATCTGAAGCTAGGTTAATATTTGGCTTGAAGCATTCCTATAACAAAGATGAGATTCTGAGTAGCATCCAGTCTGTAGAATACCTCAAAAGTTTCACTGCTACAGGGGATGCCATACGTCTCATGACAACTACTGGCTTCACTGAAGAACATGGAGTACGAGCATCTGATAGAGCCATCCCACGTGTAGCCATAGTCCTGACTGATGGAGAATCTGACAATGGACAAAATGTGCTTGAGGCAGCTCAGTCAGCTAGGAACCAGTCCATTGAAATGCTTGCATTTGGGATTGGCAGTGGAATCAATGAAAGTGAATTGTTGGAGATCGCTGGATCACAGGACAGAGTGTTTAGGATCGATACATTCACTAATATTGATGATGTGCGAGCTCAGATTACTCGAGGTTGCAGAAAATATGGTATGTACATTTTGAGCTATATTTATTCACCCTGTATTATTTTTCAGCTTTTGTAAAGGCTACTATTGATACAACATACAATGGAGAAGTGAGTGCTGAAGAAAGCAGATTCTTTGAGTTCCCAATTACAAAGGATGGTATTACATTTCAACTTGAAGTCACCACAGGAAAACTGGCATTGTATGGCTCCTACACTAACCCAAATCCTAGTTCAGTATGGTTTGACCACAAGATACAAGGAATACAGCGTCGTAAAGTGAAAGCTTTCATACCCTGCTCTGACTGGAATGAAAAGGATGGATCAACTGGTACATTTTACTGTAGCCTGGTCGGAGAGAAGGACAGCAAGTTCTTTATTACAGCACTTGGCGGAACTCAATGAAACCCATACTCAAGGATCATACTGTTAAACTCTATAACTATGCATACATTTCATAGGCAAATCTTTTGTGTTTATTTTAGCATTATTCTATTGATATAATATGGTGGTTATTACTAATAAACTCTATCAGTTGTGCATCATTATGAGTGGATCTAATGCCAGCATTAAAGGTATACAATCACCATAGGTTTATTTAGCTTTTATTATGGATTGAAATAACACATCATCACATCAAAACTATGCACTAAAACTCTTTCTTAGAATATGATTTTTTTTAAATATCTATATACAAAGCTAATTACTTTACAGAATTTCATGTGATTGAAAATGAATTATGTATGTTATAATGACAACATAGAATGACGGACATGAATACAATGGTGGATCCTGTTGCCTAATGTTGCTTGTAATTATATGCTTTGCATGAATAGATATGTATGTCTCAATTTTGTTTCCACCTATGCATTATTATGTTTGCTAAGGCACTCACATAGCAATGAATAATCTCTGCACACTATACAGTGGAACATTAGTCCCTGTAGCTAGTGACCACCATGACCTAGTGATCAGATAATAAAAAAAGTCTGTAATTCTAAGGTTATGTGCAACATCTTATATCAATAAAATAATGTACGTTTGTCCAGGGCACAGCTGAAGAACAGCTTTAGCTGATGCTGTCTCCCTGTTTAAATAACAAGAGAAATATATGAAATTTTTATAAAACTCTCACTACTCTAGTAGAATAATCTTTTGAATTCAATTGACTGAAACTTTGGATAACTGGAGTTTCACTGTAACTATAGCTTGCGTACATTAACCTATTAGCTATTAATACAAATTGAATAGCAAACATGCTTCTTAAAGCTTATAATGAGGTGTGCATTCTTGTATTACAATACAGATTTAGTTGAAAGCAAACAGCTGGTATACAGTGGGTAAGTTAAAGGTTTAGGGGGATGTTTTCTTGTAGCTTCACATATGTGACCAGGCCTGCGGCATGCAGGTACAAACTACACCCCTCCACACAATGCATATGGGTCATAAAATATTCCATTCTGTAACTTCTATTATATATAGTCAATTAAATGTTTGATGAGGGCTAAATATTATCAAGAGTTCATAATATATATACTAAGGAGAGTATCCTACTCTCATATACCCCTGTAGAAAGGCGTATCGTGAAGTTATGACGTAACACTTCTGAGTTCGCCCGGTTTTCTTTGTATAATTAATGATGTCATTAGTTGAACACGGTATCGATTGAATGCGTGCCTACCAACGTCGCTAGCAACCAAATTAACTCCAGCTCTAAGCGTTTCTCACCCAACTACAATCGTTCCTTCATGGATTAAGACCTCTTCGTAGGCGTTTCTTACTAGGCCATTCGCGAATACGGCTATCCTGAGCGTCGCAAGTGTGAAACGGTGCTAACGATTCTTGCACTTTTACGGCTTCCTGTACGTCACAAACCACAACATCTTGTCGTTACGTCATAACTTCACGATACGCCTTTCTACAGGGGTATATGAGAGTAGGATACTCTCCTTAGTATATTATATTATGAACTCTTGATATTATGCATCCATTGGATGATACAATAAAAAGTACATTTCATGAAAGTATGGAAAGTTTACAATAACATAGGCAAATTAATTTTGTGTGCCACATGCTCTAGCTAATTTCACAGACCCAGTCACTTAGACTTTGTAAATCTGAAACACTGAAGTTGTAGGAGGACAATCACCACCAAAAAGGGGTTGGCATGAATGAAAATTAAAATTTCAAAATTATCTGAAAGTACTCTCAGTAATGCAATGAAAGATCCTTTTGCTTCATGTACAATAAATGTGTACATTTATACATAGAAAAACAGCCTGCTTACATAATCATTTGCTTACCATGGAAGAGCATCCTTGCATTCTAATTTTAGCCTATCACAAGGCCACAATGTTTGCTTTTGATATATGTATGGAGTCATAATGTTGCATATACTCTAATAAAGCAGTCCAGAATTTTTAATTACTTATTATACCAGGGAGCTAGGTTGTCAACAACGAGCTAACCTGAATTGCTCATTATTATAATATTCTAGTATATCAATGAAGAACTAGCAAAATGTGTGTCCCACAATGTGCTGTCATCACTCTCTACACTCTACAAGGTGAATTGTTTGCAGTTGAACTCTCTACAAGGTGTTTACAAACAAGTCACCCTGTAGAGAGATCAGATACAAACTTGTTATCAGCTACATATAAGGTACCCTGTAGAGAATTCATGATCAGCTAATGTTTCAATTCGTTCATGGAGCCTGAAAGGTGCAATACCTGCATAGTAGCTACTGTGTTTGTTTGTGATAGCTAATATGAACTAATAGAACATGTGCAGTATTATCAGCATATAACAGTAGCTACAAATGGGGATGGTAACTAGCAAATATAGTGCTCTAGTTGTATACAAAAATCAAGCCAGTGATAAAGCTTGACAGAATGCCATGCATGCTTATTTAATGCCCACTAATCATCTTTATCTAGCATACCCAATATAACGCATCTTAGCTTTGTCAGTTATGAGAATAAAAGACAATTAAAACAAGCAAAAATACTGTATAATACACTTATCTCTTCCTTGTCCTCCCACTCTTTTAAGTGCTACTTACAAGAGAGTGGGGTACTGACTCGGAAGCACCACTTTCTTGTGTGCTAGCTAGAAAGCCAATATAGAATTTATTTATTATTAGTAATGTGCAGCCTCAGTTTGAGGATAAATACACATACATTACATTACATACACTACACTATACTCACAGTAACTAAGCTATGCATTACATGATTAAAGAGTTAACATTGGCACTATGATGTTAATTTGCTGAGAAAATGAATGATTTCAACTGTATAGATAAAGATGGTTATTGGATTTCTTGAGGTAGCAAGTTCCACTGCCTGACTGACCTTTGGAAAAGGAATTTCTGTGTTGGATTCTTCAAGCATAAAGAGCTGTGATGGAATCTTTGATTGTGACCTCTGGTGGATGTAACGGGAAAAGGTCAGTAGGATGAGGGATTTTGAGTTACACTACAGGTACAATCGCATCTTAAAGCACACATGAATGGATACTAAAAGGATGGAATAGCAAGAAGGAGAAGAGTATACATTTTCTAGGAATCAACAGGAAGGGGACAAAACCACTAAAAATTGAACTACTCTAATACAACAATCAACTACTCTAATAGAATACCCAATTGAAAAACACTATGATCAATATGAGGCCACTGAAATTGAGCACTACTTCTTCTTCTTGATTTATGCACTGAGCTTTCTGTAATGCCAAATGCTTAAAAGTTTATACCCTACACCATTTTATGTACCATGAATTATAAGACTTTAAAGGTTATCCTTCTTTTGGTTAAATATATACGTAGTGGATAATATCAGTTGTAGCTACACAAACTTGATAATTGGACTTGATTGAGCTCCACACATTTTCATAGAACTTTCCAAAGGAGATGCTTTTCAAATAACTACGCTATGAATTAGAAATTCTCATGCAACCATAAGCAAATGCCCTTCTTGGTGAAAATAAATAGAAAACTCCTTGAAAGAGTGTGCACACATAGAATCAGTAATATTGCTGGTTGTGGTTTCATCTTGAATTAGCAATATTTAAGGCTATAAATTACGACTTCTGGAGAATGCCCTTGAAATTCAACTTAGATCTCAAACCATAATAATTATCATACTGCAGCATTAAATTTTATGCTGTACAGGGTTGCAAAGGGTGGGGGGACTGGGGTACGTAAACCATATAAAGTCACCTGTAGGCTAGCATCAATTTTAAATCTTTTAAATGCATCTAAAATGTACAGTAGTTTGCCAAAATCAAGGTTGCAACTATAACATTATTATGCTGTGTACCCCTACATGCCTGTCAGCTTTAGAATTGCTACTGCTATGCTGAACTGGCCATCTACTTATTTTCCAATTTAAAACTGATCATTAATACATGCAGACTAACATGGCTGTGATTTGTTACATATTTGTACTGTATAATAATATTGTGTCTGTGTACACTATAAGCAGTGTGATAGACAACTGTGTAAAGTGCCTCTAGATCTGGGTAATTTTTTTTTTTTTGGGAGGGGGGAGAGACATGACCTCAGACCCCTGTAGCATGCACGATCATGCTACATAATATTATGTTGATTGTACTTTACACACTATTGGTTTACCGACTTATAGTATTGCTGCATTCTAGTTACACATGTACAGATAGCTAAAATAGATTGGGGGTCCCACTTGTTATTACTACCAGCAGTCCTGATAGTGCCCTTTATATGACAGCTAATTCATAGTTAACACTGTATTACTACTAGTTGTATGCTACAGCTGCCCCTGCTGTAGATACCCCTTGTTTAGCACCACCCCCTTAGGAAATCCTAGATCCTGCTACTTAACTACTATTTGGTTCCTAGCTCCATGTGATTATTTTGCTGATTATTGCCTTCATAAGGCAATAGTAGTAGTATGTTAGACAGAGTTCGTGTGACCAGGCTTGTGAAATAGCTATAGGGAGATGCTGTACTACAGCGTACACCCTATATTATTGATGTCACTAACACTTCAAAAAGAAGCTTCAGAATGTATATTTGTACATTTGTTCCAATCCTACTACAAAAATGAGCTAATTTCAAGAACATGTGTAATTCCATTCTTGAGTTATTAAATGTTTTTGAGGATTCAACTCAACGCGTACATACTATAATTACCCCAAAACAAGCATATCGTGTGTAAAATAGTAAAAATGTACTAAACACTACACCTATATAACACAACATTTAATCGTACATGCATGATGTTCCGGTGTACACCATTATATGTCTAAAGCTTGCTTATCCTGAGGAAGATACAATTGTCTTTGAGATATTGACATGTGGGAGTAACTTTCTGGAGATCTTCATTGGAAACAAACTTTGGAAATCCCCAACCACTAGCAGCTCTGTTACAACCAGTTACTCTATCCGCACACTTATGTGTAGTATGATTATTATAGATGACCGATCTTGAATAATGCTCACTGTTACATTTTTGATTCAATAGCATAATTTCAAATTTCCCCATCAGAGGCCAAGTCAGTTCATCATCATGTGGGCCCTTCATGAGGTTGAGAAATGCTGACAGGTAAGTGTCTTTAACATCACCAGTACCAGCAGCATAAATCTGCAAGCTCATCTTATAACCTCTAGTTTGTGAATAGAATGGCTCACCAAGCCATGCAACATGTATTCTTTTGTGCTCAACAAAGTTCGACATCTTCACTATCACTGGATATATCTGAGTAACGCCTATAACTTTAGTTGCCAACTTTGTTAAATGACTGGGCCATTGTGCTGATCCAATAAGCGTATTGGAAGATTCAGTGGTGTTGATTAAACGATGCATCATAACCTCAAGACTGCCAAGTCTGGTTTCTGTGGAGTGCAATTTAGTTTCATTGGCTGCAAGTTTGTCCACAGTTTCAGATAGCTTGTCTTCTGTGTTAGCCAGTTTAACTTTAGTCATCAGTAAATGCTTTTCCATTTTCTCCTCTTCATGTTCCCTCTTCCTCTTACGTAACATCCTCTCCTCACACCCCACATTGTGATACTAGCACTGGACCATTTCAAGAGGACACTCCTTCCTGTGTGTTTCCATATCTTCACGAGCAATCTTCTTAACACTACACCTGTTTGGACATGACATAGGAAGCTTGGGACACTGCTCTTGGTGTATTCCTGTAATAAACCATTGCCTACTTGCGAGGTGGCATAATGGACATTGAACAATACGATCAGGACACTCAGTCTCAACATGACTGGTCAGACATCGTCGCTGTAGTGTCTCTCCACACAAATTGAAACACTCCATATCCTCAAACTGACAACCATCACAGTCTCTAAGGTGATTGTTGATGTCATTCAGTTCACCCTGCCAGTCACACCCTTTCTCCTTGTTAGTACACATCACATGAAAACTTGTAATCTCTCTCGTAATCTCTCGATCAGCCTGCTTGTTGGGTAACGTAGCAAAATCTTCATTACGACAAAACGGACAGACCGCAGAAGTTCTCTTAAAATTATCCAAACAAGACTTGCAAAAGTTGTGACCACAACATCCACTCAGGTAAGCATTACGGCAGGGATGGAGACATATTTTACAAATGTACCGATCGTGAGGAGCAACCACAAACTTGCACTCGTATCCGCCAGTTTCACTGGGCATAACTCGATCTGTGAAATGATTCTTAAGCCAGTGACCCCGGGTTATGCTGCGGACTGTAATTCAAAGTATAGACGCTACTTTACCATACGTCAACAATAAAATCGAAGTAGACGGGACGTAGCCTCTCCACTGAAAAGATGATCAGCCAAACGCGAGGCCAAACGAAACGTGTTTGATCATGTGTAAAAGTGCGCGGCATTTGCAAAGTTACGTGGCAAATTAACAAGCAACTGAACTGGACTGACTGGACAGGGGTGTAGTCAGGGAGTTTCCGAGGCCGAGGATTTCAGGATGTCCCTTTGCCGAGATTCTCAGATTAAAGTTTTCATCCGACCTGAGGAGCTGCATGGAACATAAAAGTTTGGTAGCTAATCATGCAACTAGCTAGCTATAGCTAGCACAAAATTTAGTGAGCAACAACAAACTTACATATCTGCCAGATACTCTAATAGAGGAGTCAGAGCACTAATGTCAGGTTCAGGTTTCTGTCTCCCCGTACCACAGGCTAACTTGTTGCCTCCCCACAGGTCCCTAGAGAGCTTTTAACTGGCCTAAATTGGCTAAAAGGAACTGTTTTCGTTAATGTCGCCAGTTTGAGAAGCACTGAACTGTGGTGCCATCTTCATGGCAATCTGTTGAAATTATTTAGTCTTATAAGCTACAATTTTTTTCCTTTTGTCTTGCCAGGGCTCCAGTTATTAGCTACGTATTACTTTTTTTTGATCACTTGGTAACCCTGCGACTAGACTCCTGACCCTTGTAATTATATTTTTTTTCTACATTCAGCATAGTTTTCAGTTATAGGTTTCTGACTCCCTACTTCACAGGCTTACTGATAGCCTCCTTGCCAGGCCCCTATAGGGATAGTTGTCAATATTGCCCATGTACTGAAATGTCAAATTATGACATTGTCATCATCATAGTTGAACAATGATTAAGTTGGATTGTGTTAAATGTCAAGGTTCTAAAAACTACATTTCTGAACCATGTAGACACTGATCATGAGACATCATAGCATTACGTATGTAGGCAATACACAAATAAATTGTGTGAGAGCTTGTAGCTACAGTATACTGCTAGTCAAATCATGCATGTGGATAGACCGACCACCTGTATTATATCAGTTGAGCATACAAGATGGATCCTCAATACACATAAGTATAGTTAGGAATATACACATGAAGTATATATCAGTCTTTTCATTTAAAGTCTCTCAGCAACTATATTATTAATAAGAGGAAAAATCAGGCTAACTTTGTTGCCTCCCTGTAGATCCCACCCCCCCCCCCCCCCCCCTCCCCTCCAAAAACAACAACTTCATACTCTAATAGAATAGTCACCTCATGTAACTAACACTATAAGAATCCTTCACAGTTGCTGAGTATTACATGAAAAACAAAGGAATTTTGCAGATAAAATACGCATGGTTCTTTGCATGCCATTCTATATTACAATTCACTCATAACTGAGCCACTTATCAGGGGCATACGGAGGGGGGTTTCAGGAAACCCCTTTGGATTTATACTGTACTTGAAACACTAAGAAATTGAAACTTCAAGTTTCCAGAATCTGGAATCTGCAATGGAACAGGACACATTTTAAACTTTTAGCTATCTTAGTTAAATAATAGTTTCTCACATGATAGCAACACTTATAACATTGTTCTGAATTATGATTTTAGTGAAAAGGTTGAGATACTCTAATAAAGCAGTCAGGCAATATAAACACTACTCTAATATAACAGTCACTTAGAAACCCCTTTTCAAAATTCCTGCTAATGACTGTCACTGATGCCTACAATGCAGGCCACTTAAGCACAATTATTACCGTTATATTTGTCCATGTATAAAACTGCTCTACATCAAAAATATTTCAGGCCTGAAACATAAAGTACTTTTTAGCTTCTGGGGAGCTGTGGCCCAAGATCTCCTGCCCCATATATGTGTGTGTGTGTGTGTGTGTGTGTGTGTGTGTGTGTGTGTGTGTGTGTGTGTGTGTGTGTGTGTGTGTGTATACCTACTACCTTGGTGCCCCCATCCATCCCTGGGTCATGCTACACAATAACACAACTCGTAGGCTTTTACATTTCGGAAATCTAATTGGCCAAGATGCCTGTCCCAGAGGTGCACTGAATAATGTAAACAAGCTAATCTGTATATACACTGATATAATGCATATCAACAAAACAAGGTCATGCAGTGGAGTTATAAAATGTCCATAAAGTGGCATCATGATGCCATGCAGGATAGTACAACCATTGTCACTTGTTGGTGTTTAGATAGATAATTTTTGAGACATTCAGCTTGGGTGAGGATATAATATTCTGGTAAGTATAAGTGCATGTTCTATTAGAGTAGTGTAGTTTATTAACTCGCTGGTTTTTTTTTCTTTTCTTTTTTAATAGGCTATCCTGTCTGCAATGAGGGGTTTGGTTAGCCATGAGCTGTTTAGGATAAGTAATTATAGCTCAAATCCTTGCTTGAAGTTACACAGCTAGGCTAACCATGCACGCAGAATCTATATTAATATATAGTTAAGTGTCAATTACTAGACCATTATAACGACCCAAAAGTTATTTTTTTGTCCTTGTCCTTGTACTGTATCTGTGTGCTTTATTTTTGTACATGTATATATGTTGAGGAAAGCACTCTTGTACAAGCCATTCCTGGTCATTTTGACAAAATTAAATAAGCAAAGCAACAGAGGATTCAGTGAGCTGTCATGGATTGTTGTATATAAATCATATGAACTTTCACCGAGAAGATTGTGTAGCTAAGTGGTACTACTGTATCTCATGCATAGATGTTAAAGCTTTTTGCTCTGGTGGAGCAAATGTATAGACATACAGTAATTTTTTGTAGGCAAGTGCTGCATGAGTAGGCATATACTAATAACCACTAGTTATGCAAAAAAAATTGAAAGGAGCAATTACAAAAATAAAAATGATTTGATTTATAATCCATCATTGTTACAGTGTGCGAAATAACTTTTCAGACGTGTCCTGTCGTACTGTCAGGACATTGTGAAATTTGAGTGGGCATCAAGCAATTTGACCGGACATTTTAACTTCTATTGTTTCTCCTTTCCTGTGTTTCTACCTGTTTCAAACATTGGGGCCTGCACCAATGTACTGTAGAGCTGATTAGCTACTGGCCACATGAAAGGGCTTCTATGGAATCAATTGGGCCTTTGTAGGAAAAGAGTTATGAGGACTTCAGTCAAAGCCTTCTGCTTGTCTTGGAATGATATAGCTACCCTGTATATAGTCAAACTAAGCTTAGGCTTAGAATATATAGTGGCTCTATCACAGATGTATTGTTCATTCTAGCTTAAAATCCGGTTGTGCTGATATCATAAATACCACAAGTGAAAGTACTAATGGCAATCAGATTATAAATACATTTTACTACTGAAGTGCATGTGACTGATACAGTAGGCTGGCACAACATAGTAAACTGTTGACCTCAGAGGTAAACTTGGGCATGCCTTTGTGGTCAGTACAAGCCAACAACACATAACTTAATTACATGTCAATACCATCATGTCTGGCCTCCCTCCTAGCCCAATCCTAACACTATAAACTTTGAAAGGACAGTATTTCCGGACAAATTCAATTATAGGCTGACACCTGGTGTAATTGACCGGAAATTGTCCATTGACCGACCGTCATTTCGCACACTGTTGTTAACAGTACTGATAAATTTGAAATAATATTGTTTTGAAAAACGTGTTAGTAGACTATAGTTACACTACTGGAAACTGCATGTCGATGAGATCCCAATGAATTAAAATAAGTACCTGCCCTCCTGTAAAAAGTCAATTTTTCATTGAGAGACACATTGAAATTGTAATGTTCAATAAATTTTCATTAGGGCAGGGTAAACCTATGAAATTCCAGTGAAAGCTGGCTAATGAGAACTATATATGCGTAAAGCTGTTTCATGCAAGAGTTTTCATTGGCCAATTTTCACTGGAATTTCAAATGTACCTAAACTTGCAATTAATTGGCCAATCCAAGACTTCACAGGAGGGTGGGTACTTTTTTCGTTGGAATTTCATGGATACTTTTAGGAATAGCTCTATCAGATGAGATTAGCTACTATAGTCGGTGTATAAATAACACTACACAAAACTGATGTACTTATTTAAGACATAGCTCATTGGACACTACACACCTGTATACAAGAGAAATCTCCCATTTATATGCAATAATATACATCCTACTCTGTTTCCCCTACAGTTGAGAATGACGCAAGAATCAGATCAGGAGTAGCTGATTAATTGGTAGGTCTAGAATTTTCAATTTTGGGAGGACCGGTACCAATATAATATATGAAAACAATATTATAGCATTCAGTGTCTTGAGAGTAACAAGTGCATGGTTTAAAATAATCATGGCAGGTGTGATCCATTAATAGTCAACTACAATATGCAAGTGATTATAGTACTCTCTTATGTATGCATATGTAGCTAATTACCATTTGCTAAAATTTATTAATATTACTACATGACATATCACACCCTTACTGATATAACGCACAAGATAACAGGAGGAATGGTAATAGTACAAACGTTTACTCCATGTATGGAAAGTCGCATATTTCAACAGCCTCGCCAAAGCCATAAATGTATGAACATTTACAACCTTGTTGCACTGTGTAGTAAAAGTAATGAATAGAACATGAAGTGAAAATTAGCTAGTGGTAATTCCATTAGCTACTAACTGGTGACTATAGAACACATTCACACTTTAGGTCTTCTTATCATTACAATTGCTACAATTCTTGTACCATTATCATTACATGGCTTCAGGTACAATTTCACAGTCTCAAAGCAAACAGAAATAGATATCAATCGGGCATGAAATGATCAATCTTCTTACCATAAACATTAACGTAGGTGCTGTTATAAGTTATTGTTTCATTTCCACTGCTCACGTTAGTGACGTTACACCTGTACTGGCCACTGGTTCTTGTAGTGTAAGTGGATATGTTGCTAGCACTGACTATGGTCCAGTGTCCAGAAGAGTCTCCCTTCTCCCAAGAGTACACTGGCCTACCGTGGAACAATATAATCAATAATATAAGTTCTGCATGTGGGTGTGAGGGTACTAGCTACCATCTGTGGTATTTCTCCACCAATGCAATTGACCTTAATTAATGTCTATAAGGAATTGAGTTACATTTGTAACACTGTACAATATACTTTACTGTTGATCAAAAGTTATTTCCTGACAATTTACTGATTCCATCAAAGGCACCTGCTGATTTATCTGTGCAGACATTTAATGTATTTTTAATGTATTTAGTTAGTGCTACGTAGTGAACTAAAATTAATGACAAATAGGTATAAATATTTGTTGTTAAGTAACTTCATGATAATATTAACTGCACATACCAACCACAACAATGGCCCATTAGAGGCTGTTCTGTATCTGCCAAGTGGTAGAGCCATGCTATTGGCTTTCAGAAGCATCAGTTCCAAGATTTTTTCCTTGTTACTTTGTGTTTCACCAACACCACTTTCATTAAGTTCCCTGAACAATTTTTCTAGACCCTGACTACTAAGGGATTAACTATTTTGGCCTGCAGTATTATGCTTATATAGTACCAGTTTGGCTTTTACCAACAGATAATTGTTCTACTACTATACTCTTTAAGCTTGATCTATTTAAAACTATAGATTAATTATAATTCATCAAAATCTCCCGTTAGTGAAACAATCTCTATAGACTGTTCAGCTTTATCAATATATTTACATATATGTACCACAGTCCTATATGCTTGAATTAATACACCAAATAGTTACTAATACATAAATAGCATCGATATTGTTGTGATTATATTAAAAGGTGATTAAACACATCAATCACATTCAAAATTTATAGTCCATTAATAAACAAAGTAAAATTGTTTTTATTGAAAATGAAGTCTTTTTGTTCACTAGACAACAGTTAGGATAGCTCTATCAGATGTTATTGCTAATCTTCCACTGATCAAGTAACACACGTATCTACCAGCATCATGTTTCTTAACATCAGTAATTGTTAGTGTGCTTTTTCCACCGAATGATGCTACTTGTCCAGTAAATATGCTACCATTGTGTATCCAAAAAAATCCGACACCAGATGTAACAGATGCTCCACATGTTAAAATGGCTGTTGAACCAACCGGAGCCCATGTGTCTTGAGGTTGAGTAGTGATTTCTACCAGTGTATAAATAACACTACAACATTTTACAAAACTAATGTACTTACTTATGACACTGATAGTTGAAATGCTTGATACAGTCTTTCCAGCTTCATTGGACACTACACACCTGTACTGGTGTGACTCTTTTGGTCTCCTCACAGTAAGTCTGTTATGATCTCCAGCAGGTCTCCACTGTACTCCATCAATCTCACGAGTCTCCCATTCATATACAATGGACCCAATTCCATTTCCTCTACATTTGAGAGTGACACTGGCATCAGGAGTAGCTGACTGACTGATAGGATTGACCACAATTTTAGGAGGACCTGTGAAAACCACACAAAATGGCATCCAATGTCTTAACAGTGACCTAATATAATTTTCATATCTCAGGGGTGTAATTTTTTGATGATGGTCAGCTACAAGTGTCTTGGAAACTGTTTAGAACAATTTACAGATTGAAATTCAAAGCATTGGTAACATATCATTTGTTAACTAAGCTAAAAATTTATTATTACTGAGACGTATCACACCCTAACTGATACAGCATGCAAGACAATAGGAGGAATGCTAATTAGTACAAACGTTTACTCCATGTATGGAAAGTCACATATTATATATCAGCCCCACCAAAGCAGTGAATGCATGGAACTCGTTGTACTACATATGTAGCTAGCAACATGTTTAAAGTAATACATAGAGCGTGTCAAGTATTTTTAGCACAAATTTGTGTTTAATTATCAACTATAGACTAGAACATGACACACCATGTCTTATCAATGGTGCTACACTTCCTGTAACACTATTATTGCATGGCTTCAGGTACAATTTCACAGTCACAAAGCAAACTGAAGCATATATCAATCAGGTACGAAATGACCAATCTTCTTACCATAAACATTAACATAGGTGCTGTTAGAAGTTATTGTCTCATTTCCACTGCTCACTTTACACCTGTACTGGCCACTGGTTCTTGTAGTGTAAGTGGATGCATTGCTAGCACTAACTGTGGTCCAGTGTCCAGAAGAGTCTCCCTTCTCCCAAGAGTACACTGGTTTACCAGAACTACTAGCTCTACATGTGAGTGTGAGGGCACTACCATCTGGTATGAGCCCACCAACTGGGTGATCTGTGATTTCTGTAAATACATTAAAACAAACATCATATTTGTTATACTGTTGATTCAAAGTAACTTCCTGATATATTGTTGATACCAGAGACTACTGTACTATGTAATTTATGCATATTATATACATATTATATTAACTGACATATACTACTGTAAGTTCAAACTTTGAAGTTACCTGTGCAGAGAAACACCCTACAATGGTTTAACCGCCACCATTCACACAGTTCTCCCTCACATCTAAGCATTTTCCTTCCCTAATATAGCTGGTGTTTGTTTATCTCTAAAGTATCAGGCACCTAATTTTAATATTCAGATGTCACATCCATAAAAGCTCCCAATGTAATCAAATTGTTATACCATGGAACAAATATAGATGTACAAAGGCTCTCATTGTTTACACCGAAATGGTTTGTGGTGACCAGATTCTTTAAACCTCAGTGATAATAATATTGCTAAGCTACTTGCTCTGTGTTTTTATACATATCTACAGTGTATCTGTCATAACATTACACATATCACGATGCCACAATTATTAATGATCACATAATGCAGGGGAATGTTAACATGTATACCTAATCTGACGACTGCCTCAAATGTTAAACTGAAATAAGGCTGTCTGATTATCCTGTTGTTGTGTGTCCAGTACTTTATGAAAGCAAATCTTGTAGCAGTGTACACATCAAGGGTAGACCATCCGTTAGTGTTACACCTGCTAACTTCGCTGGTGCTATTTAGGCTGTTCTGTACCGTCACACAACTGTAGAACCTATGATAAAAAAATCACGATAGTAAATTAAGATACAAAGGAAAATACCAAAATGATACAAGTGAGATTTTCTGAAATATAAACTAATTCTTTAAATAAATAAATAATCCATATTTAAACATTGCATGCTACATTTTATAAGGACAGTAGCTACAGCATGTCATTGTCTTGTGAAGGATATATACTATAGCAAACCTTTCTCCTATAAAATCTGATTCTTGTCTTAGCCTCACTAACACTTCATGATCAGTTGGCACTTCTATTACCCAACTGCACGTAGTATAGGGATAAGGTGGGGCCTCAAACCGGCCTTGTGTCTTATTGATGTATATGTTGCAGTTGTGAGGAGAGACAGTGGGTTGATCACAGCAGAAGTTACAAGAATTATCACTTTTACTAGGTAGCTCAGAATCTTCTCCTGTAACATACATGCAATGTTTATGCAACATGCTGTAGTGCATGGAAAATCTCGTAAAAGGGACTTAATAGAAACACTCTATTGCCCATAAGTAAGGTAAAAATAAAGGTTCAAAGTCTATGCATAGAGTATACTTTTGAAATAGGAAGATCCTACGCTAAAACAAAATATGAATCTATTTCGCTCTGTATGAAGAGGCTCCACTACTATATAACTGGGTACATACTTTTACTGCATTCATCTCTGTACAGCAGATTGGTTTGCAGTATATCCAAAGGACTGAGATCACTCCTGAACGTATTAATAGTGTTATTCCCTTTAGCTTCTAGAGTAAGAGAGCCATCTTTAGAGAACGCTCTTGGAGAATAGTGCATGATACTCTCGTAATCATACTCCACACCAAGTGAGTCAACATCGGATGGTTTTTCTGTGGCAAAACCCCTCTCATATATTCCTGGGATGATGTTGTCTCTGTGAACAGTGATGTAGTTGTCTCTGTCAGGACGTTGGTGCTCATGATAAAACCCGATAGCATGGCCTAGTTCATGTAACACAGTACGGATAGTGAAACAGGCACCACTCATTGTGATTGGCTGGATCCTTCCCTCTAGCCGACCAACAACAGAGGAACACCTATGTACATCAAACAGTAAAGTGTGTTATGGTGAACTATTAGTGTAAAATATCAAGGAGGTAGGTATACATGTAGCAGTTTGCAAGTCAGAAGTGATACTTAATTTTTAAAGCAGCTCTAATAAATTATATGCAAATTCACAACACAATGAAGGTGTTACTTTGAGCAGATTTTGTTTTGTCTAGTGTTTAAGATTTACTTTCACTACCAAAAATGGTTACTGTATTACATATATATAGAAGAAAATTACCGGAGGAAAGATACTGTAGCATACTTGAGAAACTACAATGCATCACTTACAATCTGCTAAGAGCATTCCAATTCAAATTAAATGCTTCATTTCCTAACCACAACAGAATACATACATGTGTACATACCATAAACTGTATATAAAAATGATCCCAGGTTGGTTGCTACATCTTTCTCTGAATTTTATGCAAGTCTTATTCTCCCAGTGTCTCATAGCTTCAAAGATTGTTTCTCTGTGTGAGGCTGTAATATACCATAACTGCATGATATGGTGGTTGTCAGCAATGGTATGGCCTTTCCTAGCCCATGTTTATCTACAAGGTTAACTAACCAGTAAATCCATCTGAGATGCTATAGTACACAATTCCATTAGGCCATAACCTGGTCTTATCGGCTACAGCACTACGCTTAAGCCTTCTGTGGGCTGCATGTTGGATATGGTCACCTGAAACCTCTGCAAGGAATAGTGATAGTGAACAAGATGCAATACCATAAACAAGCATATGTTTCTCCAATAATTATCAAAATCAACTCATTTAGTTACTGTACACTATGAAACTATAATAATGTATTATTCTAAAAAGACTATAGTAATATTCCATAGTCCAAACCTACCCTGGTATCTGGCATGAATAGGAGATCCAGAATTCAATACAATGTACTGCAATAGCAGCACCAGCATAACAAGTATACTACACCTGAAACTCTCACCCATCACAAGCTGTGCTGCTATCAATGACCTGCACAACCAAATTCATGATTATTTATAGCTAAACACATTCCCTATTTGGTATTCAGCAGTCTTTCAGTCTATTGCAAGCCATGAATGTAATTTGTTAGTCTGTGTTCATAAACTTTATGAACTGATAAAACTATACCACCCAGGACTGGAATTGATTGGTTTGCTATTACACACCCCTATAGGAACCCCACCAAAAACAGCCACATTAACAATGTCCTCACAAGCTATCAAACACATGGGAATATTGACTTTATGGTTGCATGTAATCTATCTACAGGTAATAATTATAACAGGTATCAGGCTTCGTGCCTGCATATATAGTATATGTGTCAACAACTTCAGGCATGTCTCCCATGCACTCATCCATGTGCTCTAAGAAATAGTTCTACTAGTTAGGTGGCTTCTTTTGTTAGCTACATAGCTGAACACATGCCATTGTTACCCGCCCTGTCTTTAGTAAAGCTTAAATGGTGTTAAACTGTTCACAAAAGTAACAGCATAGCTAATTACAATGCGTTATATAGGAACATTTACATAAATAAATAGTTGGCTTATAGCCATGAAAACATGTACACCCTTATGCACCATTAGAAAAGCAATCGTTAAAAATGCTTTCAGAAAGCTAGTACTCATAACAGCCATAACTTGGGCCACCGTAACATGCATCCATTCATTATATCTTAAAGTTAGTATCTTTAACATTTAGACAATGAAATATACTCAAATCACAGACCGGTATGCCGCTACACTTTTGTAAGAACACACACATATATATAGCATTCAAAATAGCAATACATATGTACAAACTTCTTGTATAGTACATAACATGACACTCTTCTTTATCATGAATGTAGCTCTATGGCTATATCATTCCACACTCAGATAGCTAAGGCATTTAAAAGTCATTTCTTCTTTCTTTGTTAATTGGTAGCTGACTACAGACTTCCTCTAAATATTTCAAATCTACATGCAGTGCTCAAGATTAAAGAACAAATGATAGTAAAACATTCTTACCAATATCAGCTAATAAAACCTGCTCATATGGGCCACATCTAGCTATCACTTTACCCCTGCAACAATACATAAAATAACACAGCAAGAAGGTACAAAAAGAAGTAAAATCCACACAAAAATAGCCAAGCTGTGATTAAGAAATTCATGGTTTTATGCAGTGCTGTTAATGATGATGGTAAATATAGTGACCCAGAACACTAAGCTCAGTGATTTCATAATGATATTTTATTATATTTTGTTACTTTGCAAGACCTCAAAATTGAATATAAAAACAATTATGAATTAAATAGAAAAAAATGGCGTGGCCTTTATAAGCTTGGGGGGAAAATAGCCATTATTAAAATTTATCTTCATTAATATCATTCCAACCATTTCTTAGCTGCCACTATTGATTTTACAACTTTTTCACCCAGGCTTATAAAGGCTGCACCATTTTTTCATAGCATGGCTGTTTTGTGTGGATCAGTATTATCCACTGAGAATACAGCTTTACACATCGTAAGCCAGTCAATTTATGTCTGACTTGATGAAGTTATAAAACTGCTTTGTCTTTGTTAACTTGTAAACTGATATGTATTATCTATTATTAATATTACCGATTCCATTAAGGATTCCTTTAGGATACAATTAATTTTCAATCATTCTATTGGGCTTTACGTTTTTGAAAAATTACTAATGTATGCACACACGTAGGTGACTGGGTCTGGTCTTATTGCCCATGACAAAAACAACACAACACAAAACTACAGTACTATCAAATTTCAGAATCAAAATCAGCTAGACTTGAGTGGTCTACTTTGCTGGTTGCTTTTCTCAAGCACAATGGCAACCTGTACGAGTAATAGAGCTCTGGCCAGCCTGAAGATGGCTTTATGTGGCTATACAGCTCCGTGGTGTTGAATGAAGACCTGAGTTGTAAATGTCTTTTCCAGTTTGATATCCGAATGGCCCACAACTTGGCCTAATTAATCCCTACACCTTCTTCTTTAACTTTGTACACAGCCTCTTGCCTTCTTTCAAGCCCTCGCCACCCACCCCTTTTGGAGCTTGCCTGCATTGAGTTAAAAACTATCTAAAAATGATGGGAAACTTAGCTGTTGGATATGTGGGTGCACTAGAAGGTAAGGAATTGGCATAAAATATGTGAAAATTTGGTACATGTAGCAGTAACCATTGGTGAGCTACAACACACTGAATACAGAAAAATGGCATTTCTCAATAAGTGGAAACTTTTAAAACGATAAATAGGTGATAAGACCTATTTTCCCAGACTAGGTCACATGTGGACTATATGCTATTATGTACATACACATACGTACTGTATGTATGTATGTATGTCTTTAGTACCATATGTACATAACTGGCTAGTTACTAGCTGTTATAGTTATACAACTTTGTATACCCACCATGGATCAACCACCATGCTGTTGCCATAGTAATGGAATATGGCATCTTTGCTGTTATCCTGACTAGGGCACACACCACACACGTACACCTGTATAACATGTATGTTAGCACTGATATTAGGCAATATGTTACCAAACAAAATATCACGCAAAAATTTGATTGAATATCTACAAATATGGGAATTCGAATGCATGTATCTCTCTAGCAAATATGGGTATGTAGTAACCAAGCATGCATGTAAGCCAAAATTTGGTAGAGTGTATGTAGACTCTGCCTTAGTTTATCAACAATCTCCCTTACGGCTCTACAAATATTTGGCATCCTGCAGTTCTAAATGTTGATTGCCTATATCTATAAACATGAAGTAGTAGTGCTGTTAACAAATGGTCGTTCAGTTGCTATTTCGTAAGTTTACTACACATTAAGCAGTAAACTAAATGAAGCCATATAAATTAGTTAATGTTATACAGTGCAAATTGCTATACAATACAATTACACTGAGAAAGTCCATGATATACTTGAAGTTAAGGTAGGGCTTATTGAATGAGTATGCTTGTAGTTGAAATTTTCAGACCAACACTACAGAGTCTGGTTTTTAGGCACATTCACTTAATAAAATTTCCCAAAATATTTATATTGTTAACAAGCATTTGTTACGCGCATGTGCCAAATAAAAAACATCATCACAAGTGTTTGTGGATTATCACTGTGTGATTTGCAGTCGCCATGTGTAGCAATATTTGGAGTCTAGCTCCAGTATAAATCCATCATGTGGAAAATGAATTCCATATGGGAGAAGATCATTTTACATGGTGAGCATGGTGAAATCCACATTATTATTATTGGTCATGTGCCACATGAAATTTCGAGCCTCAAACAGTTGACAAACCTCTAGCATTTCATCTCTTGTATAGCCGCACCTCATGTTGTAGCTTCATGTTCATGCACATGAACTTATCAACTATGATTAAGTACAACAAACGGGTATGTGTTTAATAAATAATACCCATGCTTAATACATATGTACATGCACTTCTGTGGTCTAGAAACTTTGTATTAGTCTCTCAGCCTCCTTGCACGTGCTTTATTTTTCACACTGCCCTGTAATAGTGTATGTGGTTTGGAATGAAGTATACCATATTAAAGTAATTGGACAACAAAACATTTCATGAAGAGCTTACTTGACTATCCACAGCTCTTTTGTATCATTCAAGTGTTGTAGAATGTAAAAGAATGTGTCAATTAAGTCACTACATTACTTTGCATTTGCATGAATGCACATTTACATAGAGACGTACATGTGCAGTATATGCATACATATTTACATACATACATATGCATGTATGTATGTACATACAAACACACACACACACATACATACACACACATACACACGTACACGCACACACACATACATGCACGTACACGCACACATACACACATACTATACACACATTACACATACACACACGCATGCACGCACGCACGCACACACATATACACATTACACACACACACACACTCGCACACACACACACACACACACACACACACACACACACACACACACACACACACACACACACACACACACACACACACACACACACACACACACACACACACACACACACACACACACACACACAACACACACACACACTACATACATACACAATATATATACACAAAAGTGCTGTATAATAAGTACATACACTTACAATTATACATACTATATACCTTGCCCTCAACATCACTTCCCAGTGTGCTGATCCAATATCAACATTGTAGGCACTAGGATAACACAATAAACTGCACCCTACAATGATCACCATAAACCACAATCATATATTATGGACACTATCAACACACCTTCCTTCCCATAGTGCAGAGCCAACTCAGGATACCTCAAGTCACGGCATATTCCAACCCCAACACTACCCCACACTGAAACACACAGTGTAATCAATAAGTCATACAAACTACAACACTGGCTACCTATCACCATATACCACTTAACTATACAGTCCTGGTATAATTACATGCATGTACAATACTTGTAGTCTATAATTATCCATTTAGCTGATAGTAGTGTCAACATAATTTTGCATGAACAGTCTAGTTTTCAGATTGTTCAATAGCTCTCCAGTTTTGTATGGAAGTTATTAACACTGCACTAGTACAGATAAATTAGAATGACATATTAGATGGATGATACAGTGGATGTCAGTATACTGATATCTACATCACCAATGAAAGCATGTACATTAATCAACTTCTACTGGGCCTTGTCAGTGTTAAGTGCAGTTAATTTCGCTAACACAGTTTGTTAAATCCATTCCTATACGATGCTGTTGTTTAACATTCAAAAGGGACTGAGTGATGATAAACAATAGGAAGATTCATTTTCATTGTTTTCAAAAAGAGTGCACTTTTGAATGTAGAAAACATCAAGTTGCATTCTGTATATACGAAATGCATACACTATATTAATCTGTTCTAAAGCAAACTCAAATAAATACTGGATCCTCTATGATGACTTCTACTAAGCTGGTATACATTAATGTGTTCTGTAATGCTCAAATCTCTTCCTATGATATACTTACTAGTATTAACAACGGTAAGAGTGTCACCAGGAGAGAATATCTCTGACTCTTTTATCATCATCTGTCCAGGGACATAAGTGTTGGCGAGGTACATCTTATGATATTTGGATAACATGTCACCGGTTGGTCCAAACACTGGACAAGTATTGTAAAATTTGGACCCATCTCTCTCTGGTATTGACCCTGATACAGTATATTAAATAAATACTTTATATTCAAAAACCATGTTTGAATAGAAACACTACAGTGTAAGTCTACATGTAAACACTGTATATGAATATGTTACCAGCTATAACACACTCTTAGTCTGTATGCAACTAGTTATTTGTTTGAAAAATTGCCTCATATTTCCATTAATACTTGTATTAATGGAGTCAAACAAAGCCTTCACCTGCAGTTGTTGTAGCACACATGCACATACCATACATGTACACACATACACACACACACGCACATGCACACACACACACACACACACACACACACTGTACTACATACTACACTACACTACACTACACTACACTACATTACATTACACTACACACACACACTGTACTACACTACACTACATTACACTACACACACACACACACACACACACACACACACACACTACACTACACTACACTACACTATATTACACCACACACACACACCCACACCCACACACACCACACACACACACACACACACACACACACACACACACACACACACACACACACACACACACACACACACACAAACACAAACACATGCATGCCCGCACCTGCAAAGCAAGAAAGAAAAGCATTAGCTATAGCACATTAGACCACCTATGCATATGCAAGCTTATCGATAACTCCTGGGAGCAAGACTAGTAACGCAAAGTTTCTTGCTTAACAGTAACTAGGGCAGTTAAACTAGGCCATTGCTCTGACCACTTGACTGCTGCTACCTCATACACAAATGCATACACACACTTAGTTGCACACACTACACATATGCTTCACTACACACAAACACACACAAACAAAACAATTTTAGTAATTTGTTTTATATACACAGCAAAGCTTCACTTAACAGCCACCTCATTAATAAAGACCACTTCACAATAGTGACTACATTATGTTTGCCTCAACATACATGTTACTGTGACAAAGATATTATTATAAATGCTATATACTTTGAGGCTATCCCATATACACAATGAGACTTTAAAAAACTAAACACACTATATATACCTCCTATGATGTAGATATCACACTCCTTAGCAACAGCAGATAGAGCAGTACTAGTTGGACCAGGTATCTCTTCAGCATATTGAGCAAACAGCTTGGTAGAGTAGGGACAATTAAAACACTCCTACAATACATACACTACAGGTGGTTATCATACAGGACCAGTAACATACAAGAAAAATATATAAGTTTCAACCACTATAGCCCCTCTATTCTGGATAGCTTGAGAACGCAATGAACTCTAAATAGAGTATTATACACTGGGATGAAAACTGACAGTGAGGCCAGATTTTAGGGTATGGGACTCCACTACATGCATATGTACATTGTTACATAGGCAGTATAAAAGGCAAAATTATGACAATGTTATTAGTCATTTCTACGAGACTTCATTGTACACATAACTGTCCAAAACGTTATCAAGAGTTCATAATTATTATGAACTCTTGACGTTACCCACTGCAGTTTACCAGTACCATGAATCCCCAAAAACACTTAAGTGGTTGCATGAATTGTGTAAAGCTAAAGTACATAGGATGCAAGACAGCGGATACTTCAAGCAATAATTGCACCTTCCCAGCTGTTTAATTGTTAAATCAAACATGATTAAGATAACAAGACATCTAAACAGTTCCACAAGGATATCAATTCCTCTATGCTGATTCCCTCTGTCTGCCTAACACCTCATGACAAGGATCAAGACAGCTTTCTGGTATCATCGCATGCCCCAGAAATGGCAGTTCACGAAACTAACATTGAGCAATATTGAGTAGTCTGATTACTGGTGCATGGTGTTAGTTAATTTTGTCTTTGTGTGCAATTAGAAACAGTTTTCTCACAACACACTGCACACATACAATACAGACAGACACAGTTAATGGATTTATAAGTGAAACCTTACTGGGTGCAGTAAATAGAAACCACCAATGTGAACACATTGTCTACTGATAGGACACAAGGTACACCAGACCATGGGAATTACCAGCTATGCTTTAGAGTACTCAGTGAGGATGAATACTGAATTTGGAGTGTGTAAATTAAGTTTTAAGTTGTGTTGGAGTAATATATGATCACATCCATACCATGCACACATACACACACATCTCTAATAACCTCAACAGAAGTCAATTCATTGGGTGGGACCACACATACATCAACACAACATATACACATGATACAGTAGAGCTTTTCTATGCTGCTGCAGAAATATAAGAGTAAAAGTGGTATAAGGCTTACGGTGTATGGAGAACTTGTTACACCACCTGTACACACTTTTGTAATGTACATGTACTAGAGTCCATGATGACTGCAATATGCCTTGAGGCACCTATGGATTCCCAGTATTACAGATCATACACAATTCAGCCACTTTATACAAATATGGCACATCGAGAATAGCCACAAAATAAAATTTTGACTTTTTGTCCTCACTAGTAGGTGAACAGGTGTTCAGGTTCCTGTCGTAAGTGCCTTTCTTAAAGCATTTAAAGATTTACAGAATTTTGGTGATAGTCTATAGCACTGTGCCCAATTAATGCACTATACTGCACAATGTTGTGTTCTGCTATTATGTCACAATTTTGACTACTGTGTGTAATATTTTGTGAGCTTTGCTAACAACAAAAATATTTAGTAATAAAACTTTCCAGACTACAGTAGTTAATTACTAAATTGTTCACAATTTCATTCTAAAATTGTCAGACCCATATTAGTGTGATAGAAAGAATAAGAAAAGGTAGCCATTGTACGCATGTATACACTGTTATGTGTGGTATTTAACTAGTTTGCAATCTAAATTTCATTTAAATTGCATACTGTACATATTTATGTATGTATGAATTATGCACTAGAATCTGTTGACCTTAAGTGGTACGTACAGTGGCTACATGTGTAGAAACCTCACCAAAGGAAACTTAATAAAGCATTTTGTTTACACTTTGCATCACAACAATGACCTCTGATCTATGAAGACCAGTTAAACCTTACCAAAAGATTTCCACCGAAAGCTACCTGGTATAATTGTACAGTGCAACAAACATGGTTTCAAAATTCTATCTCGAGATGTCATATATTACAAAACATAAACTCTAGGTGTAAATCTCTATTTACCAAACAGGTGCTTGCATTATGCAGATCATCCATTATCCTTGTTACACAATGAACAAAATATTTAGATAAATGACAGACTACTCACCGGTAGTACTACTACTTTTGCTCCACTAGAAACAGCTTCTCTGATCAACTGACAAGTACGAGCAACATTCTCCTCCTTATCTGCACCAACTACTGATTGTATTAGCCCAAGCTTGATCACTGTATTAATAGTAAATGCATGTATGTATCTAGTGTTTTGGTTATGCACACACACACACACACACACACACACACACACACACACACACACACACACACACACACACACACACACACACACACACACACACACACACACACACACACACACACACACACACACACACACACACACACACACACACACACACACATACACACACACACACACACACACACACACACACAACACACACACACACACAATCTGTTAAATTGTGACAATGGACACTAGCTATGCAATATGTACTTAAACAACACAAAGATATCAAAGGTCAGTGTAAGATAAAAGTGTTTTGTTTTTTTTTGTCACTGGATTCAACAGGTCTCACCATGTCTGCATGCTATTGACCAAGAGTCCCATTTGCCTGTAATTACCAGAACAAGCTGAATTTTCACTGCAACTAATGAGTATTCAAGTGTTCAAGTATAATCTATTCTCACATTGTATTAGTGCATAAATACTCTTTTGTAGAGGTATCATACAGTACGATAGTACTGTATAGTAGGGATCACAAAGGAGTAGGTGTGGCCCACGGGATAACATCACCCAAAAACCAGCCTCAATTTTCCCTGACGACAATGAGGTAGTATTCGTAGGTAAAACTAAGCCCAAGCAAGTTTTCAGATCGACCCGAAATGCTTTCAACAAGTTGCTATGGAATTTTTAAAAATATTTATTTACCAGAATTTTCTATTGACTGACTGAGTAACCGAATGATTCCTTCAGACAAGCGTACTTGATAACAGCTAAGGCTACGGGCTTGATTTTTTCACTGTTTGACGTCACTTCAGAACGACAGGTACCTTTTTGGCATACCACAGTATGTACAATGCATTCTTCATGGACTTACCAGTGTCCTCCTTTGTGTCCCATTCATCTTTGCTGACAGAAAAAAAGGGTCAATTTGGTGGTAGCATATGATGGCTTCCCTTCGTAACAGAAATCACCTGTATTTTTCATAGTGGCTATTTTGATAGCAGAGATGCTTTTCAAACAGGTCTTGATTCGTACTGCTGTATAACAGATTGAACATAGCTGACAACGAAGCGTAATGGATACTTCACTTTTCAGACGATAATTGGTGTGCATGGCATCATTTCAGATGCAGTATGTGTGGGTTCACCAGTAATAATAATTATTTACAAAAAAAGTTAACAAACAAATACACAGAAAAATTTGGAATTTTCAACTAGAGTAGGGACCATAGCACATCAATAAAAAGTACTGAAACAAGTTGGAGTAGTGCACGACATTAAATCACAGTAAAACTATAAGAAGTGTTATATCCCTACTGTGCTCACATAATGGAAATGCACAGTAGGGATATAACACTTCTTATTGTTTTACTGTGATTTAATATCGTGCACTACTCCAGCTTGTTTCAGCACTTTTTATCGATGTGCTATGGTCCCTACTCTAGTTGAAAATTCCAAATTTTTCTGTGTCTTGTTTCAAATGGAATGGCAATCACAATATATCCAATACTCTACTCTTCATCCTTGATCAAACACTTAAGTCAAAGTCAAGTAAGAAATTTGCTGTACAAGTTTTGTTTGTAAAGTGTATAGCTACCGCAATTGATCCCTTTTGAATCACAACAATACCTAAGCACTGTAATTTACGAGAATATACAAGAATTCGGTTAAGAGTCATGTAAGTCAAGGATCAAGGTTTATTTTTCCATTCTGACTATGGACAACAGGGTATATTGTAGTACCAACCCCTTGTAATGTTTGATTGAGAGTTAAATTTGTAAATTGAAATGTCTAGCAACTTCTAGTGCTACCCGGCCAAACAAAACTTCAGTGGGATGATATTCAAGCTTTGATCAGCCAGTAATATAAATTCGATCATCAACCCATAGATAGACCTAGTCTGGCGCCGCCCACCCCTTCACAAAAAGTAAGGGTCTGGTGAAATGCAGATACTACATCACTTCAAAAGGAATTTAATTAAACAGCATATGTAACTGCTCATAGGCGGCGGAAGGGGGTGCTGGGGGTGCTCCAGCACCCCAACTATTTTACTGGGGGTGCTGAGCATCCTCAACTTAAGCTGTATTGTGCAATAGTCATCACGTGAACTCCTGCAAGGTTTCCAGAAACTGGTCAATCACTGTCGAGATACTATAATAGAGCAGTCACCTAATACAACAGTCAAGCATGTATTAAAATAGATAGCATTTCATTAACAGCTAAATCAATCAAAAATGCCCCCAAATTCAATCACCTGATACCTAATTTTCAAAATTTTCCTGGTTGGGGGCATGCCCCCAGACCCCCTAGAATTAGCATGCTTCGCACTATTACCAACATATTTATAATTTTGGGCACTCTTAGCACCCTTCCGCCTCCTATGCTGCTGGTAATGTCAAACGATTGTCCTTCAATTCGAACAAAGCATTGCATTCCCAAGGTAATTTGTGAGTGAATGTCATTGGCATGCTTTAATTGGCTACACCCAAATCTGAGCAGTAGAAATGATTTAGTATCCGTATTTCACCAGACCCTTGCGAAGGGGTGGGCAGCACCAGACTAGACATTGGCAAGCTGGGGTATAGCCTACAGTACATAGTGTAGCCAAACTGCTACATTTTCTTTTGTACTTGTACACAGAAAAGAAAATAGCCTTCTTCATCCTGTAATACTAATACTAAAAGTGACACAAGACTAGTGACTACACCTTACCGTAGGGCAAGAAAATTTTGTGAGATACAAATTTTCGTAGGTTTCACAGGTGTCTTTACCTCTTTTTCATGAAAATTAAATATTTTGTAGCTCCTATACAAGTTGTATAGAGATCAATGTTTAAACCACAAAAAATTGTACCACAAAAATCACTGATTTTACTACAATCCACGAAAATTACTTGCCCCTACGGTATGCTCCAATCAACATTAAATACCCCCAGTACAGGAGGGTTGGGATATGGTGGAGATTTGACCTGGTAGAAAGTCAAATTCTCAACCCTGGCGGATAAATTAAATTACTTCAAATTCTCCATGGAGCTTCGTTTTATCACGTGCCACAAGTAAAAGCTTTTACCGCTTGCTCAAATTCCCTTCCTGATCGGGCACATTTTAAACTTCAAATACCTTCCTACAGCCCGACACTGCCCAGTGGGGCGCTTAACATTGGTAGATGTATTGCTTTATTATCAGGGGCGGATCCAGACTTTAAAAAGGGGGGTTACACTCTGAAGCTACAACTTCAGCCTAGCTGTAGGTTGAAGACCAAAAAAAGAAAAAAGGTCATCACCTACTGACAATAGCTGCCCCTCACCGTGGATGCCCTCACCAACTATATTTCCTTATTTATGATTAGATACATAGCTTGCTATACCGCTCCTCAAAACACTACTGTGACTGCTCTATTAGAGTATCTCGATTTGACTGCTCTATTAGAGTATCTCGAGTAAGAGAGGCTCTCTCAAAAGTGGGGTTCCATGGAACCCTTTGAACCCCCCCCTGGATCCGCCCCCTGTGGTTCGATCCTTGCCATTTGCAAAGTTACTAGGACAACACGTCTTACCTTTGTCCATAACATCATCAATTCAAAAACTTCGTTGCAGACAGAAGCTGGGAGAGACTTGGGAAATTCCGCGCCAACAGCTGCAGATCTTAATGTAAGCGCACGCGTTTATAGGTATCATACTCCGCAGATCAGAGCGCCGGGGCAAAAATTGTTTTCGCCAAACTGATATATGCTACCTTTAGATAATAGTCTAGCTATAAAATTTCCACAAAATTTTGATGCTGAAATTTCTACTGAGGTCTTCGGCAACTGTATATTAAGGTAAGTAAGAGGGTTTCCGGACAGCTGGGTATTCCGGACACTTAGTTTTTAATCTGCTACTGAAGGATGGAATAGAAACCAATCAGGCTATGGTTTAAGTACCCTACTTGTGTACTATAAAATACTAAAGTTTTGTTTCGATAGCTTTAAGGATTGCCGAGATACATCACAATTCGCTTGCGCGTGTAGAATATTTTTGTGTAAAAAAACTTTTACTACGCATGTTAACAGGAGATTGAGGGCACCGTTCATAATTCTAAGCGACCATAGGCAGCACAAATGATCAGTCACACTATTCAGTGAACGGATACATGATTTAGAGATAGTACAACTGGAACCCAAGCCCATTACCTGTGACGTGTTAACTGGCACGCACAATCAACACGGCCAGAAGCCCCAAGCAAGGATCCGCGGGGCTACACTACTTAAACTATACTGTTTCGGTGTTAAGGCAAGGACTGATACAGATTTCCAAGCAGTAGATCAAATGTCGCATCTTCGAAAGTGCTGCAAGACACACGCACGGTCCGAGCAAGGCTGGCAGCAGTTCTGCTTCTTAAAAATCGCTGTCACCAACAAAGTAACCACACAAACAGAATGCTATCAGTCTCTGCTGGGCCTTGACACTGAATAGAGTGCAGCATTTCCCATAACAATGGTAGGTACGTCTTTTTTTAGTGGTGTCCGGAAACCCCAGCCACATAAAATTTTGACAATTTCTCAAACTACAAATTTAAACTGCTCTTTCTCCTAGTACCCTATACTTCATCACCCACAATTTATACCACCGATAGCCTAGCTCATTAGCTACAATTCAGCATTAAGCATTTTAAAATCCGTTTTTCTTTCGAGGAGGAATGAACAAATTTCTAATGCGTGTGCAAACTTTGTCCGGAAACGCCCGCCCCTATCTTAGTCTCGCGTAGCCAGACACTTTTCTTTCTTTTGTGTGGGGGCGGGGAAAGAAAAGGGTCTGGTGAACCATAGATACAGTATCCATGGGTGAACCATGTATATATAGTATAGCATTCGTCGTTGGGCTATCCCGAGATTGTGGGAATTCTACTGCGCAACTTCCGGATTGTTGATTGGCACGAATGACGTAATTTGCTAATATTTGCGTCATTTGTATCCTGTTACCATAGCTACTATTGAAATATCTATGGCAACAGGATGCAAATGCAGCAGATCACGTAATTTGCACCCACAAATAATCCGGAAATTGCGCAGTAGAATCCCCACAATCTCGGAACGGATAGCCCAACGACGATGCTATATACTGTGTTCACCAGACCCTTTCTTTCCCACCCCCACACAAAAGAAAGAAAAGGGTCTGGCTACGCGAGATATGTATATATATATATAGCTATTTATGATTGTAAAACTCACAAATTTGAGTATAAAAACAATGTCTTTAGATTATTAATTACTGTTTTTCACTGTAGGTGACTTGGCCATGGTCCTTAACACTGCATCTTAAACTTAATACATGTCATTTGCCTCAGTACTTGCGGCAGCCCTGAGCTACAATTTTGTGCCCAATTTCTTTCTCATATTAGCAATACTATATACTGATACCACATCCGGTCCATGGCACCTCCTTAACTGCATTCCAAGCAAACTGTATTATTGTTGTTTTTTGCTTGGTCCTGCTGTCTTTTCATAAATAATAGGTTTTATATATTGAGGGAGTTTCCACAGTAAAATGATTAGCTTCTGTTGATACACCAAGTTATACCAGGCAGGCAGTCTGATGATGCAAGAATATGGCATTTTCTTGGTCCCTGTGTAACTTGCTGTGTAATACACTTGCACCAACTGCTGTACTTGGCTGCATGATACAGTATCGTGAGTCTTGACCTTCATTGCATTTTTGCATGCTATCAACTTAATACTAGCTAAATTATTCAACGTACTGTTACTATAATTCTATATGTAGCTAAACATACAGTTATTTGTCAATCATATGTCCTATATATTATACTGTATGCCAGATAGCAATTGAGCATAATTATATAGTTAGCAAGCGACTCTCCCCAGGCAACAATCCCGCCTTCTCTTCTTATTACTCCATACCGCCCTGATATTGTGATTCACAATCAGAGAAGTAATTCAGTGGCCTTACTATAGCTTACCTGTCATTTGGACTCTGTCCATCATCTCGAATCTGCAAGAGACCGTAAGCTTAGGAAGGAAGATTATCAGCTACTCTTGGCTGAATTAGATCGACTTGGGATTGCTAGCTATTACAATACAATTGAGATGAGTGTACTAGGCCACTATCTACCAATTTCATTGTCATCTTTTACAAACTGTGTGAATTTCATTCAAAATGAGTTTATGATGACTAAATCTAGAAGCGAAAGGATCTTTGACTCAGTGGCAGCGATATCAATCTCTTCCTCTAGGAGGATATTTATGGCGAAGGACTGTCAAGAATGGTGTGTGGAGACTTGAACGTTGTATTTGTATAATATAATTAATTTGTCTTTTTAATTGAGTGTATATGTAATGCTGTTTTTTGTTTTTTTGTTACCCTTGCCATGCCCACTTGTGGAGCTTATATTGCCCTATTTGTGGTAGCATGTGTCCAAGGATATAATTATACTGTTACTGTGTTTTCATCAATAAAACTGATGGTTTTCTCTCTCTACGTAGTTGTACATAATTATTTTGTTCTCCTTGATCTACAGATGATTACAATTGTGTAGTACCTAGGAATGGACCAAATGGTGCATTAATAATGGCCTTACATGGCAACTAAACCATATAGTATGATATACTCTATAATTATAGTAAGCAGTCTTTCAGTTAATTATGGCAACCATAGGCGGCGGAAAGGGGTGGCTAGGGGGCTAAAGCCCCCCCCCCCCCCCCCCCCCCTCAGAATGATACCACTCCGAAGTTATCCTGGGCTGAAAACCGCGATAAAGATCGAGATAGTCTAATAGAGCAGTCACTTTATAGCAGTCACAGTATTAGAGCAGTGTGTAGCGAAATTTTTACGTAGTTTATCAGCTATGAGTGCGTAGTTGGTGAGGTGGGCAGCTATTGTCAGCTGGTTGCGACCTTTTTTCTTTCCTTTTTTTTGGCCTCACCATACCAAACCAGAGACTAAGTCTGGGTCAGTCCAGCCCCCCCTCATGTCAACTACTTCCTCCGCCCCTGATATCCTCCGCCCCTGATAGCAACTAAAGGATTGATTATGTTGTGTGATTGATCAAACCATTTATATTACCCTGAAACCTCTCTAATCCAACACCTCTGTAATCCAGAATACCTCTATATTCTGACATTACCAAAAAAAAAATACTTTTACTATGCAATGCTACCTCAATAATCTAACATCCTTGCTAATCCGACATAATTTTCTTATCCCAATAAGTGTCGGATTATAGAGGTTTTGCTGTAATGGTTTCTCCTCTACATGGCAACAAGCATCTTTGGAATACTCATGCCAGGTGATACATCAACCCACAAGATGTAGGAGTTTAACCACTGGAATGTATAGTTGGTATAACTGTGTACAAAGTTGAATTATATGCATTGTAATTGTTTACAGGAGTGTTTATGTAAGTACTATACTTGCTTTGTTCTCTAACAATGTTGGTAGTTTGTTACATAATAATAGTTGTCCTAGCTGACTAAGGAACTCGGAACTGGTGATGCACTGATAATTCTTTATAATTCCCTACCACGTGGGTCTAGCGCAAATCTGGACATATACCACTGGATTATTTGATAATCAAACAGCCTCAAATGCCAACTGTCCATATACACGGATAACCATATTCTCCTCCTTTGGTGGGAACAACTGGTACTGTGAATCAGGAACTATGAATAACTGTCGTTTACTTCAATGACCCCGGGCCCACTCTGGGATGGGTCTGGCTGTATCATTAGTAGCTGCTGTGACAATACCACTCAACCATGGTTTTATTGGGAGTTGAGTGGGATCACTACAAGTAATATAGAAGCTAGAATTTGTCCACATGATGGCTATGTTGACAGAGGTGTTGCAATTGACCAATTAGAGCTGTATATTCAGTGACAGTTTAAGTGGGACATTTTGCTTTGCACTAGTCTAGCACTTATATATGATTATGTTTGCAGTATGTCATGTTTGTGTCTCATCACTGTAGCCAGATGACAATAATTAAATCATAACATTACTGAAAAAAGGGTGCAGCCTTCAATGCCTGGGTGTGAAATCAAAGGTGTGGCTAAGAAATTAAATGGCTCAGTGCAATGATTATATTAATGACTATTGACTAATGCTTTGCTTTTATATTTCTATATTCTACATTGTACCATGCATAAGCATATGAGATAAGCTAAGTAGCTAGTATTATAATTGACATGATATGCATATCATGCCAACTGACTGACATGCCACAATTAGCTACATAATATTATTGTGGTAGTGACAGGTAGTCAAACTGCAATGAAATCATACTAAGTATATCATCACAGCACTGTTGTTAAAGAGTACTGTTAGTTGACCTGCACTGGGAAAAACATCACTGACATTGGTTCTTCAGCATGCATCTCTATGAGGATACAGCCCACTTGGCAGGCTCTGCCGACAGCCAGATCACGGATATCCTAAGAAATACTGTATTAAAAGTATATATATATATATACCATAATTGACAGAAAAAACTCTAAATGTAATGAAAACACCTGTGGAGAGTGAGCAACATGCTAATGATAGTAAAATCTCAAACTATATTAACATACAGATCTAATAATCGGTGCTTAGTTTATGAGCTGCAGTTTGGTGGTACAATGATTTATGTTTGATCTTCTGTCTGAAAAGACCATGCAAATTCATTTAGCCATGAAATTCATCATTACAATGTTGGTTGGTAAGCTGATTTCAATATGCACAATTCTTTTGGGAGCTTCCAAATGTCAGTTCGTGGTTCTAGTGTTGAATATAATAATCGGTTTACAGCTAAAACACTGTAGTTAGTTATAGTATCATAATGCATAGTTCTCATAATGTTATATATGCCACCATGCCATCACATTCTAATCTACTCTTCTAAATTATGACAATGACTTGTAAATTTCATCATTATAATAGCCTCAGGAGCTCAAATTTCTGTATGAGGTAAATTGTGAAAGTTACTCTTGCCTCAGGCAACAATGCAAACATAATCAAATATATAACCAAACCACCTATTAGCTGATCAACAATCAACTGGATATACCATTTATCCAATGTTAGTGCATATGGATATACCATATACCATTACAGTGTCATGGAGTTATGAAAATCATTTGTGATGGGAAAAGGGGGGCCTCCAACACATCCTCTTTATAAAGTTTGACAATTCAGATTGGAATAAGCTATTGCCTTGAAATTTGTCCTGAAGAGGGCACCAACATACTGTAGTTGAATAGACGGAGAAAAATTTATGCTTGTATGTGTTTCACAAGCATAGGTAATAAAATAATGGAATTGGATTCATGTGGAAGATCCCATTTTGCAAATCTGGTATATCCTAACATATTCACTTCACATTTCAATAATTTACCAGTGTATTGCTCAGCTATAACATAGCAAGTGTCACAATAAGCTGTAGACATCTCTGAACAACTGAAATTCATGCCAGCGCACCAGACCATTATACATTCATTTGTGTTGAGTGATGTAATAACCAAACTGAATGAATACAGAATGAGTGATCGCAGGTAGGTATGGATACCATTGTTGTGGTAACTGAGTGGTAACTGAGAATACAATATAAATAATCCACTGGTTTTAAAGAGGCTGTAATAAAGGTTTTACAGAAGCCTTTGTGTACTTGTTTTTTTTTCTTTCTCTGACAATGTTAGTAATTTGTTACATCATAACTGTGATCCTGACTAAGACTCTGGTGATTGCTACTGACCAGTGTGGTGTGTATGAATTTAACGAAATCACCTTTTTATCTTGGATCATCTTGTGAAGACATCTATGATAAGAATCCAGATAGTCATGACAGGTCAGGATATTACTGGATCACTGATGGTCCCACCATGGTATATTGTGGGATGACTTACATCGGACCATCTTGTGAGGATATCTACAACAATAATCTTGCAGAAATTTTCAACAGGCCTGGATACTATCGTATCAACAACAATGTGTGGGCTTACTGTAACATGACAGCCATTACAATCACAGCAGGTGACTTTATCCTGACATGTACTGGTGTGGGTGGAGGATGGAGAAGTATAATCTACATCAACATCAGTCAGGAGATGATTTCCCAAGTGGATGGCACAAACACAATGAGACTGGTATTAGCTTCTGTCATCTGGTCAGTGATAATGATACTACTTGCTCTTCTTCCAACTTCTCCACTAATGGAAGAACTGAGCTACCAGATGGTGTGAGGTAGAGCAAGAGGGTATCAACTGGGATACACACTTGGTTTTTACACTGATCAGACCACAATACATGGTTATTATACTATCAATCACTTATGGTGATCCACGTCACCACATCTGGAGTTATTCCACTGGAAGACAAGATAATTGTACATATGTAGCGAACTGTCCTTGTGCCGGAGGAGCCTTTCCTCCAACCTTTGTGAGTACTAATTATTACTGTGAATCAGGAGCACATACTAGAATAGCTGATCCAGATGTGTATCACTTTGAGGACCCATTGTGGGATGGATCTGGCTGCATTACTAGTGGATGTTGCGATAATCCTTCCCAGTCATGGTTTTATCGTGAGTTGAGTGGAACAGTTACTAGTAATATAGAAGTTAGAATATGTTCAAGGTATCCATTTAGTGATGCGTCCGCATTAATTGATCAGTTGGAGCTCTACATTCAGTGACTAGTCTAGTGTATATACTCAGTGTGTAGTACTTTTCTAGTTATCCACATGTCAATAGTACAGTTTGTGATAGTGCTCATTGCTCTTTAAAATTCACCATCAATGAATCTTACAGTATACATAGGGTTAATTAAATTAAAAGTGATGTGAACTACTGCACTACTATCCCATAAAGGGAAAAGGTAGCTGTGGTGGGTGCTGACCACTGGGTTATTATATGGGTGAACCTATGCTATTATAACCTTAGCATATATAGAAAAACATAACTCCATTGTAATAATCTTGGCTTTGTTTCTCACCAAGCAACAATCCAATGAATCAGATTATATTACAGTTGTGTGTGACTATTTATAGTAACAATGTAATATTACATTGTTTTGCTGAAACATATATATAAATAAGCTTAGCATGTATATGCATGATACGCGGCCCTTGTATGTAGATACTGGCCTAGAATATCAGGTTTCTTTAAGCACTTATGTATCTTGAAACAACTAGCAAATGATGATAATTAATGACAGATCATTTATATGAGACCAGTAAGTTGTACTCTGTATTATCGATTCTTTAACTATTATAATATTTGATATGCCCATAACAGTACACACATACCCTTATGTAGCAGAAAAAGGGAGATCTAGAGTACTGACTGGCCACTGTGGCTTCCTGTCTAAAGGTTTATTGTTTGACATAATAATTATGATGGTACAAGGGAACCTCTCTTCAAGCCTCTCTTAACAAACTCCCCAAATTAAGGACAATGGAAGAAACCTCCCGGCATAATCAGGACAAAAATTTTGGTCCCTACAGATCTAGTTAATACAAATTACCTCTGAAAGAGGAAAATCTCTACATTACAGCAAAAAGTGGCCAAATATTCTTGGTCCCAAAATGTCCGTAATAAAGAGGTCTTACAGTATATCTATAGTAAGATGTACACAAGCACTACTTTAATGTACATGCATGAATCCACTGGCAAGCACAGATAATAGAATTTCCAGATTAGCTACAATGCATGCATGGCTCTATAATATAATTCTGAAAGTATCAGGAACATTGTCAGCACGCACAAGTGAATCTTATACGTATTATACTGTCATGATAACACACAATAGCCTAACTTAAATATGTGGTCTGTGGCTATAAATGTATGTCATGTTCTAGTTTGGGTTGACAGTGGACAGCTTCTTCACAGTCTCCTGAAATGAGCAGGTGTGGTGATGCAGTAACATTCTATGCGAATAGAGATATTGACTTTAACACTGTGACAAGCAGCCTTGAATGGTAAAGTTATGCATTCTACAAAACAAGCACAATATGTATGTCAGTTAAGTACAATGCAAAAGCATTAACGTCGTTTTACAAAAATAATAATATAGCTAACAGCATTCAGAATTTGATGCACAGACGCCTTTGTCAATAAATATAGTAAATCTTACTGGAAAAAAAAAGAAAGTAAGGAGGTTCAATAGCTTCTTGTCAGAAAAAGTACTGATGATGCTGGTCCAAGCACACCGCTTATTCTAGTGTTAACAGATGTCAAGTTCAACCAAAAGTTGTTAGTATCTTGGAGAGGTGTCCTGGAGAGGTGTCCTGGGTCTATATATGTATTATTCTACAAATAGCTAGGACCATAATACTGTATATATAGTGTTCTGCAGATGATTATCAAGGGGTCCTCATTTCAGAGTGTGAAAGGGTTTTACTGTTACAGTAACTCACCAATGGTTTGAAGTTACAAGTGCTAAAAATTTCAGATGCCTTACGTATATTCAACATTCTTGAGCTACCATGTTTTGTACTAGAGGTTTCAGAGGGTTAATTGTATCACATTGGGTTCAATCATAATGGTGGAATGGGAATACAATCTACCTTCAACATGTAAGATGAATGCAAAGAGGTGATTATATAGCAGCTAAAATTATAATACAAGGTTTTATCTGCATTACCATTGCATGCAACAATACAGCCAGATCCAAACAAGGCCAAACAGAGCTCAATATAAACTTCAGCCTGCTTGCACAGCTTTCCACTAGATGAGTAGGTATGGTCCAGAGAATAAAATAGCAGACAACTTTACACTGCATGGCTAATTTTGAAAATTTATAGTGTATACGTAGCTTAAGCCTCATGTCTAATTGTTGTGCTGCACCACATGTTATTACTCACTATACTCTCAAGCTGCCAAACTGAATAGTTATAAATATTTCAATATTTAGATTTTGTCAGAATTTCAAGTAGGCTGCATTCCAAGATCCTGTCTAGCTACTGCGACTATAAATATTTAGTTGCATATACATAGATGTGTACTGTGCAGAACTGCTGTACAGGCAGTATAGAATAGTTTAGCATGAAGGTAGCTAGTTGAAACCCAACAATTTTACACTATATACTTAAATATCAAAATTGAGATACTCTAGTCACCTTTGTGTCAGGCAAATATGTCAGTAACAGCAAAGCTATTCTAATAAACTGCTGAAATCTGATTGCATGCATGTGTGGTTGATAATCAACCACACATGCATGCAATTACAGAGGGGACTGATGTTCTGGGTGGCATTTATTATTCATTGGACAACTGCAACTTTGTTAGTCATGATATACCCTAATAAAGCTGTCACTACTGATACAACAGTAAAATGAAAATTATGATGAACCCATGCTGAAATCACTCTCAGATTCCATCTCAAACTCCAATTTTCAAAAAATTTCCTTGGGGCAGGAGCATGCCCACCCAGGTTGGCATGCTTTGTATGCTGCACACTAAGGTGTGCCTTCCCTTTTCATTCAACCCCCCTTTCCAAAACTCTAGATTTGCCCCTGTGTGCTACACACACTACATGCATGTAGGAGTTTTGTTTCCTCCTTTACAATCATTAAGACACATTATACTTATTTATAGCATTTGATCATACAATAATATACACTAAACCGTCTCCTTCAACCTGAGTGTCTAACATGATGTATGGTAATCTGTAGCTATACAGTTTTAGACATTGTCTGAGAATGAGATGTCCGTTGAACTATCCTATGATACTGCCCATGCATAACTTATTAAATATCATGTATAGATTACTGTATATTAATTATATAGACAACCAAACTCTCGACCCTTTGCAGTATAAGAAAAGGGAATCACTAGAAGGGATTGTTGCATGGGGTGATAACCACAATTCCCTATCAAATTAAGCTGTAAAGAAGTAATACTATTTATATAACATTTGTGGTTTACATTACCACTGCAACAATCCCTTCTTGTTTTGTTCCATTTTTCAATGATTCCTATTTCCCCGTTAAAATTTTTTCTAATGATGTTTGCCAGCTGGCACCATTATTCTTTGATGTGGTCTGCATTGTTTCACCAGTCATAAATTAGCTATGTTGCAAAAATGTGACAAACAAGTGTTTAGAAAATTAAAGTAGAAAATTCATATTTGAATATAGAGATCATTTAGAAATAAAAAAGCATTGAAACAAATGATTCATCTGGTCATAGGCTCATAGCTATACTGTGTGTTAAACACTGCATATTTGTGCATATCTGATGAACTCTTGATGAGCATAACATATACTTCAGTGGAGTATGTGATGTGTAGGAGATGATAGTCCACACATTTGCTGATTAATCTGAACCATCATCTCCTACACATCACATCACATTACACCACTGGAGTGCAAGCTATGTACAATACATTTATAGAACATATTATTGTTGTGAAATGTCCACTAGCTGAATATACATAGCTGCAAATGTATCTTGTTTCATTTCTACAATCCTTATGCTCAATTGCAAGTATAAAATTTTCTTTACATTTCAAGTTGAGTAGTGTAACATGATTATGCAATGAATATTGGGATATTTTATAACATGTAAGTATATAAATTTATGATGAATTGGTCCATTAATGATTAGCCCAATCAAGAATGTATGCATTAGGGTTTCTTTTTTATATGTAGCTGAAACCAAAAGCTACTATCATCTAAATCAGTTTGCCATTCACTTACATGTGCAGAGAAGAACTGTTGGCCAATATATAGTATGGAGTAGAAACAGAAGGATAGAGTATAGGAGCTAAGGAAAGTGATGATGGCTGGAGACATGTGTGTATTAAACAATGCTGTTAGTATCTGTAACTTATTATATACAAAATATCACACTTCTGCGAAGCTGGCTACATACATCAACTAGTCGGCTGGTTGCTGGATTCAAAGCAGATTTTACAAAGTCTGTAAATATCAAAATGATGATAGTGATTAGTTGCATGATCGTTTTCTCGGTACAAGAATTGTCAACAAGCTATAAAATTTATCACAAGTCATTGAACACATTTAACTTTACTTGCTTTAATTGATTGCATTTCCCACTACTACTATTTTTTTTTAATCTGTTTATCCGTTAGTCACTGGCAGGAAAACACAGGAGGCAGAGTCTTGAGGTGTTTACCATAAGCCAAGGAACCTAAACATATTTACACTCACTGTTTAATACGTATCTACACAACCTGTTGGTGCTCAATTAGCTAATTAAGTATTGCATGTGGCTCTATGAACTGTTCTTTGGGAGGTTATGCCATTGGATTACGCATGGTGACAGTAATTTAAATTCAGTACGGCATTTGTATCCATTTATTCAACAAGATGAACACTTCATAGCTACCTGCATCACAGCTTTCCAGTTTCCACAGTCATAATAAATCCATGCATATGAAGCACACAGAAATAAGTAGTTAGTGACAGTATGTAGAAATTGCATGTGCATATTGGTATATACAACAAATGGAATTCTACAGTGCAATGTATTGCATGACCATTATTCACTTTCCACATTGTTATCTATAAAGAAAGGCATTTGCATATTGGCTATGCTGTATCACAGATCAGCGATGTGATCATTAGGCCAGGCAAAGTTGATTGCTAGTTTCCCGTTCCAAGATTTTCAAAATATCATGCGGGCGGAAGGTCATTATTCATTATTCATTATACTGTAGCTAAAACCTTGAAGAAAACACTAAAATAAACCCACTACTACAATAATGAAATTATTGTGAATATTTGAAAATCCATGTGGTGGAAATAGCCATGCACAGTAAAAAATAAGTAGTGAATACTGTGGCAAATAGTGGCCATTTTGGTGACCGTCACTAAGAATTTCCAGTGACATTCACTATTTGCCACAGTATTCACTAGTTATTTTTTACTGTGTGTAATGAAAATTTTGTGGCACTTCTATTAAGGCATACGAGCGGAAACGGGAAACTAGCAGTCAACTTTGCTTGGCCTTATAAAGAGATCTGCAATGGTACTCAGCACATCGGTGAAATGTGTTGTGTGTTGACTCCCTTAACTGGAGATATGCCTATCCTCAGTGGGTTTGTAAAAAATTTAATGTTAAAACCTGCAATCAGTTTTCTAAAATATTATACACCTGCTACAGTAGCAGGTTTCTTAGTGATATCAGAAACCTTATTAAATTTGTATAATGTATCTGTGTTGAATTGAACACATTCAACAAATGCTATACATAGTTTAGAGAGGACACACATGAGAGGCTGTGTGGGTATTATTGAAAGCTATATAAGATCACATATCAGTTGATTTTCTTTAATTTCAGCAACTCAGTACAACTGATTGCAGTCTATATCTTTCAATTACTATATGCAACTGTAAAAGCAATGACAACCTGCATAATTTGGTGTATTATATTAATGATCCTCCCTATGGAACTTGCAATGGCTGATGATGACCAATGTACAGACTTCCAGTTCAAGTCTCCATTCCTTCCTGGTGAGTCTTGTGAAGGAATATACAAGAATCCAGAGAGCCACGCTAAATCAGGATATTACTGGATCCTTACTAGAGAATATTGTGGGATGACTTATACTGGATCATCTTGTGAGGACATTTACAACGCTAATCCTGAAACTAGTGACAAGTCAGGCTACTACTATGTTGATGGCAAATGGACATATTGCAACATGAACAAAATTGCTACCGGTACCTTTATCCCCACATGTGCTGGTGTTGGAGGAGGATGGAAAAGAATTATTAACATTGATATCAGTGTAGGAAATGATTGTCCTAATGGATGGCGTAAAGATACTTATGATGGCGTTAGCTTCTGTCGTGTGGTCAGTGATGATGGTGCAAGTTATATTTGTTCTTCAGCTTTCTTCTCCACTAATGAAACAAGTTACCAGAGGGTGTGTGGTAGAGCAAGGGGATATCAGAAGGGATGGGCAGCTAGCTTTTTTGGATATCGCCACAATGGTTATAATATAGATAATGCTCGTGGTTATGCTGATGGACTGTTGATCACTTATGGCAGTCCTCGTAATCACATCTGGACTTATGTTAATGGACAGTATGATAATCGTACACATCTATATAATTGTCCATGTGCTAGCAGTAGTGGTTACACTCCTCCACCATTTGTAGAGACTAATTATTACTGTGAGTCAGGAGTCGCTGATACATACAGTAGCTCAGCTTACTACTTCAATGACCCTTTGTGGGACGGATCAGGTTGCATCACTAGTAGATGTTGTGATAACCCTACCCAACCATGGTTTTATCGACAATTAAGTGGAACAACTACAAATGATATTGAGGCTAGAATATGTCGAGCCGACCACTTTGGTGCTGGATCTACCTTAATTGATAAACTGGAGCTCTACATTCAGTAATTTACTTGTGATGTGTATTAACATTTATGTATTTTCAAGCATCAACCAGTGGACTTACATACACATGATATGACAAAAACATAGCCACATATGATGCATGCTAGCTGTAGTTTAGTATTAATTGTAATCGCATGTGTTGAATGCATACCACAATAATTATTTTTCAAGAGAATGAGAATATAACTAGCACGCCTGAAGAATGGACCGCTTGATCTAAGGAAAACTCAACAATGCTTAATTTAGCAGAAACGTCTATACATTTACTTTATTTTCTTCCATCATGAGGTCTTCTCAGTAACCAGGTACCCATTGTTGTTTGCTCAAAGAATCTCTGAGTCATTGAAGCTGAATTGATGATATGATCTGAACCAGAACCTCAATGGTCTTGAACACCTAGCTGATTGACCTGTTAACATGCAAAACTCTATGTTGAAATTCCATGTATACATGCACAAGATGGTACATGCACAGTATGCTTACTCAATACTTACTCAATACATATGCATACACACTATATGCACACATGCATACACATTACACCATTATACAAACACACATGCATGCAAACGCATGTCCTCACTCATACACATGCACATATGCAAGCATACACAGACAGACACACCTCATCCTTGCCAATAACAATGCTTCCTCAGTATGCATCTCCACAAGGACACCAAGCCTTTCAATGGCCAGATTATATGGGATCCCCAGCAATATTTCAGGCGATTGGTAAAATGTAGTGAAACATATGTGGAAGACATAAGATACAAGACATCTAAACAGTTTAAGGATATCACTTCCACTGTGCTGATTCCTTCTGTTTGCTTAACACCTCATGACAACTTTCTGGTATAATTACATGCCCCAGAAATGGCAGCTTACAAAACTAACATTGAACAATATTGAGTAGCATGGTTACTGGTGTATGGTACATGTTAGTTAATTTTGTCTTTGTGTACAATTAGAAACAGTTTTCTCACAACACACTGCACACATACAATAAGTTAATGGATTTATAAGAGAAACCCTACCAGATACAAGTACAATACATAGAAACCATGCACCAATTTGAACACATTGTCTATTGATAGGACAATTGTTTTTTCTCAATGATCCCTTTAAAATTAAGTCCGGCTGCCAGTTGGCACTATTTTTTCCTTTAATGTGGTATGTGTAGGTTCACCAGTCATATTTAGCTTTGGAAAATGTGAACAAACAAATGTATAAAGAAAAACTAGAAATTTCATATTTTGAATATAGGAAATAAAAGTAAAGAAACAAAGGATTCATCTAAACCCGTCTGGTCAAAGCTATACTGTGTGTTAAGCACTACAATAAAATGTATATTTGTGTGTATGTGATGAACTCTTAGCATAAAATGTTGGGATATGTGATGTGTAGGAGATGGTACTGTAGTTCACACATTTGCTAAGTAATCTGAACTATCATCTCCTACACATCACATCATACCACTGGAGTACATGCTATGTACAACACATTTGGAACATATTATTGTAGTGAAATGTCCACTCGTTGAATATAGCTGTAAATGTACTTTGTTTCATGTTTACGACTTCTATACTCAATTGCAAATATAAAATTTCCAAATTTTCCTTACATTTTAAGTTCAACATGATTGTGAAAGAAATATTGGGACATTAAGACTTAACATGAAAGTATAATAAATTTATGATGAATTGATCTGTTAATGATCAGCACAATCAAGAATGTATACTTTAGGACTACTTTTGTTCTTTATAGGCAACTGAAACCAAAAGCTACTAACTTCTTAATCAGTTTGCCATGCACTTACATGTGCAGAGTAAAAGTGTTGGCCAATATATAGCACGGAGTATAAACAAAAGGAGTATAGGAGCAGGGGCGGATCCAGAGTTTGGAAAGGGGGGTGCACTTTGCTGAAAAAGTTGAAGACCAAAAAAAAAAAAAGTCACAGCAACAATGGCTGCCCTTTACCAAATGTATTCACTATAAAGTATATAAAGGTCTTTATTGAGATCATTATTCATAGCTTCATAGTTAAGCTACACTGCCTCATGAACACTATGACTGCTTTATTAGAGTGACTGCTCTATTAGAGTATCTCGATCTTGTATGCAATTTTTATTGAAAGGGGGGAGCAGATCCGCCACTGAGGAGTATAGGAGCTAAGGGAAGTGATGATGGCTGTGGAGATGTGTGTATTAAACAATAAATACTGTTAGTATCTGGAACTTACCGTAATTATTATAGAAGATAATCACATTTCTGTAAAGTTAGCTGTAAACATCAACTAGGGGTTGAGCTGGGCTGTATTGAAAAATAGCAAACGGTATACCTTCCATAAAAAGTATCACGGTATTACTAAATATCATGGTTTTAATGTAAAAGCCATTAGTATTATTTACCTCAACAAAAACACCAAATACCCATGGTAGCTCAGCAAACCTCAGGTACAAATTACCACAAACAAACTTGTTTACATAGTTTGGTTAGCTGACTACATCAGCACTTGCCTACAAACATTGTCACATGTCTGGTTACCTTCTAAATATGGGATGAAACAAGCCCACAGGGAGGCCATAGTGCTCAGATGGTATGGCGGTATTAAAAAAAACAGGCGGTATCAAAACCGGTATGACTTAAATATCACAGATTACTAACAATACTGGTATATCACCCAGCTCTACTAGGGGGTGGTTGCTAAATATTCAAACATTTCAAAGAAGATCTTACAAAGTCCATAAATACCAAAATGATGATAGTGATTAGTGACATGATCATTTCTCAGTACAAGAATTTGTCAACAAACTATATAATTTGTCACTAGTCATTGAACGCATTAACTTTTACTTGCTTTAATTGATCACATTTCCCACTATTACTATTTCTTTTTATCTGCTTTACCAGTTAGGCACTGGTAGGCAAACACTGGAGGCAGAGCCTTACGAGGTGTTTACCACAAGCCAAGGAACTAAGTGGTGCCAAATATCGATACAATAGAGTTATTATTATTATTACTGTATAATGTACAGACCTCAATCACGAGTATAATGTACATGATTAGTTAACACTAAACATTAATTAAGTAGCTAGTAGAGATTTAAAATTATCAACATCATCAGTTTCCATAAGGTGATCGGATAGGTGATTCCATAATCGGATTGCTCTTGGAAAAAATGAATGCTTGAAAGAATCAATTCTTGAGGGTAAGTGTAGGAATTTCTTGTTGCTACTACGGGTGATACTGGGAACTTTATGGAGGATATGATCACAAGGGATATCTATATACTGATTAGCTAATAATTTTATGAAACATAACCAAAATCGAATCATCTCTTCAACTCTCCAATGATTGCCAATCAAGTTGATTTAGCATAGCTGTAACACTGGAATATCGAGAATAATCACTAAATACAAATCTGGCAGCCTTCCTTTGAATCATCATCGAGTTACAAGTTTGTGTTTTATAGCAATTTTTGCAAAGTGTGCGAAAAGAATCGAAGCCCCTATAGCCCCCTACAGCGAAGAAGAAAAAAAAGAAATTAAAACAAAACTTTGGCCACTCATATCTCAGAAACGGCTACGGAGATTTCCTTCAAATTTGGTATGTGGCGTGGCCTACCTAGCGGGAACCTCTGTAGGGAAACTAGTTCGAATCGGATAAGGGACCATGCATGGAGCTACAAAGGTGTGATAATCGCGTTTTCTTTCTTCCTGTAAGGGGGCATCTCCAAACTGATTTTGGTACGCTAACGTCATAATGACGTTAAGGGGGGAGGGGGGTTCAGCCCATGACGTTATTAATTTTTATTAAAGCATGGTTATAGTGTAAACAGCTATAGAACAGAGAAAGTGACGTACTAAACAGCTATACTGTTTGTAGACTATATTTTCAGGTAAAGAATGTGACGTTTTGTGTTTCTATTGCCAATGCATTGTTTTCATAGTGTGACGTTAAGGAGGGGGAGTCTGAAGTTAGCGTCATTATGACGTTAAGCGTACCAAAATCAGTTTGGAGATGCCCCCTAAATATACTCACGGTGTGGTGCACCGGCTTCTTGGGCCGCACGACACACTACCGTGTCTTGATATGAGACTCTGCATATAATGTTCAGAATTTGTGTGTAACGCTGTATCAAGACACACGATAGTGTGTCGTGTGGCCCAAGAAGCCGGCGCGCCACACCGTGAGTATATTAACAGGAAGAAAGAAAACACAATTTTCACACCTATGTAGCTCTGTGATCCCTTATCCGATTGGAACCAAATTTGCTACAGATATGCCAGCCAGTTATGGGAGTCTACATACCAAATGTGAAGAAAATCGGTCCAGCCATTTCCGAGATACGAGCGAACAAAGTTTCGTTTTAATACATATGTGTTTTAATTTCTTCGTTTTTTTCTTCTTCATGCATGCATCTTCTTCATTTCGCACACTTTGCAAAATCCGCCATAAAACACGAATGCGTACTCCAATCGGGCTGAAATGTGGCACACTTGAAGGGCTCATTAAGGCGGATGTCAGTACCAACTTTCGTAGGAATCCGATGAACATTCACGGAGTTATGACCGATTATGTGCGTAAAATAAGGTCGAAGGTCTGTCACGCCTACAGGGTAAACCCCTTGGAGGAATGAGTTGAAAATTGATATGTAGATGGAGTAACCATCGTAGGAGTGCCTTTTTGTGGTTTGAAAGGAATTGAGATAAAGACCATGGAGATATGACACAAAACCCAACCTGTGTCAAAATTACGCGATCGATTTTTATGAATTAAAAAAAAAACTATTAGTTTTCACGTCTACAAGGCAAACCGCTTAGAGCAATGTACTGAAAATCAGTATGTAGCTGGAATAATCATCATAGAAAGTCCTTACAGTAGTACAGAAGAATCGGATTACAAACCACTGAGTTATGATTCCAAAGCCAACTACGTGTAGCAAATGCGAGATCGAGATACTCTAATAGAACAGTCACCCTAATAGAGCATTCAGCTACGTTTATAACTTACTCCATTATAAAATTATATTACATTGCAAGATATTCTGTACGGAATTCAGCTACAAACAGTTAATCTGATAGACAATTCAGCTACATGCAAGTCACCCTGTAGAGAGTTCGTCTAGAAACAATTAAGTCACCCTGTAGAGAGATCATGAAGAAGAAGTCACCTTGTAGAGAGTTCAGCTACAAAGAAACCATCATGTAGAGAGTTCAGCTGCAAACAAATCACCCTGTAGAGAGTTTAGCTACGAACAGATCACCCTGTAGAGAGTTCAGCTACGAACAGATCACCCTGTAGAGAGTTCAGCTACAAACAAATCACTGCACCCTGTAGAGAGTTCAGCTAGATACAAGTCATCCTGTACAGAGTTCAGCTGCAAACAAATCACCCTGTAGAAAGATCAGCTAGAAGAAATCACCTTGTAGAGAGTTCAGCTACAAAGAAACCATCATGTAGAGAGTTCAGCTGCAAAAAAAATCAATTACTCTGTAGAGAGTTCAGCTAGAAGAAGTCACATTGTAGAGAGTTTAGCTACAAAGAAACTACCATGTAGAGAGTTCAGCTGCAAACAAATCACCCTGTAGAGAACTCAGCTACAAACAAATCGCCCTGTAGAAAGATCAGCTAGAAGAAGTTACCTTGTAAGGAGTTCAGCTACAAACAAATCACCTGTAGAGAGTTGCAAACAAGTTATCTTTAGGGAATAATTAACATGTAATAAATGTATTATTATATATATAACTTGTACATTTACTGATAAATTAGTTAAAATATTTATAAACTTCTTCATCTTTCTCTTCTTCCTGTGGTAAAGAAAAAAAAGATAGCCCCAGATAGCCCCAAAGCCGGCAATAGGCTGGCTTTGGGGTATACAAATACAATAAGAAGTGAAATCTAATCCAAAACAGCCAAGCTGTAAAAAAAGAGTGCAGCCCTCAGAAAGGCTATATGGTGAAAAAAGATGTGAAATCCAAGGTGGCGGCCAAGAAATGGCTGTGATGGTAGGTTAATGGTAAAAATTTTAATAACGACAATTCAGGTGAATTTGGTGCCACTTGGTCTTGGCACAAAATTCACCTGAATTGTCGTTATTAAACTTTTTACCATTAACCTACCATCACAGCCATTTCTTGGCCGCCACCTTGGATTTCACATCTTTTTCACCATAGCCTTTCTGAGGGCCACACTCTTTTTTTACAGCTTGGCTGTTTTGGATTAGATATGTATATGCACTAAGTTTTGTGCTGTATGTACACAATGGTAATATAAGTAGCTGTGTTAACTATAATGTATACAAAAATGAACAGGTGTGTGATGTGTGCATACTATTATCATGTGTAAAATATTCATATACGATAGATCTTTCTTGCAAGATTTGCAGTGCAACACAGTTCTTGCAAGAAACATGCAAGAAACTTGAACTAAAATGTCACTTTTTTTGCAAGAATCTTGGAAACCTTGCAAGATATTTTTCCCTGGGTTGCTTTGTACAAGTACTAATGGGATATGTGTAGCTTTCACTGTGCACATGCAGTAGCACATGGTCTACTAAATAGTCAGTGCTAATAATGTCAGTGTTTCTTTATCTTACTTTTTTACATGGAAAGAACTTTGAAATAGTTTTTACAAATGCAGCATTTTAAATAAATAAAAGAAATTCTTAATTGTTTTACTCGACTGTGGACAGCAAGGGCATCAGAGTAGGTGCGACCAGTGAGGCCAAAGCCTCACCACTTTTTGGCTCAGTGAAATAAAAAAGTTTAAACTTGATGAAGCCAAAACTAAAAGTAGAGCATATGTTGTCCTTATACTATGCGCGACTGTTATATTAGAGTATCTCAATCTTTATCATACAAAACTGATGTGCTAAGTTGCCATTCCTTGGTGCCCATTTTTCCAATTTTCCACCTATTTTTCCAGCATTTTGCTCTTTGCTTTTACCAACGTATTTTTCCATAAGACAGTGGATATCCGTCCGGCAGTCACGTGAATAAAAAAAACCTTAGACAATCAGTCAAACGGAAAAAAATCATGCCCTGTCCTGGAATCTAACCCAGTACTTCCAGTGTGTGAACCAAGGATTGTAACCCGCTCTGTGCTACGTGGCTCTCAGCTACCCACCTCTCTTAGTTTCAAAAAGAAACCTATATAAGAAGACTACCCAGTGAAGAAGAAACCAAAGCTGAACCCGACCCATATCAAAAAACATGGCTCAGAAACGAAACTCTAAAATATTTCCGCATACTAAATGTACAATTACGGCGATTTTCCGTTTTTTTATTGTAGGGAGACAGAGGCGTTCGAGTAGCCGGTAGATTTAAGGTTGGACCCGGAAAAAATTCGAAGAAAGCTGATTTTGGTATCATTAGAAAGCAAATTTTTCATAGAATAACATATCCAAAATCCTCTAAAATCCACCTTGGGGAAAAAGTTTTATGGCCAATTTAGTATTGAGGCATATGTGACTGGATTCAGGAAAGTGGATCTTCCACACATATCAAATTTACCAACTTTGACAACTCATAACTTCAGATTGGAAAATGGTATTGACTTGAAATTTGATCAGTAGTGAGCACCAGCATCACTTATTAGGTGGAGAAAATTTCAGGTTGATATTCAACTTGAACACTAAGTTGTGGTTTCTTTATTAAATGCATTTGGTAGACCTATTTTTGCAAATCTGGTCATTTGTGGCTAACAAAAATGCATATTATCCTTAAAATATTTTCTCATAAGAAATTCATTGCAATCAATATTAGCTGTATGAAATAAGGATAAGAAGGTGCCTATCATGTAAGTTCTGAACAAATATATTTGTCACGATTATTGTAAACAGTTTCTTCAGCACTTCTACAATTCTCTCCCCTGCAACTGCCACATGCTGCAACATACTTTAATCCATGATTACACTGAGAGCATAATGTTGCTACCACATGGATTTGCAGTAGAAAGCTTGCATCTAGTCCAATGTCTGTTATCATCAGTTGCATACAGCCTCGATCCTTCTAGTTTCCAGCTCCATTATGGTAATAGATCAAGTTAGTCATTAAGTTCCTTCTAATGAATAACTTGTAGATGCACATACAAGTTGTGAAAGTGTGTTGTTCTTGCAATCATTTGCACATCATTTTCTTCTTGATTAGGCCAACTTTAACCTGTTCAAATGTTGCAGATGTCAGCCACTCCATGCAAGCATGCGAAAAGAGAAGATGTAATTATGACGTTATAATAGGACCTATGTGCCCAATAATGTCATCAATTTTCCTATGCTCAAATGTTTCCCAACCTCTGAAAGAAAATATATACTTGCTATGCTCTGGTGCACCATGCAGGAAGACAAGAACATCGGTGTCATCAGCTACAACACACTTTACTTCCTTCAATTGCAAATTGAAGTGCACATTGAACAATCGGTGTGTCAACATCCAAATTACTCTGATGCACAACCTGGCCATCATCTCTCAGATATTGGACAATCAATTGATGTTTGCTCTTTTCATTTGCAAGAAAACTTCCTGACTTTTGTATGCTTCCATAGATTCACTTGACTGAATATCTGCACCTGCACATACGTACCATAACATACCTGGGGATGCTGACAGCCCTATACACACTGATTGCACACATGGAGATTCTGACATACTGATGGTCTAATGCGCACTTCAATTTTGCAATTGAAGGAAGTAGAGTGAATGTTGTAGCTGATGACAACAATGAAGTTCTTGTGCTACTGGTGCACGCTGGAAGCAGAACATGACAAATACATATCTTTTTTCATTCAGAGGTTGTAAAACTTTTGAAGATCTGGAAAAATGAGGACGTTATTGGGCACATATGTAGGTCCTCTTTTCACATGCCTGGGTGGCTGTGATACAATGTCCGCAACATTTGAATAGGTAAAGTCAGCCTAATCAGCAATCAAATGATGTGCAAACAATTGAAAAGTTAATGATGGATTATATAATGCAACAATTGCACATGTTGAAAAAGTTGGAGTTTGATGGGAATCAGTCTGATTTATTGAGGAGTCTTAGGTATACAAAACAAAGTACATGGAAATGGTGGCATCAGAAAGTTATTACACATGCGAGCTGTGAAAGTGTGCTAACCCTAGCAGTTGGATGGAGCTTTCAGGATCAATGGTTTTAGCTGATGCAAGAAGTCATTCATTGGAGGGAACTCAATATGGGGCTGGAAACTAGAAGGACTAAGGCTGCAACCGATGATGATAGACATGGGACCAGTCCTATAGATCATATAATTAATTTTGTACAATATAAATTCCAGTTTTCCACTGCAAATCCATGTGGTAGCAATATTATGTATGCTCTTGTTGCAAACATGGATTATTAGTGTGTTGCAAACATGGATTAGCTATTAGTGTGTCGCAAAATGTGGAGGAGAGAGTTGCAGAAGTGCTAAGGAAACTGTTTCTTACGAAAAAATAATTTAAGGATAGCACATTTTTGTTGGTCACAAATGACCAGATTTGCAAAAATGGGTCTGCAAATACATCCAATTGAGAAACCACAACTTAGTGTTCAAGTTGAATATCAATCTGAAAATTCCTCCACCTATTAAGTGATGCTGGTGCTCACTACTGATCAAATTTCAAGTCAATACCATTTTCCAATCTGAAGTTATGAGTTGTCAAAGTTGGTAAATTGGATATGTGTGGAAGATCCACTTTCCTGAATCCAGTCACATATGCCTCAATACTAAATTGGCCATAAAAATTTTTCCCCGAGGTGGATTTTAGAGGATTTTGGATATGTTATTCTATGAAAAATTTGCTTTTTAGTGATACCAAATTCAGCTTTCTTCGAATTTTTTCCGGGTTCACCCCTTTTTTCTGTTATATCTACCGGACTAATATTTATCAGCAGTTGGTGGATGTAGAAGTTAAAAGAATTTGTAGTAACAAAGGACTAATCCTTCTGCTTCGCCATAAATGCTGTCGCCTAGGCTGTCACTATACCGCTAGAGGATATTGGAAACGGACGATGAAACTGAATTACCCTGTGAAAGTTCGATACATTCAGTGATGGTAACAGTGAGAATGGAGCGGGAAGATTGTAGAATTACTAAAGGATACTTCTAGTAGTAACGGTGATGAATGGTCGCCATCTTTGGATATATCCCAGCTGCCAATCATCAGTCGTCAAGGATCAAGGCAGCAGTACTGGTAGTGCCAAGGTTGACTGGAATGATAAAATTTTGTTAGCTACTCTTGAAGTTTAGAGGCGGTGCAAAGCAACGAATTTATAGTTTGTCTTCACTGACAATGTTTGTCTTCACTGACAATGTTTGTCTTCACTGACAATGTTTGTCTTCACTGACAATGTTTGTCTTCACTGACAATGTTTGTCTTCACTGACAATGTTTGTCTTCACTGACAATGTTTGTCTTCACTGACAATGTTTGTCTTCACTGACAATGTTTGTCTTCACTGACAATGTTAGGAGAACAGTGGTATGTATTTCAGAGGATTGAATATGGCTTGAGACTCTTATTATATTGAACCAGGCACTGTTAAGAAACCAACTGCTGACTACCAGATTCTCAGTCTAAGGCTCAGTTAAGAAGGTGAACTGTTTTGGTACCGCCCAACCACTGGTATTTAAGTTGATTCAGACTGATGGCACTTCATCACAGTGGAACAGTGCATGTCTTGCATTTGTGTTGCAGCTATGCAAATAATCAATGAAATAAATGTACGCACAGAATGTACGTGTACGTATTCTGTAATGTTGTAATCTGTTCCTTGCACTTTGAAGAGATGTGTGTGTTGTGTTCTCTTCTGGCGGTCACTCAAGAGTCTTGGGCAGCGTGACAGTGTGTGTATTGTTTTGGTTTCTATTATTTTTGTTATTTGTGTTGAAAGTTTTGTATATCTGGTAATTGTTCTCCTTTTCCTTCAGTGTTTTAAATTAGTTGCATACAGCATGCAGAACAATATCACTTTGCCTTACGTCTATGTTTCTATTTGGTGTGCTGTTTCCCTTCCATCACAGTTTGTTGGTGACATCTTCAGTGAAAGGTCTTGCATATCACTCTATGAGCAACTGTGTGTTTGGGTGGGTGTGTAGTCTAAGTGTGGTAACTGATTTTTATATCTCAAGTATGTTATTTTATTGGTTGTACAATTTTATGCCAGCTGTGTAATGTCATTAGTGAATATACCACAAACCACTACTTAGTCAAGATAAGTTGTAGGAGTTCCAACTTATTAAGCATGGTTACTTACACAGAGAACAAACTTCATTTGTAGTGCTTGTTGTAGCCCTTGAGCTGACTGCTGAGACTAGCGAAGAAAGGTAAATCACCATTAGTTAATTACGCACTCGTATCGAAATGCAATTTTGGCGGTGTATTAGCCCGCTTTTCCCAGCCGGTTTATAGTGTCAGTACAATGAAAAATTACTGTAGAACGTATTACTGACCGATATTTATGTTATTCATCCCTCAGCAGTGCTACAAACAAACCTTTTCCCCTCCGGGTGAATCCCACAATATTATTATATTATATTTATTACTGTGCAGCAATCAAAAGATTATAACGCACAGGTGTGATCATAAAAGTTACTTAAGTTATTACAAAACTCATTAGGGGTAGAGGAATTAATTACATCAGCAGGGAGTTGGTTCCATAATTTGATGGTAGATGGGAAAAAGGAAAATTTGTATGCATCAATTAGAGTCATTGGTTGGTGATAGTAGCCACTCCTTAAACTTGAAAGTTTAGGGGTAAGATCATCTGTAGGCACAATCAAATATCCGTTAATTATTTTATAAAAAGTACTTAATTTAGCTTGGGTTCTTCTTGCCTGTAACAATGGTAGATTAAGAGAAGACAACATGTTGAATATCTTGAAAAGTCATTAAAGCAAAATCTAGCAGCAGTTCTCTGGATTGATTCTAACTTGTTTATATTCAACAAGGTGTGGGGATCCCAAGCAGATGCAGCATATTCAATGATTGGACGAACCATAATCTTGAAACAATTACATTTAATGTGAGTAGGACATTCGCGTAAGTTACAATACAAAAAGTTGTTTACTTGTTTGGCCTTGCTGGTAATCCTTTGGACATGCTCATTCCATGAAAGGCTGCTTGAAATTGTTACGCCAAGGTATTTGGTATGAGCAACTTGGGCAATAGGTACAGCTTCAATGCAGTAATTAAAGACAATGGGGTTTTTCTTATTGGTAACTCTCAAGAATTCACATTTGCTGGAGTTAAACTCCATCTGCCAAATATGTGCCCATTGTGCGAGAGCATCTATAGGTCTTCTTGCATGACAATCAGATTCAGATTTAATGTATAGGAGTAGAGTAGCTAATACGTCATCGGCATACAATTTTACTTTAGAGCGTACTCGAGAAGGTAAATCATTTATATACAATAGAAAGAGCAGTGGGGCTAGCACCATGCCTTGAGGAACTCCCGATGATACTGGGGTTGGATGGCTCTTTTGGTAATACATTGCGTATTGGGCGCTTCTGCTGGAACCCGCACTTCTTTGCCAAAAGGCGGATATTGGAAAGCCAGTCAGGCTACAGCATTGTTGATAAAATGGTTTGCTATTCGATGTACTTTTTGTTTCTGACCGATATAAGGCAATTTACTTTAAGATGGGGATGTATATTTTTTGTGGGCGTGGTCTTTGAATGACGTTGTATTAAGAATGCATTCAGACTTTTTGATATGCCTAACCCTATTAAATGCTAACATGACGTTTACCTGTTAAGCACAACGATGACTTTCACTGCTACTAGCTCCAACCCTAGCTTGCCTCGAACTCACCCATAAACTTCAGTACCTTCATACAACTAGTGTGTTTGATACTCAGTCAAGTTATGGGTGACACTGCCAGACGGATATCTAACAGAAATAGCGTCCGGCTGCCGGATGAATAGCTATCCACTGCATTCAGTTCCAAAAATTGCCTGCAAAATCGGCGCATACCTAACTTACTGTTGGATATAGTGACATTAATTTTAAGACAATGTAAATCAAAATTGCCACATGGAGTCTAGCTTTGGTGATACAAAAACTTCAGAATCTGAATACACATGTAGTTTGCTTTACTATTCTTGCTAAGGATGATCCACTTTTTGTTTTGAATGCTAATGTACAGTACTCTATTTACTATAATATAGACTGACTGACTGTCATTTTGGAATGTGACTGTTTTTAGGATGTATAGTTGGAAAGGATAGAGTAGTACTTCAGGATTACTGTTATTGTCTTCAAGGTTATAGGTTAATTAACAAGAAGATATCATGATCCTACTAACTGTGATTAACAGATGGTGTCTTCGTGTGTGACTGCTTTTGTAACAGACAACTCTTGCATGTTTGGGTGGAAGTGCAGATAAAATAGGAATTTGGAAATCACCTAATGTGAAGGACGATGACAAGGCTTTAGAACAATATTACTTTGTCACATGGCTATGGAAGACTGATACCTGACAAGTACCTGGAAGCTGGGATTTACCTGACATTTCATCAGATGATTTTGACTAAATGTTACATCAAACCAAGGGTGAAGGTGGTGCTTACTGAGATGGCTAATGTTGTTCAAGAGAATAGTCAGTGATCCAGAACTAGATTGTTTTAGCTATTGGTGAAATGAAATACTCTTCCTAGAGAAAATTAATTACTTCAAGTAACAATGTTTTATTTGATGCTCGTAAAAGCTGATGAGTTGAAAGAGAAAGTATAGCAGACACAAGATCTTAAAGATTATTGATACTACAAACCATGGTGTTTGTTCTCAACATATAGATGTTGTTAGCTTTTACACTCATGTATAATCATGTATAAAATTATGCTATAAATACACTAAACAATTTTACAGTAAGATTGTCTGTTGTGTATTGCAGTTACCTTTCAGTATGCTTAACATGTGTGCCATCACTGTCATGAAATTCCATTGTATTACTAGTGGTAATCTTTAGATTTTGTGCTGCTTCATTACCAACATCGTTGTTTGAAATAGTAAATTCTATTAGAGAAGACTTACTATGCAAATCTTTTGTGAGTTTTGCTACACCAGACACATCTAGATCATTATTGTGGATGTGGAATTTCAGTAGTTTAGTATTATGAGATAAAACAGTTGCAATATCATCTACTGCTCCACTACCAATACTGTTGCTGGAAATATCAAATTCTGTTAGAGATGAAATATTTTGCAAAGCTCTTGCAATCTTAATTGCACCTGATGTTTCCAAATTATTTCCTTGAATGTAGAACTTTTGCAGGTCAGTGTTATGATATAATACAGCTGCAATGTCATCTGCTGCTTCGTTGCCAATATTGTTGTTAGAAATATTAAATTCTTTTAGAGATGAAGTGTTCTGTAATCCTCTTGCTATCTTAATCACACTTGATGTTTGAACAATATTGTTGTCAAAATAGAGCTCTTGAAGGTCAGTATTATGAGATAAAATAACTGCAATGTCACCAGCAGCATCACCACCAATATTATTGTGTGAAATACTTAATGTTGACAGAGACAAAATGCAGTGCATAAAAGCTTGCAAAATTTCGGTTCCATTTACCGAATCAAAATCATTGTTATGCATATGGCACATTTCTATATAGTGAGGCATTATTGCCATTTTGTATGCTTCAAATTCTGCAAACTCTTTGAAGTCTTCACTGTCAGTCCTATTTTTGAATATTGCATCTGATGTAATCCAGGTGAATGCTCTTGCTATTTTAACTGCACCTACATTATTTCCATGAATCGATAGACAGCCAAGCCTCATTAAAACATTTGTGATATGTGATCTTGCATCTATAAACGATGCAGAAAAGTGAAATAGACCCCCACGAATTGCCATTCCTTGAAGAAATTTCATGCTGCAAGAATCACTGTTACCACCCTGAAAATATTCATAATGAGTATTACCACATAACACAGCAGTGATGTCACTTGCTGCTTTACTACCAATATTGTTGTTTGAGATATTTATATCTGAAAGACGAGAGGTAATGTGTAGAACTCTTGCAATTTTAATTGCACCTGGTGTTTCTATATTATTGTCATGAATATAGAACCTTCTTAGTTCGGTATTATTAGATAAAACAGCTGCAATATCATCAGCTGCTTCACTACCAATGTTGTTGTGTGAAATGTTAAATTCTGTCAGGGATGAAGTTCTGTGTAGTGCTCTCACAACCTTGATTATACCTGCTGTTTCTAAGTTATTATCACGGACGTATAACAATTCTAGCTTAGTGTTAAGAAATAAAACTGCTGCAATATCATCTGCTGCTTCCAAACTTATATCATTATTTGAAATACTAAATTCTTTCAGAGAAGAAGTACCGAGTAGAGCTCTTACAACCTTAATTGAACCTGATGTTTTTAAATTATTATCGCGGATGCATAAAGTTTGTATCTTAGTATTACGAGATAAAATAGTTGCAATGTCATCTGCTGCTTCACAACCAATATTGTTGTTTGAAATACTGAAATTTGTCAGAGCTGAAGTATTGTGTAGGGCTCTTACAATTTTAATTGCACCTGCAGTTTCCAAATTATTATCACGAAAGCAAAACTGTTGTAGTTTAGTATTATGAGATACAGCTTCTGCAATGTCATCTGCTGCTTCACTATCAATAGTGCTGTTGGTTACACGAAATTCTATGAGAGATGAAGTACTTTGCATAAGTACTCTCAACAATCTGCGTACATTCCATTCCATTGTTTTAAAGTTAATTTTATCTAAATAGAAACTTTGTACATTGCATAAACATAAAACGACAGCAATATCTTTTATTGCTCCACTATCAACGTCATTGCTTAAATCATGTAGATACGAACAGTAGTTTAAAACTTTTGATGTATTAGTTACATTTACATTATATCCAGAAATGGATAGTATCGATATATCATCGTTATAGTCATCAAAACAAATTTCAATATCATAGACATCACCATTACTGATATCTGTGACTGAAATGCTAAACTCTTCTAAAGATTTACTATTTCTCAAAGCTCTTATAATCTTAATGACACCGGCTGCGTTCAAATTATTTTTGTCAATAGAAAGCCTTCTAATTTGGGTGATATGAGATAAAACCATTGCAATATCACCTGCTGCTTCACTACCAATATTGTTGCTTGAAATATCAAATTCTGTCAGAGATGAAGTATTTTCTAGCCCTCTTGCAATCTTCACTGCACCAGATGTTTCTATATTATTGTTATCTATGCAAAATTCTTGTAGTTCGGTGTTGTGAGACAAAACAGCTGCGATGTCATCTGCTGCTTCACTACCAATTTTGTTGTTTGAAATAACTAATTTTGTTAGCAATGAAGTATTACATAAAGCTCTTGCAATCTTAATAGCACCTGATGTTTCTAAATTAATATTAGGAATATAAATAGTCTGTAATTTAGTATTACGAGATACAGATTCTGCAATGATATCCACTGTTTCACTATCAATAGTGATGCCATAAAGATTGAATATTTGGAGAGATGAAGTGGCACACATAAGTACTGTCAGAAGTTTAAGTACATCATGTTTTGCTGTAGTAAAGTCAATCCCATTTAAGTTAAATGAATGCAATTTACATAAAACAACTGGAATATCTTTTGCTGCTTCACTGTCAATAACATTTCTTTCAATACATGTATGTTGAGATAAAGCGTAGTCTAATGCTCTTGCTTGTATGGTTGTATATATACTATCTCCATGGATGCTTAGTTTACCATGCTGTATAAAAATTCTACTATCACAGACTTTTTTAGTACTAACATTCATGAATGAGATATAAAATTTTGTTAGAGATTCATTGTCTCGCAAAGCTCTTAAAATTTTAATGACATCTATTGCATATAAGTTGTTGTTTTCAATTTTAAAATATTCAATTTGAGTGTTGTGGGATAAAACAGCTGCTATGTCATCTGCTGCTTCACTACCAATATTGTTGCTTGAAATAGTAAACTCTAATAGAGAAGACGTATTTTGCAGAGCTCTTGCAATCTTAATTGCACCTGATGTCCCTAAATTATTTCCATCTATGTAGAAGTATTCTAGCTTTGGGTTATAAGACAAAACAACTGCAATGTCATCTGCTACTTCACTACCAATAGTGTTCCTTGAAATAGAAAATATTATTAAGCTTGTCAGATAACTTATAGTATTCTTGAGTGCTTCAGAATGCTGTATTGATAATGCCCTCAAATATGAGTGGTGGTTATTGTAGATAACAGCGGTCAAATAATCAGCTACATACTGATGTGGTGATGTTACATTGTGGGTGCATTCAATTATTGAACCTTCACTTAGTAAACAACCAGCGCTAGAATGCAAGTTAGTTCCACAAATCCTAACAAGCAGAAAATTATTAAGCAAGACACTATGTCTAGTGCTGGGGACAACGTAACTTACAGCAATGTCAAATGGTATAGCAGTAAGCCATGCCATAATGCGATCTACCACTCTTTCATCATTGAATTCTTTACAACGTATAACTCTAAAGGATGAATATACAGCAATTACTCTGTTTCCTTCAGGTTCATTCATCACCGATAGCATTCCACGCCTATGTTTCTGTGGATATTTTTTAAGTATGCTTTCTTTAAGTGTATTAGTAAAATCACTTATCAGCTTCACAGTTTTACTGTCATGCAAAGTGCTAATAGATAAGACAATTTCCTTGGTATTCCACATCCTTAACACCACACATAGTTTCCTAAAAGAATCCCAGTGTAAGTTATTACTTGAAATGTCAACAGCTATGACATTTAATGCTACATGATGAGAATGGAACAATTCATACAAGACATTACAGCACTTCTCATCGATGTTACAATGTGACAAGTTAATCATTTCCCACTGCCTACTGGGTGATCTTAATAGTAGAACTGCAAGTGTGTGTACATCATTAGGTGTCAAGGATTGGTAACTGAGGTCAATTATTCCTCCCTTGAATATGTTCTCAACAGATGACAACATTTCATGATCAGCTTCTGCTAAACAATGCAATAGGTGAAGGCATTTTATTTTATTATTCAGAATAGAATCAGAAATATTACTAGCCTTGAGCAACCTACTGGAAAGTTGAAAATAATTACCAGTGAGGAAATGTTTAAACACAAAACTATCACCTCCTGTTATACCAACATACATTATCCAAGTGTTGCAGTATTGAGAACTCCAAAATGTGTCACTGAGTAGTTTAAACTGTGCCTTGTCTGGTAGTGAGGCAATGTAATGGGCTGCCATATATTCTTGAACAGCAAAGTGAAGAAAATGAAATGATTCATGATCACAGCCATCTTGTGGCTTAAAATACCGAGCATGTTTTAACAAGCCAAGTCCATACCAGTTAACAGGAGTGAGGTTAGGACATGTTACTTTAATTTCAGCCAGTGTGAACACTAGTTGATCCTTTTGTAAAGCAAGGAAAGCAAACTGCGACAGCTCCTTAACCACTTGATCATATGGATGGGGTAGATCATTGAAATTGGTGATAGTAACAGTAAATAACTTCTTGTCTCTTTTAAGAAAATGAACAATTGTCATAATTATAAAATTTTCAAACAATTTTGTGTGTGTTTTTGGCAAAGTATTAATACCGTCTTCAGTGAGGCATAGTAGTATGCTCATTATCAGTGGAATAAAGCATAATGTATTAATAAATGGATTAGATGTTAGAAAGCATTCAAGTCCTTTGATTTTTTGAGTTTGGCCTTGCAATGCACTTTTGATGAAGTCTTTTCGATCTTCCTCAGTAAACCCCAACACTTCTGCCCTACGGTCTACAATACTGTGGATATTAGATGAAGCATTTGGACGAGATGTAATTACTAAACCACACTTCACTAACCATTTACGGTTGATTATATCTTTTAAAAAATGGCTTTTGTTATCTTCAGAAACCTCATCATATCCATCAAGTATAATGGTAAGATATTTACCATCAGTTTCAACAAGCCAATCAGTTACCTTACGAGCTAGTGTGTCACTCTGAAAAAAGTACTTAACAAGTGTCATAGAATCAGTTATGAAGTTCACTTGAGGGTCACGCATGAATATTAAAAACAACAATTTTTTGCTGTTTAAAAGAGTGCTATTAGCCCATTGGAAAGCAATCTCTTTACTCAAGATAGTTTTTCCTACTCCAGGTGCTCCTTCAATGAGAAGTCTGTAAGGATGAGATGTTTCCCCTTCATATGGAGTAAACAGATCATTGATATTTTTAATGGTCCTATCATAATCTATGTATGCTTCTCTGTTTTCTGCAATTCTATTAGAACTTAATTCCTGTGCAACAGTGATGATTTCAGATTCAGTACGTCTACCTTCATGATGGATGATGGTTAATGGAGTATAGTGTTTAGGATGGTAGGGTGGCCAGTCATCTAAGTCACCAGCATATCTGCTCTGACAGTAGTATTCACGCAAATGATTAGTGGCTGCTTCAACATCTTGAATAACTAGGATATGGAAAAAACAATCTAGTAATTGTAGTAAACAATACAACCATAAAACATTAGGTGCAATTAGCTGTGTACAAGATAAAAAATTATCAATACCATGATAACTGTTTCAGTACTACTGTACTCTATAGTAAGGATCCCCACAATAAAGGATGCATGCCAAAATCTCTGTCATTAGAAATCATCATAGAACCACATATCAAGGCACATGATAGAGTGTTATGCGGCCACATGCAGCCTGTGCATGCACATGACATGCAGACAGGTGTGCATTTTACAGGAACCAAGAAAATGCTGTTTTCATGCATGCGTACATAGGTCTGTAGTTCCTACATGGGGATTATTCAATTTTGTTGTGAAAATTCCCTTGCGGTGGGGCACCTTCCATTAGCTGAATTTGCCAAGCAACGACTGAGATATGTGTCTTTGAAGTTAGCTTTATATTTTTATTTTTCTTCATCTTATTATTTTAAATGTACAAATATAAGGTACATGTAACAGGTTTCAACTACGTAATTTAACGGATGATTTTCTAAAACTATTCTTCTTTTTGCACAAAATTGCTATACCTCACTCATGTTTCAGTAAATTTACTTCAAATCTGATGGCATTAGAAGCGTCTTACAGCACATTTACAGTTTAAAGTTCGTAGAGATTGGACTAAAAAAGTGAGTTATGTGTGAATTTTAAAAATGCAACGGCGAGTTTTTGTTATGGCTACAGGGTAAACCACTTCAAGAAACAGGTTGAAAATTATTAGTTTGTAGATAGGTTAACCATTGTAGGAGTGCCTTTTGGTGGTTGAAAAGAATCAAGATAAACAAAAACATGAATCATGAGTATCAAGCGTGCAATATAGTCTTGTGAGTAAAAACAATTTATTTATTTTGTGAAACCCATATCATGCTAATGTGTAAGTGCGTGCAGTAAGTTTCTATTGGGTTGCTTTGTGATCAGTAGTTGGACTATGCTTCGTAGATTTAGGAGGTGATAAATTCATTGACATTTCCTCAGAAGTACGTAAAGATACAATCTGGTTTTCATGGATAACCAGGTTTCTTTTTTCTTTCTTTCTTCTTTATTTTATTTCTTGTGGTTAGTTCTTTTCTCTGGAAAAGTCATGTCAGGGTTGACATATACATTATTCCACTTGGTGTTAGATCTGAGTTGTGGTGATCGAGACAGAATTTTCCATTAGTTTACTTCATTATCTAAGCACACACATAGGGGTCTGATTTTGTTTGTCAGCTTCTTTCCAAGTTGAGTGACCAAAGTAAATGGAGCCTCTACACCTAGAGAATTACACAGGTTGTTGTAGGTGGATGTATCATTGTTTGTATTAGGAGTAGGGGGTTATGGATAATTATTAAATTACATTTTCGACTTTCATGATCTGAGACTCCATTGATAAAGTCAAAAGCAGTGTAAGCTTTTGAGCTGTTCTGAGGATGGGAAAGAGGCAGAGAGGGAGGTACATTTATTATAGGGATTCTAGTATATCAGTAACTTTGCTTTCCAGTTGTGTTGTTTGCTCCAATTAGCTTTGAACTTTGCAAGTTAGGATTTGATTCATTTGGTTCTTGGTCAGTACTTGTGCTGGCTTCATCTGGAGTAGAAATAGATGTAACATGGATGGCTGCAAGCTGTTTGATGCGACTGTAACAGTGGTTTAGTATCCTACATTAGTAACATTGTCAGAGAGGTGCAATAACGTTGGTAGTCTTCTTTGGAAACTCCATCACAATTGGCATGTATCCAAGTGTAACACAAGTCGAACTGGATAGCTTCACCTAACTTCCCTTTGGAAGTACACTTTTTACTACAATGACCACAGACATCTCCTGCTAAGCTGCTCAATGCTGTGAGACTTTATGTTGGTGAAGTAGTATTAATGCCTGATCCACTCAGTCTGGCTTGCGTATCATCATCACTGCCACTCTTTCTACTTCCAGTTTGGACATTTTCATCCTTGTTTCCGTTACTGCAATCATCCAGTCCATATACCATTAAAACCACTTACTGTCAAACCAGACCGCCATACTGAGTTATCTCATTCAGTGTTCACCAGCTATCACCATTAGGTCTTACAGTCTTGTATTGCAAGACAAATTTCTACACAAGACGAATTTCAGCTACAACCCACAATTGATTATTGTCACACCTACCAGACAGCTGCTGAAGAGGATCAGCTGAAAATTCAACGGTAAGTAGATTAATCACCTTTCTTTAGAAAAGCTTTTCAATAAAAGCCTGTGAGTCATAATACAAATATCAACTACCTGTAGCAAGTGTGAGATCAAAATACTTTAACAGTGCAGTCACCCTATTAGTCAGCTACATACTAGAGTAAGGTACAAATCACCATGTAGCTAGAGAGATCAGCTACAAACAAATCACCCTGTAAAGAGTACAGCTACAAACAAGTGACCCTGTAGAAAGTTTACATGTAGCTACAAACACATCACACTTTTAGAGAGTTCAGATTCAAACAGGATACCCAGTAGAAAGCTCAGCTACATTACAAGTCTCCCTGTAGAGTTCAGCCAAGTTACAAATCACCCTGTAGAGAGTTAAGCTACATTACAAGTCATTGTGTATAGAATTCACCTAAGTAACACGTCACTAGAGAATTCAGCTACATTGCAAGGTACTCTGTAGAGTCCAGCTAAGTTACTAACTCACCCTGTAGAGAGTTCAGCTACATTACAAATCACCTTGTAGCTAAAGTTACAAGTCACGTGCACCCTGTAGAAAGTTCAACTACAGTACAAGTCACCCTGTACAAGGTTCAGCTACACTACTATATAGTTATCATACAGAGAGTTCTGCTACATTATAAGTCACCATGTAGAGAGTTTAGCTAATTAAGTTACTAGATGAATAAAGGGGAATAGGGATTGTTTTGAAAATTGAAGATGATCACTGAGATGGTATGGTAAGCCACAAATCTCTATTATGACTCTCTGTCATAAAATATTAGTATAATAATGCTCCCTCTATTCATTGAGTCAAACTAAGGGCTTGTGGTTTACATTACCACCCCAGAGATTTCTTCCTGTTTCTTGGCTTCCTTAGCAATCCCTACGTATTTCCTTTTTGAAATTTCAGATTTTGTATTCATCTACCTGTAGTTTGTGTACTTTTTTTATAAATTTGTGGATTTGTGTATTGATATTGATAACGAAGATTGTTTTGGATAGAGCAATTTTGTATACTACATTATTATACAGTCAATGTTCTGTATACACATGAAACTGATAAAATCGCAATGTGTAGCTCTACAGATTCTCTTAATATGAACATTACTTGCCAGATTCTGATTTCTGAATCAGTGCATCATGCATTCATGCTTTGCTGCTATCAGATACACTTGACTGCTTTATTAGAGTATTTACATGACTGCTCTATTAGAATATTTTAAAATTTTGAATACTTTGCCCATGAACGCTAATCACGTGAAACATAATCATAAGCTTTCAGCATAAATTAAGCTTCCTGGTCTATACTGAGTTTAATGGAGCATATTTCTTCATTGACCCACATCAGTTTGTGTGCGTACTGGTGCTTTGACAAGAAGAAACAGCCCAGATAAGGCTGCTTTTATGAGCCAT